>NC_134688.1:335536476-335843559 GCF_050947455.1 Rhinoderma darwinii | reverse complement strand
ACCCCTGACCCTTCTGGAACCCACAATCCTCAGAAACTCAAACTCCACATCTCTTTCCACCTGAACTGGAGGAGGAGGTTTCTTGAGGGGATTAGATGGCAGAAGAAATTTTTTAAGGAGAGATTTGTGAAAAACATCATGAATCTTAAAAGACGGATGAAGAGACAGACAAAAAGTTACAGGGTTAATTATTTCAACAATTTCATATGGACCAATAAACCTAGGAGCAAACTTGCGAGACAGTACTTAAATTTAGAGATTTTCAGTAGAAAGCCATACCCTTTGCCCCACACCAAACACAGGACCCACCGTACGTTTTTTTGTCATCATTTTTCTTTTGAGTAACTTGGGAGTTCTTCATGTTTAATAACACCTGAGCCCAAACTGTGCACAGTTTATTTGATTCAACTTTCACCTGAGGGTTATCACTAAAAGTGGTGGAAAATGAACCAAGTCGAGGATGAAAACCATAATTATAGAAAAACGGCGAGGTATCAAGAGAAACATGGTGGCGATTATTTATGGCAAATTCCGCTAATGGAAGATATGAGACCCATTCAACCTGGTTATCAGCAATATAACACTTAAGATACTGTTCCAAGGTTTGATTAAAGTGCTCAGTTTGTCCATTAGTCTCAGGGTGGAATGCTGAAGAGAACGATAACTGTCCACCAAGTTTCTTACAGAAAGCTCTCCAGAAGCTAGCCACAAATTGTACACCTCTATCAGAGACAATATATTCCGGAATACCATGCAGACGAATCACTTGATCAACAAATAATTTAGACAAAGTTTTGGAATCAGGGAGTTGAGGCAAAGGAATGAAATGACAGATTTTACTGAAACGGTCCACCACAACCTAAATGACAGTTTTCCCTTCAGAGGGAGGCAAATCAGTGATAAAATCCATGGACAGATGAGTCCAAGGTTTCTGTGGAACAGAAACCCATAGGACGAGTTCGAGGAGTCTTAGCATGAGCACAGACATCACAAGCAGAGACATAGGAACTCACATCACGAGACAAAGGCAGCCACCAATAGAGCCGTGAGACTAATCTTTTAGTCCTAGTTATCCCTGGATGGCCACACAAAACAAAATCATGTAAATCATTGAGAAAACGAAGCCTGAACTGAGAAGGTTTAAAAACAACCTCCCCGCAGGAATTATTTGCGGAGCGAGTTGTTGACAAACTTTAATCTCAGTTGCAAGGTCAGGTGATATTGCAGAAATCACTATTCCATTAGATAGAATAGGTTCAGGATGAATGTCAGGGATCTGTGAGGAACAGAAACTCTGAGATAATGCATCAGCCCTGACATTTTTAGACCCGGGTCTGTATGTTACAATAAAGTCAAATCTGGTAAAAAAAAAAAAAAAATAAGGCCCACCTAGCCTGTCTGGGATTGAGTCTTTTGGCTAATTCTAAAAAAAGTCAGGGTTTTATGGTCAGTCAGTACAGTTATTTGATGTTTAGACTCCTCTGGAAAGTGGTGCCACTCTTCAAATGCCCACCTAATAGCAATAAGCTCACGATTACCTATATCATAGTTCTTTTCAGTGGCAGAAAATTTGTGAGAAAAAAAAGCACAGGGCCGCAAATTAGTCAATACAGAAGATCCTTGAGATAACAGATCCCCCACACCTATTTCTGAGGCATTAACCTCCACAATAAAGGGGCTAGAAAGATCAGGTTGAGCAAGTACAACACTTTTATAAAACACTGTTTTAAGGTTTCAAAGGAGGAGACCACACTAGGTTTCCAATTTACAAGATCAGAACCCACTTTCATAAGATCCGTCTAAGGTTTGGCAATGGAGGAAAAATGATGAATACATTTTCGGTGATAATTAGCAAAACCCAAGAACCTCTGCAGAGCTTTTAGTGAAATGGCTTGGACCCAATCAAGAATAGCCTGAACCTTAGCAGAGTCCATATGAAAATCATGAGTAGACAGCACATATCCCAAAAAATTAACTTTCTGAACTCCAAAAAGCCATTTTTCAGGTTTTGCGTAAAGACAGTTTTCCCTCAGTACTTGAAGGACGGACCTTAAATGTTGAACATGAGAGGACCAATCGCAAGATAACACAAGAATATCTTCAAGATACGTGACAACAAAACGTCCAATAAAATTTCTGAAAATATCATTAACCAAGTTTTGAAAAACCACTGGAGCATTACTTAAACCAAAAGGCATGACAAAATACTCATAATGACCATCTGGAGTATTAAATGCTGTCTTCCACTCATCCCCTTTGCGGATGCGAACAAAATTGTAGGCCCCGCATAAATCTAATTTAGAGAACCACTTGGCTCCAGAGATCTGATTAAACAGGTCCGGGATGAGAGGAAGAGGATATTGGTTCTTAACGGTAATCTTATTTAATTCACGATAGGCGATAAAGGGTCTTAAACCGCCATCTTTCTTTTCAACAAAGAAAAAACTTGCACCCACCGGAGAAGTAGATGGACAAATATGCTCCACACGGAGATTGTCTTTAATATAATCTTTCATGGCTTGTCTTTCCGGAGCAGAAAGATTATAAATACGCCCCTTAGGCAGCTTAATGGGACAGTCGTATGGCCTATGAGGGAGAGATTCACAACCGATTTCAGAAAAGACATGCTCAAAATCTTGAATACACTCAGGCAATGGTGGTGCGTTGCAAGATACATTAGTAGTAGACAAAGATATGCAAGAATCATAACAATTAGAATTCTACTTAATCAAATCTGCTTTTACCCAATCAATAACCAGATTACATGTCTGCAATCATGGAATACACAATATTACTTCAGAAGGAAAATTTTCTAGACTAAAGAAAGTAATTTGTTCAGCATGCAAAGTACCCACTTCTAATGTAACAGGCGGAGTAGAGAACTTGACTGACCCCTGAGTGAGAGGGGTATTATCAATAGCAGAGACTTTGACTGGGGTACTCAACTGAACAAGGGGGATAGTTAATCTCTTTGGAACCTGAAAATCCAAGAAATTAGCCACAGAACCACAATCTTCAAAAGCTTGGCCAGAAATAGAAACATTATTAAACCATACATTATGAGGCAAAAGGAGTTTTTTTTTAAAATGTGGGAAAAACCTAACTACCCAGATGGCATTCCCAGGGACCATTTAGGCTCTGAAGTTTTCCGGAGCTGTACGTTCTGGACAATTGAAACAGTTCTTGAGAGTATGACCAGCGTCCCCGCAGTAGAAGCACAGCCCCTTGCCTTTACGAAGATGACATAGTGAAGCCCAACTGAATTGGCTCTTGGGCATTAGATAAAGGGTGCTCAATGCATGGGAGGGGGGTGACCATTGCCGATCTCTCTTTTTGTCGTCTCGTATTTGTCGGTCCAGATGCACACAAGGGTTATAGTATCCTCTAGAGATAAGGGTGGAGGGTAATTTATAAGGAGATCTTTAAGGCTTCTGAAAGGCAATGGCGAAATTGATATCGGAGTGCAGCATCATTCCATTGCGAAAAGATGGACCATCGTCTAAACTCTGAACAATAATCATCAACAGGCCATCGAACCTGCTGAAGACAATAGATTGGCCTCAACCGCTGCAGTGATATCTGGTTCTCCATATATTAAACCCAAGGCCCCAAAGAAGACCTCCACAGAAGAAAGTTCAGGGGCATCAGGTCTCAAAGAAAAGGCCCAGGTTTGAGAATCGCCCTGCAAGAGTGAAATGACGATACCCACTCGCTGTTGCTCTATTCCAGAGGATATAGGTCTTAGCCGAAAATATAAGTTAGAACCCTCTCGAAAATTGACAAAAGACTTACAATCACTCAGCTACAAATAACTGTGCTCTTCCCATAATACCCAGTCCTATTATGGCTGGTGTTTGCACAAATCTTGCTCCGATGTCTAGCCCTAGCACATCGTTAGTTCATGCCAAACACATACCGTACTTATTACCTTTGGCCACTATTCCACAGCATGCATTTAGGTCTCATGATTTAGATGCTCATTTGAAATTACTTAATCTTATCCCAGATACACCACCGGGTTTCTCATCTGATACATCTATTTTTAATGATTCCATAGACATTACTATTTGCTCCAATTATCCTACTTGCTCCATTGAACCCACTCCTTACTCTGGTCCATCTGCCTCACATGTTCTTTCCCACACTCTGTCCAATCCTGATGATCTTATCCTTTTCCCTGATTCTACCAATCTCACGAGTTCTTTTTTAGGTCTGTCTGCTCACCTTACAATGCCCCCCATTACTCCCAGTCTCCAATCTCAGGACGCCAACCTGTTATTATCCAAATACCCAAAAACTCAGAACATCAGCACTTATTTCCAAAAAATTCAGAAATCGTCATCCAAAAGAAAATTAGAAGTAGATTTAGAGGTTGCAGAGGGGGTAGAGGTCATCACAAGGACCCTACCCCTATCACCAAAAAGAAAGCACAGGCTGATGCAGTAAAAATCTTCAATTTATCTAAACATATTTTTAATGATAATGAATTAAGCTTGCTCTCTAAAGGATTGTCCTTTTGCCCCACTTCATCCCCTGATGAATTTGATTTGTTTATGGATCTCAATAAATTTGTACGTAAACTTACCCTACTGCGCCATTTCTCATTAACTCCCTCTGTGCCCCTCCAGGTTTCCCCTCCATTGGATGTCACTATGCCGGTGAGAACCAATGTACAACCTAAGTCTTGTTTTTATCCTCTCCACCATCGTGGTCCGGCAATTGAAATATTTTCAAATTTAATTAGTAACGAATTTAAGACTGTAGAACATTGTTCAAATACTCATGACAATTTGTCTAAGTCCCAGCGTATTACATTAAAGAATATACAAAAAATGCCTGATATAGTCATACGCTCTGCAGATAAAGGGGGTGGCATCGTGGTACAAGATAGAGGAGATTACGTGAATGAAGCTTTGAGACTACTTTCTGACACACTATTTTATGAAAAATTAACTTTTAATCCTATTCCTAAATATGTACTTGAATACAAAACCCTGATTGAGTCGGCTTTTAATGATGATCTATTAAGCAAGAAAGAGAGGAGTTTTCTTACTGTTCCCTTCCCTGCCACTCCCTTCATGTACCATCTCCCTAAGATACACAAATCCCTGTCTAATCCTCCAGGTAGACCTATCATTTCTGGAATAGGATCCCTTACTAATAATTTGTCCCATTTTGTTGATATTCACCTACAACCGTTTGTTTTGAAATTGCCCTCCTTTCTCAAGGATTCCACTCAACTGATCAGGGATCTTTTTTATCTACAATCCAATTGTGATATATCTGGTTTTAGTTTTTTAACTGCTGATGTGTCTTCCTTATATACTAACATCCCACACACACAGGGTATGGAAGCCATTTCTTCATTTCTCATATCAGACCCCCGTTTTTCTAACAAACAGCTTAATTTTATCATTGAATGCATTGACTTCATTTTAACACACAATGCTTTTACGTTTGACAATCAATTTTACAGGCAGATAAAAGGGTGTGCAATGGGGTCGAGGTTTGCACCCTCCTATGCAAACCTTTACATGGGTTGTTTTGAGGAATCTCATATTATGAATGTACATAATTTTACCAACAATATCGTCTTTTATAAACGTTACATTGACGATTTGTTTTTTATTTGGAGGGGAGACGTATCTGCTGCTAATGCTTTTATAGATTTTTTAAATAACAACAAGTTTGGTCTTATTTTTACGCACACATTTTCGGCGAACAGCATCGACTTTTTAGATTTAACAATAGAGAATAAGGGGAGTCATTTTTCTACCAAAACTCATTTTAAAAGTGTTGATGTAAACAGTTATTTGGATTTTAAAAGTGCGCACTACACTCCTTGGCTAAAGAATGTCCCTTTTGGCCAGTACCGCAGAATAAGGAATAATTGTTCAGATGATATCAATTTTAATAGAGAGTGTGGTATCCTTAATAAAAGGTTTGTAGAGAAAGGTTTCCCTAGGAGCCTGATTAAGGGGGCAGAACTAAAGGCTAGGAGTTTGACACAACTAGAATGCATTCAAGCATTAGCACCTAGTGATATTAACGATAAAAAAGTAAAATCCAGTGAGCATAAAGCAAATTTTATCACGTCTTTTAATAAAGGTAGTAAACATATTAGGACTATTTTTATGAAACATTGGCATATTTTAACTAGTGATCCTTTTCTTAAACCATTACTTCCAGTGAAACCGTTAATAACGTTTCGAAGATCAAAAACATTGAGGAACTTATTGGCACCTAGTAAATTGTCTAATATTAAAAAGAAAATTTTAGATCCTCTAATAGAAAAAAGGGGATCTTTCTCCTGTGGGCATAAAAGATGCCTTTGTTGTGACAACATCTCTAATAAAGTTATGGAATTCTCCTCATTTAAAACCAGTGTCAAATTTCCTATTAAAAACCACCTAGACTGTGGAAGCTCTTACGTGGTTTATGTGCTACACTGTGCGTGCAATTTACAATATGTGGGTCGGACCACCCAAACACTGAGAAATCGGGTTAATAAACATCGTTTTAATGTCAGACAGGGTTTTCTTAAGCATAGTGTGTCCCGCCATTGTGCACTCAAACATAAGTGTAATTTTGAAAATATAGTTGTTACACCAATTGAACAAATTCCATGCGATGTGCCCAATAGGTTTAATAGGCTGAAACAAAGAGAAAATTTTTGGATCTTTAAACTTGAGACTTTATACCCTGGGGGTCTAAATGACCTCACTGAAACGTCACTAGAATAATATAAAAAAAATTTTTTTGCTTATTAATTGCTATGTGCTATTTCTTAGATTTTATTCTAAATTACTTGCTTATTACTATTTATTATGAACTATTTATTTATTACTAATCAGGTGTTTATTTAATACCCATATATATGCTATCCTGGTTTTTTTCCGATATGCGGTCCTTTCCTTTCTTTTGATATAAAGAATGAATTTTTATTGTAATTACATATTTTGCAAGTATTAACTTTGGTTACTAAGTTTTTTTCCCACTCACATTTTAGTAGTGACCGCTATTCGACTGTTGTGGGTACTCTGCGGTGAAGTCCTTGTTGTTTTGTTTGTCGCCTGTGGCTTCTTTGCCCGTGTGATTTTGTCGGTCTGGCGTTGCGGTCCACCGTGCGGTCCATTGGTCCTGTGTCCCCACTCGGCCGCCGTACCTTTTTGCTTTGCCTGGTTACCTAGTGACGCTACATCTGTTGCGGTCCACCGTGCGGTCCATTGGTCCTGTGTCCCCACTCGGCCGCTGTAACTTTTTGCGTTGCCTGGTTACCTAGTGACGCTATGTTATTTTCTTTGTGCTCAATGAATTCCTCATTTTGGATATATATTTATTTATTTAATTACTTCCCTTTCTTCTTACATCCATCTTTTAGTGTGCGCAATGTGTGTCCATTAATACTAAGAATTGTATCTCTTTTTCTATAGGATTTATTTTCTTATACACGCCATCGGTTGTTCTTTTATTTACTGTTTCATGTATCATGTTAAATTTATGTCTTTTAAGTATAATTCTCTATATATATATATATATATATATATATGTATATATATATTTTTTAAAAATGTTTTATATACTTCTGTTGATTCTTGTTATGCAAAAGATGCTTATGTAAGCTGTATCGTCTGACCCCTGACCCGCCCGTATTGGCGGTTCTTTTTTTTTCCCTCCCTTCCGTGTTGAATGCCAATCATCTTTCACTTCACTTGTGTATTTAAACGTGCGTGCATCGCACAATGTGTACTGGCCTGATGAAGACGCTAGTCCGGCGTCGAAACGCGTAGCCCTTTCCTTGCCAATAAATATTTATTAATCTCATAATTTCTGGTTCGTACTTCATTCATAGCAGCGCCGGCGGTCCTTTTTTCCATTCCATTATCCTTACAATCACTAGAGAAACGATCAGGTAAATTCACCTTTGATTCAACCGGAGTTGTGAATGGGATAACTGCTTGGGCCTGCGCTGTTTCAGGCCGCTGTATCCGTACAGCCAGACCTTGTACCTTGAGTCAGATTATGCATTTGATCTGCCAAGACTTGCATAGATTCCATAGTGAAAAAATAATATAAATGGGCTTGTGAATATGTTATGAAATCACTGGTTGCGCAATTCCCAAAATGCTGCTGGAGACTGTCGGGAGAAAGCGTGCAAATAAAACTGTGACTCCAAATATGTCACAACTCTGATCGACAGAATCTAAGGCTACTCTGAAGTATTCGCCAGAGCCCACCGCAAGGCGGGATGTTTTTTGCTGCACAGAACCCAGGTTGTTCTAACAGAGTTCAGTGTTCAATTCTCTCAACAACCGAGGAGCGTGGATGTTTTCTTCTGGTACCCATGAATTGTCTTCTGTGCCGTAACCCTGCCATTGTATCAAAGATTGAAGTCGCTTTAGAAAGATACGTGAATCCAGAATATTCTGGGGGAGATGAGATACGACCAGGAAATGGATTTTAAATCATTGGTTTCAGTAGAGAGACATTAAATACTGGGTGGACCTTTATGGAGTCTGAAAGCTCAAGTCGGAGAGCAACTGGACTGACCTGTGTAAATTTTTTTTAAAGGGACCCACAAATCTTTAAACCCTTTCAAGACCGAGCTCATTTTGGCCTTCAGGACCAGCCCCATTTTTTCAAATCTGACATGTGTCAATTTATGTGGTAATAACTCTGCTTTTGCCTATCCAAGCGATTCTGAGATTGTTTTCTCGTGACATATTGTAATTTATGTTAGTTTAAAAATGTTGTCAATAAATTCATTGCTTATTTGTGAAAAACACCAACATTTTGAGAAAATTTGCAAAAATTGTGATTTTTCTAATTTTAAATGTAACTGCTTGTAAAACAGATAGTAATACCACACAAAATAGTTACTATTTCACATATTCCATATGTCTACTTTATATTTGCATCATTTTTTGAGCATTATTTTATTTTTCTAGGACGTTACAAGGCTTAGTACTTTAGCAGCAATTTCTCACATTTTCAAGAAAATTTCAAAAGGCAATTTTTACAGGAACCAGTTCAGTTCTAAAGTGGCTTTGAGGGCCTTATGTACTAGATATACCCCATAAATCACCCCATATTAAAAACTGCACCCCTCAAAGTTTTCAAAACAGCATTCAGAAAGTTTCTTAACCCTTTAGGCGTTTCACAGGAATTAAAGCAATGTAGAGGGGAAATTGACTAATTTTATTTTTTTTGCTGAATTTCATTTGTCATAAATTTTTTTCTGTAACACAGAAGGTTTTACCAGAGAAACGCAACAAAATATTTATTGCCAGATTCTGCAGTTTTTAGAAATATCCCACATGTGGCCCTAGTGTGATAATGGACTGAAATACCGGCCTCAGAAGCAAAGGAGCACCTAGTGGATTTTGTGGCCTCCTTTTTTTAGAATATATTTTAGGCACCATGTCGGGTTTGAAGAGGTCTTGTGTGCCAAAACAGTAGAAACCCCCCAAAAGTGACACGGTTTTGGAAACTGCACACCTCAAAGAAATTATCTAGGGGTATAGTTAGCATCTTGACACCACAGGTCTTCTGCTATATTTATTGGAGTTTGCCTGTGAAAGTGAAAATCGACTTTTTTTCCTGAAAAAATATTACAAAAAATTATATTTGCAAGGAATAAAGAATAAAAAGCACCCCAAAACTTGTAAAGTTACTTCTCCCGATTACAGCAATACCCCATATGTGGTACCAAACTGCTGTTTGGACCCACGACAGAGCTCAGAAGGGAAGGAGCGCCATTTGGATTTTGAAGCGCAGATTGTGCTGTATTGGTTTTCAGTGTGATGTCGCGTTTGCAACGCCCTGGAGGGAGCAAAATGGTGTAAACCCCCCAAAAGTGACCCCATTTTGTAGACTACACCCCTCAAGGATTTTTTCTAGGGGTATAGTTAGCATTTTGACCACACAGTTTTTTTGCTGAATTTAGTGGAATTAGGCCATGAAAATGAAAATCTTTTTTTCTGAAAAAACATAGAAATGTTTAATTTTTACAATGAATAAAGGAGAAAATCACCCCAAAATTTGTAAAGCAATTTGTCCTGATTACAGAAATACGCCATATGTGGTAATAAACTGCTGTTTGGACCCACGGCAAGACTCAGAAGGGAAGGAACAATATTAGGCTTTTGGAGCTCAAATTTAGCTGGAATGGTTTTCGGGTGTCATGTCGCATTTGCAAAGCCCCTGAGGTACCAAAACAGTGGAAACCTCCCAAAATTCCCTTTATGGGACTGGAACGAGCGATCATTAGGTCGCTGGTACAATACACTGCAGTACTAATGTATTGCAGTATAATATCATTTTTACTGGCTCCTGTACCATCGCGATCGCTGTTCCTGTCCATTAGTCCCGGGTGTCAGCTGTAATACACAGCAGACACCTACAAAATATGGAGCGGGCGCAGCGCATGAGCCTGCTCCATATATAACCCCCCGCACCACGACATGCTATTAAGTCGTGGTGCGCGAAGGCATTAATGCGCAGCGGATGGTACAAAGTGAAAATTACAATTTTCCACTGATATGCCATTTTAATGCACAATATGTTGTGCCCAGTTTGTGCCACTGAAGACAAGTACCTCGTACAATGTTGAGCGGGTTCTCCCGGATATAAAATGTGGACGTAAGCTGGTGTTTGGGCACGCTGTGGGTCTCAGAAGGGAGGGAGCGCCATTTGGCTTTTGGAGCGCAGAGTTTGCTTGGTAACTGTTCTGTTTGGGGTTTTGCTGGTATTTCAGTTTATGATGTGGGGGTATGTGTAAATTGGGCAGAGTACATCAGGACATAATAAGAGGGTATAATAATTCGGTAAATAAATAATAATCCGCAGATATATGGCCAATGTTGCACTGATAAATGGCGCCCGATCTTATCCGCTTTTGGACACTGCACAATTTCTGTCACTTATTTGTTGCGGGACAATCTGTAGTTTTCATTGGTACCATTTTAGGGTACATGTGATTTTTTGGCAAGCAAAGGGACAAAAAAACTAATTCTGACAATGTTTTTTGTATTTTTTTTTTACACTTTTCACAGTGCACTATAAATGACATTTTACTTTATTCTGCGGGTCGATACGATTACGGCGATACCAGATGTATATAGTTGTTTTATGTTTTGTGGCGTTTGCGCAATAAAATCACTTTTCGATAAAATGATTTATTTTTTATATGTCATATATTGTGAGAGCCATAACTTTTTTATTTTTTTGTCAAAAAAGCTGTGTAAGGGCTTGTTTTTTGCGGGACGGGTTGTAGTTTTTATTGGTGCTATTTTAGGGTACATGCGACTTTTTGATCACTTTTTATTCTATATTTTTGGAGGGTTGATGACCAAAACAATAGTGATTCTGACATTGTTTTTTAATTATTTTTTTTGCGCTGTTCACCGTGCGGGAAAAATAATATTATAGTTTTATAGTTTGGGTCGTTATGAACGCCGTGATAGCAAATATGTGTACTTTCTTTTACATTTTCATTTTTTTCCTATAATAAAAGGCTTATTATAGGAAAAAACAGCATTTTTTGTTTTTGTAACTTATAACTTATATTTACACTTTTATAAAACATTTTTATAACTTTTTTTTTTTTACTTTTTACTTGTTTTACTTGAAGACCTGCAGCACTGATCGCTGCTATAATACATTACACTACCTAGGTAGTGTAACGTATTATAAACTGTCAGTGTGACGCTGAGGGTATGTGCACACGGTAGCAGGCTTTTACGTCTGAAAAGACAAACTGTTTTCAGGAGAAAACAGCTGCCTCGTTTCAGACGTAAATGCTCCTCCTCGCATTTTGCGAGGCTTCTCTGACAGCCGTAAATTTTGAGCTGTGCTTCATTGACTTCAATGAAGAACGGCTCAAATTACGTCTGAAAGAAGTGTCCTGCACTTCTTTTGACGAGGCTGTCTTTTTACGCGTCGTCGTTTGACAGCTGTCAATCGACGACGCGTAAATGACAGGTTGTCTGCAGAGTACGTCGGCAAACCCATTCAAATGAATGGGCAGATGTTTGCCGACGTATTGTAGCCTTATTTTCAGACGTAAAACGAGGCATAATACGCCTCGTTTACGTCTGAAAATAGGTCGTGTGAACCCAGCCTGAGAGTCACACTGACAGGAAGCTTATGAGGACCTGCCTTCGGCTGGTTCTCATAGGCTGCTGTGCATGGCAGACCCGGGGGCTGTTGTATGGTCTCCAATTTTGCCCTATAACCGATTGCAGCACCTGCAATCGTTCCCCGGGAAAGTTTGTTGTAGCAACAAACTTTCCAGTTTGTTGTAGTAACAAACTTTCCAGTTCGTTGCTACAACAAACTTTCCCTGCGATCACATGGCCGGGACCTGAACCAATTAAGGTCCCGGTCATGTCTCCGGGACCAGAGGCAGGGGATAACAGCGCGATCCGGGTGTCAGCGCTACTCTGAGACACCCGGATCGCGCTTTTAACACCCACCATGAATTCACGTCGGCGCTGCACAGAGCCCAGCAAGCGCCGACGTGAATTTACTGTGGGCGGTCGGGAAGCGGTTAATGAGTTTAGCGGTAGGCACACCGACTTTCAGATATCATGTACCAGACCTTGTCGCCAACCTTATACACTGGTGCAGCTTTACAATGCTTGTCTGCAGTCTTTTTTTATAAGTACCATGGGCATGATGTAATGTCTCTTTTAGTATTTTGAGGTTATCTTGTAGCAACTCCAATCTTGCAGTTTCAGCAGGAATGGAAGAATCTTTTGGGAAATTAGGAAGGAGACTTGGATGATATTCCAAATTGGCATAGAAAGGAATTTGTCTTGTGGATGAATGTTGGGAGTTATTGTAGGAGAAATCTGCTATTGGTAGAACGTCAACCCAATCATCTTACACAGATGGCAAATATTACAACAAAGATATTGTTCCAGTGACTGATTAGTAAGTTCTGTTTGACCGCTGGATTGCGGATGGAAAGCAGTCAATAAATTAATATGGATATTGACAGCAGAACAAAATTGCTTACAAAAGCTTGAAGTAAATTGCACTCCCCAATCAGACACTACATCATAAGGTACGCCATGCAGTTGAAACACCTCCCTAATCATTAACTCTGTGGTCCCTTTTTCAGAAGGAAGTCCATGATAGGGCACAAAATGAGCCTTCTTTGTGAGTCTATCTACAACTATTACGATCATAGTCATGCCCTTAGACTGTGGTAAATCCAAAGTAAAATCCATTGAGATCAAACCCCATGGACGAGAGGGCCAAGGCAAGGGTTGCAAAATTCCAAGCGGAGAGGGACGGGGAGTCTTACACAGTGCACAGATACTGTGGCACGATACTAATTTTTTAACATCCTCCCTGTATTTTGGCCACCAGAAATACAGTAATTCTTGAACACAGTTGTGACCTGCCAGTTTGGAATCATGAACAAATTGCAAAACTTTCAATCGTGATGTTGCTGGTACATACAAACGATTGTCATACTTCCATAATTTATTCCGATAGGATAAATGCAAGTCCACTGGGGGATTTAGAAGGGTTGGATCTGTTCCATAACCTTCCTTGATGTCAAACAACACCTCAACAGTGCCAATAGCTCCCAAAACAATTGACTTGGGGACGATTGTTTCTTCTGTCTCAACCTGAGGTAAATCCTCAATATATAGTGAAGGAAATAAGTATTTGATCCCTAGAATATATATATAAAAAAAAAAAAAGAAAATCACATAGTCAAAATTATATGTATTTATTTGCATTGTGCACAGAGAAATAAGTATTTGATCCCCTACCAACCATTAAGAGTTCAGCCTCCTCCAGACCAGTTACACGCTCCAAATCAACTTGGTGCCTGCATTAAAGACAGCTGTCTTAAATGTTTACCTGTATAAAAGACTCCTGTCCACAGACTCAATTAATCAGTCTGACTCTAACCTCTACAACATGGGCAAGACCAAAGAGCTTTCTAAGGATGTCAGGGACAAGATCATAGACCTGCACAAGGCTGGAATAGGCTACAAAACCATAAGTAAGACGCTGGGTGAGAAGGAGACAACTGTTGGTGCAATAGTAAGAAAATGGAAGACATACAAAATGACTGTCAATCGATATCGATCTGGGGCACCATGCAAAATCTCACCTCGTGGGGTATCCTTGATCCTGAGGAAGGTGAGAGCTCAGCCGAAAACTACACGGGGGAACTTGTTAATGATCTCAAGGCAGCTGGGACCACAGTCAACAAGAAAACCATTGGTAACACATTACGCCGTAATGAATTAAAATCCTGCAGTGCCCGCAAGGTCCCCCTGCTCAAGAAGGCACATGTACAGGCCCGTCCGAAGTTTGCAAATGAACATCTGGATGATTCTGAGAGTGATTGGGAGAAGGTGCTGTGGTCAGATGAGACTAAAATTGAGCTCTTTGGCATTAACTCAACTCGCCGTGTTTGGAGGAAGAGAAATGCTGCCAATGACCCAAAGAACATCGTCCCCACTGTCAAGCATGGAGGTGGAAACATTATGTTTTGGGGGTGTTTCTCTGCTAAGGGCACAGGACTACTTCACAGCATCAATGGGAGAATGGATGGAGCCATGTACCGTCAAATCCTGAGTGACAACCTCCTTCCCTCCACCAGGACATTAAAAATGGCTCATGGCTGGGTCTTCCAGCACGACAATGACCCGAAACATACAGCCAAGGCAACAAAGGAGTGGCTCAAAAAGAAGCACATTAAGGTCATGGAGTGGCCTAGCCAGTCTCCAGACCTTAATCCCATCGAAAACTTATGGAGGGAGCTGAAGATCCGAGTTGCCAAGCGACAGCCTCGAAATCTTAATGATTTACAGATGATCTGCAAAGAGGAGTGGGCCAAAATTCCATCTAACATGTGTGCAAACCTCATCATCAACTACAAAAAACGTCTGACTGCTGTGCTTGCCAACAAGGGTTTTGCCACCAAGTATTAAGTCTTGTTTGCCAAAGGGATCAAATACTTATTTCTCTGTGCACAATGCAAATAAATATATATAATTTTGACAATGTGATTTTCAGTTTTTTTTTTAAATATAATCTATCTCTCACTGGTAAAATGAACCTAGCCTAAAAATTCTAGACTGGTCATTTTGACAGTGGGCAAACTTACAAAATCAGCAAGGGATCAAATACTTATTTCCTTCACTGTATATGCTCTAGATAGAGCATCAGCCTTGCCATTCCAAGATCCTGGTCTGTAGGAAATAAGAAAGTTGAATCGATTTAAAAATATACTCCATCTGGCTTGTCGGGGTGAGGGTCTTTTTGCAGACCTAACAGATTCTAAATTCCGATGGTCTGTCAGTACAATTATTTGATGTTCAGCACCCTCCAACAGATGTCTCCACTCAGCAAACACACTTATGATGGCCAACAGTTCTTTATTTCCCACATCATAGTTCCTTTCTGGGGCAGTCATTTGATGAGAGAAGAAAGCACATGGGTGTAATAAAATTTTTTTTTACCACTCTCTGCGACAGTATTGCTCCCACAGCAGAATCTGAGGCATCTGCTTCGATGATAAAAGGGAGCCTTGGATCAGGATAAATCAAGATGGGGGCTGTTGTAAACCTCATCTTCAATGCAGAAAAAGCCTTCTCAACTCCTGGGAACCAAATAAAGGATGACCCCTTCTTAGTTAATTGAGTGATTGGAGATGCAATCCTGGAAAAACCTTTAATGAAGCGTCTATAGAAGTTGGCAAATCCTATGAACCTCTGAACCTCCTTAACATTTTTAGGAATTGGCCATTCTATTACAGCCTGAACCTTGCTGGATCTATTTGTAAACCTTTAGATGAAATGATATAGCCCAGGAAGAGAACTTGTGTCTGATGGAATTCACACTTTTCCAATTTAATGCATAGTTGATGTTTGTGAAGACGCTCTAGCACAGTTCGAACCTGATCCTCTTCTAGGGAGTTTGACAAAATTAATGTAATCAAGATAAATGACAACAAATTGGTCCAGTAAATCCCTAAAAATATAATTAATGAAATGTTGGAACGTTGCAGGGGCATTGCACAGTCCAAAAGGCATTACCAAACATTCATAGTGTCCATATCTGGTTCGAAAAGCAGTCTTCCATTCATCACCTGGTACTATTCGGATTAAATTGTATGCACCTCGTAAGTCTAATTTAGTGAAAATTTTAGCCGAGCAAAGCCGCTCTAACATTTCAGAGATAAGTGGGAGCGGATAACGGTTCTTGAATGTTATTTTATTCAATTCTCTGTAGTCAATGCAAGGTCTTAAGGAACCATCTTTTTTCTTCACAAAGAATAGTGGTGCCCCTACTGGAGATGTAGAAGCACGAATATAACCCTTTGCTGAGTTTTCTTCTAAGTACTCCTTAAGAACCTTTAATTCAGGTTCGGCTAATGGGTATGTACGTCCAAAAGGTGTGGCTGCTCCAGGTAATAAATCCACCGGCCAAACATATGGCCGATGAGGTGGTAATTGTTCAGCATTTTTCTTATCACAGACGCCAGAGAATTCTTTATATAGAGGAGGTAATTGCTCTGGCACTTTAGAACAGAGGCTATTGGTAGTATTAATTTTCATGAAAGAGGATACAGAATCAGCCTGAGCAGCAGAAATCTCCTGGGGAAAAGAAATGGCCTTTGATTCCCAGTTAATAGATGGGTTTTGCGTCATCAACCAAGGAATCCCCAAAATAACATGAAACTGAGGGGATGAGATAAGCAAGAAGTTAAGAGCCTCGACGTGATTGGGTTCAATTACTATGTTCAACTGCTCAGTTTCATGAGTAACTGCACCTGAGCTCAAAGGTGAACCATCTATGGTTTTCATCAATACTGGTGTTGGCTTTTCTCTGAATTTATTTTGATTATTATGAGCAAAAATTGCCATTCACCCCAGAATCCACCATCGCTGAAGTGGAAATCCAACGAGACCCAAATTGGAATCGAATTGGAACGAGATGTGCGAACTATTGTTTTGTTTGTTCTCAGTTTCTGCTAATGGAGACAGACGAGGGATCACTGCGTACACATGCTGAGGCGTACTGGAAATTATAGACTCTTGGTCATAAAGCTCAGCCTCTGCCAATGTAGCTACTGTCTTTTGAGGTCTATTAAAACAATTTGACACATAATGTCCAGGTATTGCCACAATACATTCACAAGTTCACCTGGCGCCGTTGCTCTCTTCTTTCATCAAGACTCTGTTTGTGAACTGCATCTACTTGCATAGATTCAGTCTCCAGTTCATTAATTGATTTAACCTCAGAATTCCCTGAATAATTTGAGATCATAGGTTCTTATAATTCCAAGTAGAAGCCTTCTTTTTTCGTCTTCTCTCAATCAGTCCAGCATTAATACGAAGACAATGGTTGGTAAAAGATTCAAGTTCTGTGGGAGTATCGTCCCGGCCCAATTCATCCTTGATTGGGTCAGAAAGTCCCTTACGATAGACAGATAGTTGTGCTTCAGAATTCCATGTGGTGTCAAGAACCCATCTTCGAATATCTGCAGTATATTCTGCTACTGAGCATCTCCCCTAACATAGCCTCAATAATGTATTTTCGGCAGTATCTCTCCGATTTGGATCCTCAAAAGTTTGTCTCATTGCTGTGAGGAAGTCATCAAGTTTCTCCAGTATTGGACTACTAGATTCGATATAGGGAGAGGCCCATGCCAGCTTTGAGAAGCAAAAGGATACACCGTACCTTTAATCTTTCAGATCTGAATTGAGACTCATATAATTCAAAATGCATCCGACACTGACTAATAAATCCACAAAACTTTTGGGGATCTCCTCTCAAACGGGCTGGGGGAAGCGGGAGAGTACTCAGTGAAGCTGAAGATTGTCGAAGTGATCAATTCTCCAAATCGGAAATGCGTCTTTCTTGCTGGGATAATTTAGTTATAAATTCCTGAAAACCATTATGTGCATCACAGATCTTTTGCGAACAGACTTGAACCTCCTGAGTCTCATGTACCTCAAGGGCAGCAAAACTATTCTTCAGATATTAATTCACTCTGGCATTCAATTAACATAGGGCTTAAACCTGCTACACGTCGCTTAACAGGTATGTCTTCGGCAGGATCCATTTTTTAGGCTTGAGTATTTTGTCACTTCACTAGTGTATCGAGCTGGGTACTTTTAGCTGAAGAGCTGATTTCAAACAGACTCAGTGTGCTGAGAGCAACTATACAGATGTAGCAAGTAGTCAGATGAAGCCGGGTCGGTACACAAGCAGGTAGGCAGATGAAGCCGGAGGTGGTAATGGCTGATGTTATTCCTAACACACACCCTTTAGCCCTCATGATTGGCTGTGCTAGAGGTAGGTCTGCCGAAACTTTTGGAAAAATTAATTTGTTTTCTGTAGAACCAATTCCCTCATCTCTACTAGTTCTGGAATTTCTCAGACACCCAACACATCGTGTCTGGCACCAGAAAGCATTACACAATCAGAATCCCTCAGATCCGTTTTCTGCTGTTCCTTCTGAACCATTGGTGCTCTTGATTTTGTGTGCATATCGATTTGACCTGATGATATATTATTGGCTAATTATATTTTTGCATCGATATCAAAAATACAGGACTACCTAATACCTAACAGTGATCATTGAGGTTATGTTTCCAGAGTATATATATATATATATATATATATATATATATATATATATATATATATATATACATATATATATACTTTTATTTTATTTTTTATTATTTTTTATGGGGAAATGCTGGTTATTCTAATATAGGTATGGGGTTCATTTTATAACATATTGAAACATTTGCTTAGAAATTATTATTAAGATTAAGATTAAAATTATATTAATCGCTTAATTTTAATCCTCTACATTAGTTAACAGTGTGTTCACAACAATATGAATTGCTAGTGCTTGCTACCTTTCAGAATTTAGATAATGGGGACATAAGGATGTAGCTGTCTTTATCTTGACTCTGATAACTTACTGCAGCGTGATATCACACAACAAAAGCCATTGAAAAGTCATGGAAAAGGTCGAGATAGAGGATCTAGCCACTGTGTATTTAATGTGTTAAAAGTCAAGGTAAAGATGGCTACATCTGTACATTGCACATTATGTGTAGGGGTGTTGACAGGAACAAGTGTCTAAAAATAATAATAATAATCTATTGGATCAATTTATTTAAAACTATGGGGTTGCATGGATTGAATCAAAATTTTGATGTCCATTCACTTCTGTAATTTTGCTCTTTCCTTTATTTTTCAGGAATATACCCTCTCTACTCTTTCCATTGTTTCTATGATACAAATATGAGGTCCATTGTCTGTTTATTTCTACCAATCTAATCAATCCTAGTGCAGAAGTGTTTCTGTTTCGTTTGTGAAGTTAATAAATATCTGGCTTCCTTTTTTGAATGAAGTTGGGGCAGTCGTGTACAATGTGATTTGCTCTTTTACTCAGCGATTTCTCCACATTTGCAGCTTTCTTGGAGAAAGATGAAGAGCAAATATGTGCAGACACCAGAAATTCTTTGATCATTCAAGAAGAGGAGAATTGTCTGGTTTCTGATCCTTCTTAGAATTGGTAAGGAACATCAGACTGTATTTAATATATTGACATTGAACATCAGACAATATTTAATATAATGACATTGGACATTGAGTGTGGTTTTGCACTATGTTTAGGTGGTTGTAGGTTCTCTCTTGCACATTATTTACAAATATCCTATAGGTACGGACTGTAGGTCATAAAAATCTCTTGTCAGGATACTCCTTTAAACCCATGCAAAAGTATCTGTTAGGCTCTTTTCACATAGGTGGCATTTTCCGTTCGGTTTCTATAGTGTAGCGCGTAGTGCTATTGTCAATTATATCAATTAGATCCATAAGAATTTGTTGAGATCCATTTAACATGGATCTGTCATATACCTAAAGTGACTAAAGTGCAGATAATAAGCAATTTCTGTCTAAAAATAAACTTAACTAAAGTCACAATATTATAAAATACTTGTAAGCATACAGTAGATGTGCAGACAACAATGAAGCCTCATGCTTCCTTAAATCGACATCCCGGCCAAAAAAAAGATTTCCCATGTGTACCATTCTGGCATTCCATGTGTCAGTCTCTGTTATTTATCTTGCTGCTTCTATATATCAGACTGGGATGGTTGCTTAGCAGCAGTGTGAATGAGGCTCGGTGACATACTTTTTCTACTTGATTCTATGGAGATCTATGTGTCACCCATCACAGACTTCAGCGGTTCCTATACCACACTAGTTTTTCACAGGGGGTGACAGAAACTTCTATCATCAGCTACCACTGATACTTAGACAGGTTCCTATCACACAGGTATAATGTAGAAGAATTTAGTGCAGCCTCCCTGTCTGTATACTTATGGTTTCTCAGCTTATTTAGAAGAATACAGAGGGAATTATAATCATAGTGTTCCCCAGCATGCAGAAATGGTATGGTCTCTAGCTGGTCATGTGATGTTGTGCTGAAGCATCATGGGATTGATAGAAAAGTACAGAGGAAGAGAAAGCTGGAGAAATCTAAGAATCAAGATGAAGACTTTTTTTGAAGCACAAACAAGGCAGAAAATTAAAAGTAAGTACAGTAGAGGCATAGAGTGTGGTATACAGTCAGGTGGGGAATGCAGACATGGAAAGTTGTGTTTCCACTGGAGGACATCTTTAAAATGATATGGATGAAGAAGGATCAAAATTACTAATTATTTTTGTGATTATGAAGTATAAAATTGAAATAGGCTTGATTTACATGATATGTTTTAGAGAAAGGTGCAGGCTTAAGTGGGTTTTACACAGGACGATTATCGGGCAGACAAATGCTCGATCATCTGCTGGTCGTATTGTTTTAAAAAACTAAAATATTGTCGTTGTCGGCAGCACATCTCTCCGTGTAAACAGGGAGATGTGCTGCCGATATGATAGAAATGTATGGGGACGAGCGATCAGAGTAACGACCGCTCGTCCCCATCCACAGCCCCGTGTGACAGGAGCCATCGAGCGCCAATCAAGGATGTCTCCTTGATCGGCGCTCGCTGTACCGGCCGCTTATCAGTCAGTGTAAAAGGTCCTTTAAACGCTCAGTGCACACTGAACAGGAACTGTCCACAGTGCTGATAATAAAAAATATATAGAAAACTATTCTAGAGACAAAAATGGCTTCGGATAGAAACTTTACTAAAAAACAGGGTTACAATGTAAAAGGCGAGTCAAACGGGTTGTCAACAGCTAAATTGAAAGGTAGCACAAATTTACATTTAGTGCTAATGTAATGTACTGCAGAGCTGTGCCGATTCCCGGAACAGTAGGAAATTTGCATTCAGTTGTAGTAATAAAACACTACAAATAAAACCAAATGTTTGCATGAGCATAAAATAACATACAGTGACTGCTCTGCAGCCAGGAATACCAAATGCAAACAAAAGCCAACTATTTTTCATTTACGCATTTAAACATCAAGATTTCAAAATGGAACTGCAACAATTATTGTCTGCTGGTGATAATTATGGAGTATCGTATGTAAAGTTTTATTAAACTCATTTGTTTATGCATTGCAAGTGAAGTGATACAATAAACAACTTGAAATAGCAAAGCTGAGTGTTTCATTACGTACATCTCATCAAGATAGCACAGAATATTATCTTAAAGGGGCTGTTCGGTACGGATAACTGATGACCTATCCACAGGATAGGTCATCAGTATATGATCGGTGGGGGTCCGACACCCGGATCCCACACCGATCAGCTGCTCTGGCTGCCCTCTTGGACGTAAATAATTTTGCCATTATACCTCTTTGCCATGTCTGCATTTCAGTCCTGAGTCAATCCTCTGGAGGGATGTTTGAGTCACCACCCCTTGCTTTACCCCTGACTCCTACACACTCAGAGCCTTACACTTGCCCATTTTTTCTGCTTTCAACACATCAACTTCAAGAACTGACTGTCCACTTGCTGCCCAACATATACCACCTGATCTTGCCTTCGTAACGAGATAATCAATGTTGTTAATTTCACCTGTCAGTGGTTTTAATGTTATGGCGGAATGGTGTATATGTGTAATTCTGTTTAGTATGTCTGCAATATGCAAACTCCTATGGCATTTGTATCTGGGGCTAGGTACTGTTTCAAAAAACACCCTCCCATCCTTACTCAATGGACATCTCGGGGGCGATGTCTGCTGCACACCGGTCGCACTCCTTTTTGTGTAATTGTATCACCATTCATATGATTTGTTGGATTTTATTCACTATTATTAATTCATTATTCTTTTTACTTTTTTCATCCCCTTTTTTTATACATAATGATATTATTATATGAATGTATATATTATATTATATAATTTATAGTATTTTATACTTATTATCACTTCTTTATATAATGTCACTAGTATACTATAGTATTGATTATATATTAATTTATACACTGTTAATATCATTTTTAGTGTCTTATCTCCAGGGGAATAGCAGCGATAGTGGAGGGTAGTGGTAAATTAGGTACACTGTCCTTTAAATATTCAGGAGTTGATTGATATATTTGAAGGTGGGGAGACATATATAAACATTGTTTGTCTGGTGGAATACAGGTTCAATATTTTCAAAACGTCTTTAGTTGTATTTAGGTATGCATCGTACTAGTCTATTATATAGATAGTTCATTCTTTTTGATCAGCATGTATAGTCTGTTCTGCTATACCGTGTACTAACCTAGAGTCTTTAGTGCCTTGAATTATTACGTTTTTTTAAAACTTTGTTTGTCTTATACAGTATGTGCAATAATTTTTTTTATACTTTTAAATATATGACTATATACTAAATTTTTCTGGTATGGTTTAAATGCTTAGTATGTTTGTAGGCTGCTACCTTGAGTTTTCTTTGCTGGGATACATTTGTCTGAATTTATGTGTTAGCTATAGAACATAATAAACCTCCAGACAGAGCTATGGTCAACACGCATTCTAATTTCATGTTACCTCTTAATTGTACATAACTTGCCTTAACTTGCAGTAGAGAATCTGACTTTTCTGCTTTTGAATACTATCCCTGCTGCAGCATGCATTTCCATAACTGTTAGGGCGGGTTCACACATGGCGGAATTTCACTTAAATTCCGCTGCGGACACTCCGCAGCGTTAATCCGCAGCGGAGCCGTTTCTCCATTGACTTTCACTTTAATTTAGCAGTGTTCGTTTACACGATGCGTACAATTCCGCTGCGGAGCATAGGCTGCGGAGCGGAATTTGGTGTCCGCAGCATGCTCTGTCTGTTGCGGAGCAGTGGCGGACTGGTTGCGGACTCATGGCGGAATTTCTCCATTGACTTCAATGGAGAGTCAAAATTCCGCAATGAAGTCCGCAGATCTTATGTGTGCTGCGGAGCGTATTGTTTTTACTACCATGACATTTCTTCATTCTGGCTGGACCTATGTATTTCTAGGTCTACAGCCAGACTGAGGAAGTCAATGGGGCTCCCGTAATGACGGGAGCGTTGCTAGGAGACGTCTGTAAATAGTCACTGTCCAGGGTGCTGAAAGAGTTACGCGATCGGCAGTAACTGTTTCTGCACCCGGGACAGTGACTACCGATCTCAATATACATGTATCTGTAAAAAAAAATATAAGTTAATACTTACCGAGAACTCCCTGCGTCTGTCTCCAGTCCGGCCTCCCAGGATGACGTTTCAGTGTAAGTGACGGCTGCAGCCAATCACAGGCCAAGCACAGGCTGCAGCGGTCACATGGACTGGAGCGTCATCCAGGGAGGTCGGGCCGGATGCCGAAAGAGGGACGCGTCACCAAGACAACGGGCGGTAAGTATGAATTTCTTTGACTTTCACTAGGGAAAGTGCTGTCCCTTCTCTCTATCCTGCACTGAATAGGGAGAAGAGAAGCACTTTTCCTGCAGTCCGCAGCGGCCAGTCCGCATCAATTTTCTGCACATTTTGTGCAGATCCGCTGCAGAATCTGCAACGCAGATTCTGTGCGGCATTGATGCGGACAGTTGCGGAGGAATTCCGCCATGTGTGGTCATGCCCTTAACAGGTCTTTATACTGCTCTGTGATCTGACTGTTTATCTAGTAAAGATGGATCAAAGGTTAATTGAAAAGCTGATGCATCCTCAGCCTCAGAGCCCCTGTAATGCAGAGAGTAATTGGTGGCACCCAAACGCTGCCCTGTCGGACCGGACAAAG
The DNA here is from genome assembly GCF_050947455.1 of Rhinoderma darwinii. Classification (NCBI taxonomy): domain Eukaryota; kingdom Metazoa; phylum Chordata; class Amphibia; order Anura; family Rhinodermatidae; genus Rhinoderma; species Rhinoderma darwinii. The sequence goes on along the minus strand of NC_134688.1, from coordinate 335,819,357 downwards.
TGACCCAAGGGAAGTAATCGCATATCTTGCACCAGAATTCTTGTGCCTGACCATGCCAGCAAACAATTAGTAGTGTGGGGGTGTCATGTAATGCTGCATTAAAATCACTGACAGAGAAATAAAGAAAGGTCATATGTGAATTAAGCATGCAAACTTAGGACAGACAGAATAAACCTGGATATTTTGTTAAAAAGCCCAGAATGCGCAGGGTTATTTAATGTAATGGAAAAGGTACCGCCTTCTGTAAATTATAAGAATATCAGCAGTCATCAAGGAGTACCATGACTATATAAAAACACACAGGCTAAATGCATTTATACAGGTCAAGCAATTTTGAGGTGACTTAATATTTGTAAAATTTATAGCAAGGGGTATATTATTCTTTTCTCCTTTTTAAAACTGCTCGGCTACTGCAGAACCTATATATATTTATTTTTTTAAAGGAATGGAAGCAGCTGAAATATATATTCTGATGTACTGCAGCAGCTAGGCCGTGATACTCTATAATACAAACTGCAGCTGCTGAAGAACATTCTTGTAAAGAGAGAGGGAGATCACACATATCAGTCAAACAGTCATTGGCACAGGAGAAGGACCTTTAACCCGTTAGTGACCGCCAATACGCCTTTTCACGGCGGCCACTAATGGGATTTATTCTGATGCATAAGCCTTTTTACGGCGCCGCATCAGAATAAATAAACAGAGCATGGAGCTGTCAAATCTCCCTGCTCTCAGATGCCAGAGGTAGCTGACGGCTGGGGGCATCCCTGCTCAAAAGTGTGAGATCGATATTAGTATCGATCTCACCCATTTAACCCCTCAGATGCGGTGCTCAATAGCGAGCGCTGCATCTAAGTGGTTTTGGAGAGAGGGAGGGAGCTCCCTCTCATCCCACCGGCACCCGGCGATAAAATCGCTGAGTGTCTGTGTCTCCGATGGCAGCCGGGGGCCTGATAAAAAAGTTACACATATTTGGTATTCAACCCGCACGGTGAACGCCGTAAAAAATAAAATCAAAAATTATGGAACAATTGCTGTTTTCTGTGAATCCTGACTTTAAAAAAAATGTGATAAAAAGTGATCAAAAAGTCGAATCTACTCCAAAATGGTACCACTAAAAACTACAAGTCTTCCCGCAAAAAAAAGCCCACATACAACTGCATCGGCGAAAAAATAAAAAAGTTATGGCTCTTCAAATATGGAGACACAAAAACAAATAATTTTGAAAAAAAAGCGTTTTTACTGTGTAAAAGTGGTAAGACAAACAAAATCTATACAAATTTAGTATCGTTGCAATCGTAACAACCCGCTGATTAAAGTTATTGTGTTATTTATACCACACGGTAAACCGCGTAGATTTAGGACGCAAAAAAAGATTTGCAAAATGTCTGTTTTTTTTCTATTCCCCCCCCCCAAAAAAGTTAATAAAAGTTAATCAATAAATAATATGTACCTCAAAATGGTGCTAACAACTTGTCCCGCAAAAAAACAAGACCTTATACAGCTATGTCGACGCAAAAATAAAAAAGTTATAGCTCTTGGAATGCGACAATGGAAAAACGTACAAAATACCTTGGTCATTAAGGTTTAAAATAGGCTTTATGGGGTTAAAAAAAAAAGCTCCCTCGGCATTCCACTGCTTATACAACGTACTGATGCTGTGCAGCGCCGGGACGTTATATGTAACACAGCACTGATGATCACATATAAAGCCCTCGCTCTCCTCAGCGTCAGGACCTTTAATGTGCGCGCGGCATGCTGAGAGAGCCAGAGGGGAAAAGAGGAGCAGGAAAGGTAAGTATAATTTTTTGTTTTATGTCTGATCGGAAGGGGTAATGGATGGCTCACAGTCACGGTCGTTCTGCCACAATTGTGCAGCAAAGTCGGCCAAAGGATACGACACATTTATTAAGAGGCGTTCGCCACCTTTACATGTGTCGCAAGAACCTCCAACTTTTACTTTTAATAAGACTGGCGTATGAAACGCTAGCCTTAATAAATTCCCCTAATAATATACTACTTTAAAAATCAGGCTGATCAGGTAGGCCCTAAGAAAAAAATGTTTCACAGATGGTTTGGAATTCAAAACAACTAATAGACATAAAATCTATACATCTATACAATATATAAATCTATAAAGTGTAAAAATCACACCAGGTTTGCACATACATCAATAAGCCATAACATTAAAATCACCTGCCTAATTTTGTTTAGGACCCCCTCGTGCCATTAAAACAGCTATGATACATCAAGGCATGGATTCCACAATACCTCTTAAGGTGTCCTGTGGTATCTGTCATCAAGATATTAGAGGCAGATCCTTTGAAGGAGTTTTCCCACCAGGGACAATTATGGCATATCCACAGTGTATGCCATAAATGTCTGATAGATTTGGGCCCCACCTATCTCTAGAATTGGGCCCCCTAAACCTCGTTCTGCCGCTCTGTGCATCTGGCTGACTCGTGTGATTCCAGACCATGAAGAAGAAAATAGCATAGCTCGCTGAGCTACGCTGTTTCCGTAACTGTCATTCACTACTATGGGACTTCCGTAAACAGCGTAGCTCAGTGAGCTACGCTGTTTTCTTCTTCATAGTTTGAAATCACACGCTCCAGCCGGAGCACAGAGCAGTAAAATGGGGTTTAGGGGGCCCCGTTCTAGAGATAGGTGCGGGTCCCAAAGGTGGGACCCGCATCTATCTGACATTTTTGACATCTTGTGGATATGCCATTAATGTCCCTGATGAGAAAACCCCTTTAAGTCCCATAAGGTTATGGCCATTAGGGAATACCATTGCCATGAAGGGGTATACTTGGTCTGCAACAATGTTTAAAATGGTAGTATGTGTCAAGGTGACATTTTGAATGCCCGTCCAAATGATAGAAAAGAAAACGTGATTCATCAGATGAGGCCACCTACATCCATTTGTTTATGGTCCAGTACTGATGCTCACGTACCCACTGTACACAATTTTTCGATGGACAGGGGACAGCATGGGCACTTTGACCGGTCTGTAGCTATTTAGCCAAAAACGCAGCAAGCTGCGATTTACTGTGTGTTCTTATATCTATCATAGCAAGGATTCAGGATTTTTTAGCAATTTGTGCTACAGCTGTTCTGTAGAATCAAACCGGACAGGCTAGGCTACACTCCCGACATGTATTAATGATCCTTGGGCACCCTCTGTCACTGATTGACCAGTTGTCCCTTCTTGGACCACATTGCAATGAAATAATCCATGTTATTTACTTTACTTCCCTAGCTGCAGACTTTCAGTAAATGTTCAGAAACATCCGTCCTCCTCAGTCCACAAAGAAATCCATCTGCAGTAATACAGCATAATATAGACGGCGTTTTTAATGTTTTTCCCATACGCCCAAATGCCACCAAAAACGTCTTAAAAAGCAAATGTTAAATTTTATTAAAGCTAGCGATTTCAGCGGTTTTTGATGCAGTTTAAATTGCCAGAAATTTTGTGTGTGAAGGAGGCCTAAAGGCATGTTCAGACGTGGCAGAATTTTTCCGCTGCAAATGTTGCTGCAAATTCGTGGCATTTACGCAAAGAATCTGCAGCAACATTTTCATGTTTGACAGGTAATTCAGACATTGCGGATATTACAGCGGACTTCCTGCAGATTTCAGCCTTTGCATTGAAAATACTGAAATCCGCAGTGAAATTCCGCTGCTTCTCTGCAACAGAATGTGCATGCTGCGGAGTGAAAATTCCACACCGCGGCCTAAATTCTGCAGTGTTATTTTCCGCAACGTCTGACCTAAGTTACCTAAAAAGGCATAGAAACCAATGAAAAAAAAATGGCTGCTGCAGATTTCCACTGCGGACTATCCGCAGTGGAATTCAACAGCAGTTCTGCCACGTCTAAACATGCCCTAAGAATGCCTGGCCTTAGATTGAGCGTGTCGATTATTGTACTTGCTATGTGTGTTTGCCATGTGCTAGTCTGGTCGCGTGTTCCAGTCTAATGTTGTGTTTCTCCAATCAGTTGTCACTAGAGTCTATTATGAGTAGAATTTATCTTATTTAGTTGTCGTATGTGAAGTTTATGAAGCAGACATGCCCATTTTCTGTACAGATGAGAAGTGGACCCTCCAAATAATTTTCTCTGGGGGGGCCAAGGTAAACTGGACTGATACTGATTACCACAGTAATTACATATAGTATTGTGTAATAAATAACCCTATTAGCTCTAATTTACACTTACAAACCATAATTCATTATATCTGAGGATTATTTTATTAAACAAAAGATAAAAATGTCAAAATACATTTCTTTGATGAATATTTGAGTTTTTACAGATTGCATTTGACATTGATATTATCTTTTACAATATAATAATTAAATTAGCAGAAAATCTATAAATTAATTGAACATCTGACTGATAAAAACTTGAGTATTCGGTGGTAAATCTTACAAATGTTTGAGATTGTAGCTCGAATTTGGAAAATGCTCATGTTTTCATTAGAACAAAGACACTACATTTTTTGCACTAACACTGACCCTTCAGCTGAGAATGAATGAATACTTAAACTGATGAGTTATTTCACAAACCATGGCAATTTGTTTACCCTAATAGTGCTAAATGTGTTTAAAAGCTGATTTGGGACAATCAGGGAACGCTTATGAATATTTTATGATACTGTGCCGGCTCATTATTTGTGAAGCGAATGTGATATCCATGACAATCTACTGTCAACAGAATTGCTTTGTCAGCCCAGCATTATATAAAAAAAAGACATAGTAGAAGAATATGTATGAAGTTACCTGTCTGTTTCAATATGGTACCCTGTGCTGCTTAACATTAACCTGTTTACTGCTGGAAAGCTGTATCACATACAGTCCCTTTTCAATCCTTTTCTCGACTAGACTAGAGAAAAGACAATACTGAGAAATGTAAAGTGAACATGTCGAATAATCTGTAATCTTGGATTATTAAGTATGAGTAATCTATAAAAGGTCTATGACCAGCTAGAATTTTGAGAGATTGGAGGTGGGGTTCACTGCTTCAGAAGTCTCTGGGAAAGGGCCGTACGGACAATGCTGTAGTAGAATGCCATCAGAGAATTTGCACTATGCCTTTATGCTATTTACATTTTATACTATCCTCATTTACACTATGGGGGCAATTTATTAAGATTAGTGTTCCATTGGTGCTTAAAAGAAAGAAAAATATGATACATTTATTAAGAGGCAAATGCCTGTTAAAAACTGCATTGCAACTTTCGGCCGGGCCGAGCACCACAGTTGTGGTGCAACGATTGCGGCCATGCGCTATACATTCCCCTCACGTCCCCATAAAGTAAAATAAAGTGATACACTCACCTCACCGCTCCTCCTCTCCCCTCCGGCTTCCTCATCACTCCAGCGCTCATACAAGGTCCTGAGGGGACACGGTAGGGAGAAGAGGAGCAGTGAGGTGAGTATATATTTTAGGTTTTTTTATTTCTATTTTTTTAAAATTATAATTATTTTTATTTATTTAACTCTCCAATAGAGGGCCGGGTGCCAGTCTGATCAGGGAGGGGAGCAAGGTACAAAGCCCAGCGCAAGCTTCCAACTTGCTTTGCCCCAGGGAAATGGACCAAAAATTGCATTGCAATAATATATTTATGTGAAAAGAAGTAACTTACTAATGTACTTTAATTAAAAATTCTGTACTAAATCGTGCAGTTCAAACCTCGTGAATTGTTCCCGGAAGTCCTGGTGCTTTTCTAATAATGATGATGCGCTGACACGGCCCTATGTGACTGAGGGCGTGATTCCTGTGCAGTCACATTCCTGGGGCAGTCATATTGCCTATTGCTAGAGTCCTCGAGCAGAGCATCAGCTAGCTCTTTGCTCGGGACTTCAGCCCTTCTCCCGACATCCATATTTGGTCAGTGAATTCAGGGGTTTCCTATCACTGGAGTTTCCAAGCAGAGCATCAGCTGATGCTCTGCTCGGGAACTCCAGCGATAGGAAACCCCTGAAGTAACTGACCATACAGATGCAGCCATCGTTATCTTGACTTTTAATGCATTAAATACACAGTGGCAAGATCCTTTATCTTGACTTTTTTAATGAATTTTCAATGGCTTTTGTTGTGTAATATCACGCTGCAGCAAGTTATCAGAGTCAAGATAAAGATGGCTACATCCGTATATGGACAGTGACGTAGGCAGCAGTACTGGAGTCCCCGGGCAGAGCATCAGCTGATACTTATCTTTAATGTCTTACCCTTAACTTTAATATCTGGTCTCAAATGTTTCAGATTTTATAAAAAAATATTAGCAGACAAATTCTCCCTAACCCAGCTATGGCTTTGTTAGGATCAGCTCTAGATCACCTTCCAAGAGACCAGAAAAATGAAATGTTATATACCTTTATAGCAACAAGATTAAAAATTGCTCAATTTTGGAAAAAAGGCACAGCCCCATCATTGAAAATGATTGTTCAAGGTATTAATGATAAATGTTGGTTTGAATTAATGTATGCAAGTGCTCACATAGAAAACAGGCATTCCATTCACATTGGAGTCCTTGGTTGGAGAGCCCATTTAATAACATTTCAAAAGATTTGTATGACTTATAATATTTAACGTATCCCAAAATATAGATAATAATTGTCTTTCAACATGTATTTTATATGCTCTTACTACCATATCCCGCACCTTTATTGTTACTTGGTTATTATATTGTAACGATTTGTATTCTATACTTTGTATTCATATTGCATTGTTAATATATATATACAGGGTGGGCCATTTATATGGATACACCTAAATAAAATGTGAATGGTTGGTGATATTAACTTCCTGTTTGTGTCACATTAGTATATGGGAGGGGGGAAACTTTTCAAGCTGGGTGTTGACCATGGCGGCCATTTTGAAGTTGGACATTTTGTATCCAACTTTAGTTTTTTCAATGGGAAGAGGGTCATGTGACACATCAAACCTATCGAGAATTTCACAAGAAAAACAATGGTGTGCTTGGTTTTAACGTTACTTTATTCTTTCATGAGTTATTTACAAGTTTGTGACCACTTATAAAATTTGTTCAAAGTGCTGCCCATTGTGTTGGATTGTCAATGCAACCCTCTTCTCCCACTCTTCACACACTGATAGCAACACCGCAGAAGAAATGCTAGCACAGGCTTCCAGTATCCGTAGTTTCAGTTGCTGCACATCTCGTATCTTCACAGCATAGACAATTGCCTTCAGATGACCCCAAAGATAAAAGTCTAAGGGGGTCAGATCGGGAGACCTAGGGGGCCATTCAACTGGCCCACGACGACCAATCCACTTTCCAGGAAACTGTTCATCTAGGAATGCTCGGACCTGACACCCATAATATGGTGGTGCACCATCTTGCTGGAAAAACTCAGGGAACGTGCCAGCTTCAGTGCATAAGGAGGGAAACACATCATCATGTAGCAATTGCAGATATCCCATGGCCTTGAGGTTTCCATTGATGAAGCATGGCCCCACTATCTTTGTACCCCATATACCACACCATACAATCAATTTTTGTGTTCCAACAGTCTTCGAGGGATCTATCCAATGTGGGTTAGTGTCAGACCAATAGCGGTGGTTTTGTTTGTTAACTTCACCATTCACATAAGAGTTTGCCTCATCACTGAACAAAATGTTCTGTGTAAACTGAGGGTCCTGTTCCAATTTTTGTTTTGCCCATTCTGCAAATTCAGTGCGCCGATCTGGGTCATCCTCGTTGAGATGCTGCAGCAGCTGGAGTTTGTAAGGGTGCCATTTGTGAGTAGCTAATATCCGCCGAAGGGATGTTCGACTGATGCCACTCTCCAGTGACATGCGGCGGGTGCTACACTGTGGGCTCTTGCTGAATGAAGCTAGGACAGCCACTGATGTTTCTTCATTAGTGACAGTTTTCATGCGTCCACATTTGGGCAAATCCAACACTGAACCAGTTTCACGAAACTTAGCAAGCAGTTTGCAAACTGTAGCATGGGAGATGGGTGGTCTCGTAGGGTGTCTTGCATTGAAATCTGCTGCAAAGACCCGGGTACTGCGTTCACCAGACATCAACACAATTTCTATCCGCGCCTCAGGTGTTAACCTCTGTGACATGTCAATGGCTGTAAACAAAGAGAAGCTTGTAAATAACTCATGAAAGAATAAAGTAACGTTAAAACCAAGCACACCGTTGTTTTTCTTGTGAAATTCTCGATTTCTTTGATGTGTCACATGACCCTCTTCCCATTGAAAAAACTAAAGTTGGATACAAAATGGCCGACTTAAAAATGGCCGCCATGGTCAACACCCAGCTTGAAAAGTTTCCCCCCTCCCATATACTAATGTGCCACAAACAGGAAGTTAATATCACCAACCATTCCCATTTTATTTAGGTGTATCCATATAAATGGCCCACCCTGTATATACTTTGAATTTTTTTTTTTATAAAAGTCAATGTTCTTTAAAAAAGCTCTTATTACTACCTACTACTACTACTACTACTACTACTACTACATAATATAAACTTTATTATGCTTATTGAAAATCTTTCCAACAATCTTCTGAAAACACAGTCCTTCCTCGTCACATTTAGGGACTTTGAACCTGGTATCTCTTCTTCTTCACATCTAAATTATCTCATGGCTTAGTACTAGAAATGAGAACATTTTTGCCACTAGAAAATTTGCCAGTAGACATGAGCAAATTTACTGAAATTCGTACTGTGCCCGATTCAATCAAATCCGTAATCCGATTAGATTCAGTTAGAATAATTTCGCCATGAATCGCAAGTACCCCAATTGTCCTGAAAACTTGTGTTTGAATCTGTAATGTATTCTAGAAATGTATGCAATCAAGAGCATTTCCTGGTTGGGCCTTTTATAGTGGATATGAGTCGTCCATCTATACACCTCATGATTGGCAATGAAAGCGGGAGGGATAACCGCAGCGCATTTTGAGAAGGCTGTCTACAAGGCATTATGAGAATGCCTGCCCGAAGTCATGTGATCCTTTTTCTAATCTGTAAAATGTTGCCCAGCACCTACCAGCAGCCACCATTTTGCTACAATTTGTGTGGCGTGAACCCCAAAGGTTTCAGATTGCGTTGAATCTGAAGCTTTAGGGATGTTCGATCCGAATTTGATTAGTGTAGATTAGATTCGCTCATCTTCATTTGCCAGCACTTCTGCTTCCAAATAATATGGAGCTATGTTATCTATATATAGGTCAATGGAGGCCAAAATGCTGGATTATAGCTTCCATTGTCAAGAGAAATGATGTACGTATAAGGTTAAACATTTCTTTTTCTTTTCAACACAACATAACATAAAATACATAATGATTTGCTTTTAACTTAAAAAAATAAATGCTTTTAATTGACCTGGATTGCACAAGTCCTCTTGGGTGTTTGAAATAATTCTATTTGAATGAAGGGAGCATGGAACTAAGTAAAGGGCAGTTGCACCTTTGTACTTTTCTTACAAAAGAGCATCACTTTTGACCGAATGGGGCTGTGTTCCAAATCTGATACAATCAGGGTTAGGAATAGCACTATTGCAAAAGAAGCTGCCTAACCACTGAAACCTTTTACAGACCAGACATTGGTGGATTTTCTAATCAATAATCAAATGCAGGTATACATAGACCAAGGGTGGGAGCTAGAACCGTCTGGCCAGGCTGTGATAGGTTCTCCCACTCCTCAGCCTCCAGGCCTGAGTGGTAGCAGAACGAGTCACTCTAGCAGAGCTAGGCACAGATGCAGGCTGATTAACCACGGGCGTCGACACAGAAGCTGTGTCAGGCAAATCCTTTACAGTACCCCCCTTTTATGAGGGGCCACTGGACCCTTCCTAGATGGATCTGGCTTGTTGGGGACCGAAGATGGAACTTCCTGAGCAATCACCTGGCGTGAACATCCTGGGCGGGTACCCAAGTCCTCTCCTCAGGCCCATATCCTCTCCAATGGACCAGGTACTGGAGGGAGTCTTGGACCATTCTGCTGTCCACAATCTTGGCCACCTCGAATTCCACCCCTTCAGGAGTGAGAACAGGGACAGAAGGTTTCCTCGAGGGAGCATCTTTTCAGGAGGGAGGCATGGAACACATTGTGTATCTGAAAGGACGGGGGTAACTCCAGCCGGAAGGAGACAGGGTTAAGGACCTCAATGATCTTGTACGGCCCTATATACTGGGGAGCAAATTTTTTGGACGGGACTTTAAGGCGCAAATATTTTGAGGACAGCCACACCAGATCCCCGACCACAAACAAGGGCCCAGTAGAACGTCTCTTATCTGCCTGAGTCTTTTGGATGCTCTGGGACGCCTGAAGGTTCTTCTGAACTTGGGCCCAGAATGTGAACAGTTCCTGATGAACGACATCTACCTCTGGATTGTTGGAACCACCAGGTGAAACGGAGGAGAACCGTGGATTAAACTCAAAATTACAGAAAAAGGGGGAGACCCCCGACGAGTTACTGACCCGGTTATTAAGGGAAAATTCGGCGAGGGGAATGAAGGAGACCCAATCATCTTGACAGTCAGAGGTAAAACACCTTAAATATTGTTCTAGAAACTGATTAGTCCTCTCAGTTTGGCCATTAGTTTCAGGATGGAAGGCCGAGGAGAAGGACAGATCAATCTCCAACTTCTTACAGAAGGCTCTCTAAAACAATGAAACAAATTGTACCCCTCTGTCAGAAACAATATTGACAGGAACCCCATGGAGACGCAGGACGTGTTTGACAAACAAGGTAGCTAACGTCTTGGCATTGGGTAGTTTCTTGAGGGGTACAAAGTGGGACATCTTGCTGAAGCGGTCTACTACAACCCACACCACCGACTTGCCTTGGGATGGAGGAAGATCGGTGATAAAATCCATGGAGATATGGGTCCAAGGTCTCTGGGGAATGGGCAAAGAACGTAGTAATCCCACAGGTCGGGACCTGGGAGTCTTGGACCTAGCACAAATTTCACAATCGGCGATGTAGGCCTTAACGTCTTTAAGCAACCCAGGCCACCAATAGGTTCTAGAAATGAGGTGTTTGGTACCCAGGATACCTGGATGGCCAGATAGTGCAGAGTCATGATTCTCCCTGAGTACCCTTAGCCGGAATTGCAGGGGAACAAACAGCTTGTTCTCAGGAAGGTTCTCGGGAGCTGAATCTTGATCAGCCGCAATTTCGGAGACTAAGTCAGAATCAACAGAGGATATGATTATACCTGGGGGCAAAACACAAGCAGGATCCTCCTCAGGAGGAGGGCTGGCCATGAAGCTACGTGACAGTGCATCAGCTTTAATATTTTTAGACCTGGCCCTATAGGTGACCACAAAGTTGAATCTAGTAAAAAACAACGCCTATCGAGCTTGTCTCGGGTTTAGCCTCTGCGCAGATTCTAGGAAAAACAGATTCTTGAGGTCGGTAAGGACCGTTACCTGGTGCCTAGCCCCCTCCAGGAAGTGGCGCCACTCTTCAAATGCCGATTTAATGGCTAAGAGTTCGCAGTTGCCAATGTCATAGTTACTCTCAGTGGGCGAAAACTTCCTGGAGAAGTAGGCACAGGGACGGAGATGGGTGAGGGACTTGGTACCCTGGGACAAGACAGCACTCACTCCCACCTCGGAGGCGTGAACCTCCACAATGAATGGCTCGATTTGGTTAGGCTGAATCAGCACTGGGGCAGAGATAAAGCACTTCTTAAGGATCTCAAAAGCCTGGACCGCCTCCTGAGGCCAGTGGAGGAGAGCAGCACCTTTGCGAGTAAGATCCGTAAGAGGCTTAGCGATGACCGAGAAGTTAGCAATAAATCTCCTGTAATAATTAGCAAACCCCAGGAAGCACTGTAACGCCTTCAGGGAGGCAGGTTGGACCCATTCAGCCACTGCCTGAACCTTGGTCCATGCGGAATTCATTAGGAGTGAGGATTTGACCCAAAAATGGTATCTCCTGCACCACAAACACACATTTTTCGGATTTAGCAGAGAGTTTGTTTTCCCAAAGGGCCTGGAGCACCTTCCTGACATGCTCAATGTGGGAGGACCAGTCCTTGGAAAACACAAGTATGTCATCAAGGTACACTACAAGAAATACCCCAAGGTAGTCTCTTAAAATCTCATTTATGAAATTCTGGAAGACCGCGGGAGCATTACACAACCCAAAGGGCATGACGAAGTATTTGAAATGACCTTCGGGCGTGTTAAACGCAGTCTTCCACTCATCCCCTTCTCTGACTCGGATAAGGTTATAAGCCCCCCGAAGATCAAACTTAGAGAACCATTGGGCCCCCTGAACCTGATTGAAGAGATCAGGAATCAAAGGAAGGGATACTGGTTCCTTACAGTGACCTTATTCAAGTTTCGGTAATCGATGCACGGCCTAAGACCACCATCCTTCTTCCCTACGAAGAAGAAGCCGGCACCTACCGGAGAAGTAGAGGGGCGAATGTAACCCTTGGCCAGGCTTTCCTGGATATATTCTCTCATGGCCTCACGTTTGGGACAAAAGAGATTAAATATCCTACCCCTAGGGAGCTTAGCTCCTGGTGCCAAATCGATTGCGCAATCGTATTCTCTATGACGAGGTAACACTTCGGAGGCCTTTTTAGAAAAAACATCAACAAAGTCCTGAATAAACTCAGGTAGAGTGTTCACCTCCTCAGGGAGAGAAATAAAACTAACAGAAAAACTGGACGTCATGCATTCATTACCCAATTTAGTAAGATCCCCAGTATTCCAGTTAAGCGTGGGATTATGCATCTGCAACCAGGGAAGGCCTAAAACCAAATCAGACGATAATCCCTGCATCACCAGTACAGAGCACTGCTCCAAATGAATGGAGCCAACAATGAGTTCAAAAACAGGGGTATGCTGCGTAAAATAACCATTAGCAAGTGGAGTGGATTCGATACCCACTACCGGGACAGGTTTAGGCAAATCAATCAATGGCAAAGCTAGAGACATAGCAAATTCCACAGACATAATATTAGCAGAAGACCCTGAATCCATGAAGGCACTGCCGGTGGCAGACCTACCCTCAAAAGAGACCTGAAAGGGAAGCAAGATCTTATTAGGTTTCATATTTACGGGAAATACCTGTGCGCCCAAGCGACCTCCCCGATGGTAACTTAAGGCGCGGAAGTTTTCCGGCTGCTTATTCTTATGCTTAGGACAGTTGTTCACTTGATGCTTGTAATCCCCACAGTAGAAGCAGAGACCATTCTTCCTGCGGAGCTCTCTACGTTGTTGGGGAGACACGGAGGCCCCGAGTTGCATTGGTTCATCCGAGTTTTCCGTGGAAGAACGAAGAAACGGAACCTCGGGAGCCATCATAGGGGAGCCAGAGGAGAAGGCACAAAAACGTTCAAGTCGTCGTTCCCTGAGACGTCGGTCAAGTCATACCGCTAAAGCCATAACCTGATCTAGAGAGTCAGAAGAGTACTCCTCAACGGGTCTCTTACCCTGACGTAAGGTCACAAGCTGACTCTCGGCAAAGGCTGTCTTGTCAGTCTCGTCATAGATGAGGCCGAGAGTAGAAACAAAAAGGTCAACAGTGAAAAGTTCAGGGGCGTCAGGAGCCAAGGAGAAGACCCAATCGTCCTAGAGCCGGGAGACAATTATACCTACTCGCTGGCTCTCAGAACCTGAGGAGTGGGGCCTTAGACGGAAATAGAGCCTACAACTCTCCCGAAAGGAGAAAAAAGTCTTCCGGTCCCCTGAGAACCGGTCAGGCAACTTGATATGGGGTTCAAGAGGTGAGGTGGAGGGCACTACCTGGTTATCATTACGCTGGTCGCACCTCTGAGCCAGGGCTTGGACCTGTAGGGAGAGACCCTGCATTTGCTGATCCAGGGTCTCAAGGGGGTCCATTGTTGTCTAGGGACCAGGGTAGAAAAGGTATATGGGCCTGTAATTATGTAATGACGGGGTGGGGAGACAGACAGGTGAGCCCTAATCTACCCGCCACTCAGTCCCTGCCTACTTGCACGACCCGTCCTAGGCGACGGCGTACAACTGGACGACGGTCCCTACGCTCAATATGTGCACGACAGACAAACAGACAAGGGTACACAGAAGCTAAGGGAAATGGGGCAGTTGCCCACGGCAACACTGTGAGCAACAAGAGTAGTGAACTAGCCGAGTCAAACCAGGAGTGTACGAGGTACCAAACGCAGAGCAGGAGCGTAGTCAGTAAAGCCAGGGTCAATTTGAAGCAGAGGTCAATAGTAGTAGCAGTAACAGCAGAGCCAGGAAACAAGACAGAATCACAGGCAAAGGAAGAGCAGGAAATGAAGGTATAAATAGACCGAGGGCGGGAACAAGCTCCGTCTGGCCAGGCTGTGATAGGTTCTCCCACTCCTCAGCCTACCAGCCTGAGTGGTAGCAGATCGAGTCACTCTATCAGACCTAGGAGCAGATGCAGACTGATTAACCATGGGCGTCGACACAGAAGCTGTGTCTGGCAGATCCTTTACATCAAGTAAATAAAACCACATTTATGGGGAAAAAAAATTTAAATTTTTTTTAATAAACTTTATTTAACTGTTTTAATTATTTTTTTTTTTTGTCCCACTAGTGGATTTTACAATGCGATCTTCTGTTCGCAGATAAAATGCTTTGGTATACTCAGTAAAAGACGAATGTGAGGAAACTCGGACTAGAAAAACGTCCGCTTTTCACGTCTGAGTTGTCCCATGCTTGTTCCGTTTTCATGGATCCCCATAGACTTGAATCTGTCGAGGAATCCGTGAAAATGGAACAAAATAGGACATGCTCTATTTTTTAACGGACCCATTGTTTTAACGGCCGTCACATGGACGTATACTATGGTCGTCTGAATTCGGCCTAATACTGACAGGCCTAATAGGCATATAGCCGGGGCAGGTCTGTGGGCATTTGTCCTCTTATCACTATTATTATAACTTTTAGGGGCAGATGCCAGACTGAACCTGATTGTTTAAGCGGTGAGTATACATTTCCTGATGTGCGTCAGGTTGGCACTGGCACATGAAAAAACTGTTCCATCATCTTCAGCCAACTGTATCGGCTGCTGCTGAGGCTACTTTTTCTACTTGTTGTAGCAGTAGTGCTGTAAAAGGCGGTGAAGCAGTGACTCAGCAGGTAGCGGAGAGGGGCCTCCAGGCGTTTGCTCAGCTAAAACTGTGGCAAGTTGGGTACAGAGTGTATCCTGGTAATACACCAATTTTGTCTCCCTTTCAGAAGTAGGAAAAACATCCCCAATTTTGCTTGTATAGCGTAGTTTTAAAAGCATGGCTATTCAATAGTCATCCCTTTGTTTAATGCTAACAGTACGCTTGTCAGAACGTAAGCAGCTAAGCTTGCAGCTTGCCATGTCCGCCACTGCGTCTGAGGACCCAGTTGTTTCATTCTCCACCCGCACTGCGATGATTGGTCATGGCCAGCGTCATCATCATCATCGTCATCATCATGTCTTCCACAATGCCTGTGAAAATCTATGTCCCCCTCCACTACAAACTCCTCTTCATTGCCCACTTCCTCCTGCACGTGACATTATCTGTGCAGGTCCCCAACAGCAACATGTGGAGTCTGTTCTTCCTCCATCCATTGTTGCATCAGTGTGAGCATTGTCTCCAATATAAATATCAGGGTGATGACATAGTTGATGTTGTTGTTTACCTACTCACAAATCTGGTGGCCTCTTTAAAGGGCCTGAGTAGGCGACATGCATCCCTGATGAGCTGCCAATACCTGAGCTCAAAATAGTACATGAGCCCTGCGTTGGTGGTCTGGTGCACGATGTAATCATTGACCATTTTAACCTGCTTCTACAGATGGTCCAGCATATTCAAGGTGGACTTCAAGTAAGTTGGGATGTCACAGATCAAGAGGTGCAACGGTAGACTGTTCTGTCACTGCAAGTCCAGGAGGGTGTTCTTAGCCACATAAGAATGGCTGAAATGCACAGGCACTCTCCTAGACATGGTCAGCAACTTCCGCAAGCCACAATACATTTTTAAAAAACTTGTACCACTGAATATATGATGTTTGTCATGCACGTATGTTATATTCCCTAAATGCAGTGCAGCCACAACATTCCTGCCATTGTCTCTGACTACGTTTTCTAGTTGTAATTGATGGGAAGACACACAGCGGGAAATTTGCTGCTCGATGCAGAACTGCAGCTTGTATGGCTTCTCTCGCCCAAGGCTCATCAGGTGTAAGACAGCATGACAGTTTTTCAGCTTATCATATAAAGGAGGAACGGGGAGTAGAAGCATTGCTCGGCCCTGTTTCTGTTGGGGATGGGAAGATTTCCATTGCGGAAGACGTGGAGTAGGTGAATAAGCGCCTGGTGTCGGAACAGACCTGCACAACCATGAAGTGTTACTAATGTCTGACCTTGTTACGGTGGTGCATCAACATCACTGCTGCGCAAAACATTGACCCAGTGGACTGTGAAAGACATGCACAGTGCCTGGCCCTAATTGCTGCTCCACATTTTTTAGTGGCGGCTTTCACCTTACTACACAGGGACAAATCCAAGGAGTGGACTATGTTCTCCGCTACGTGGAAGTAGAAGGCAGGGATGGCTTTCTTTGCGAAATAATGGAGGCTGAGCGCATGCTATCAGTTGCCTAAAGGCAGTGAAACCCACAAAGTGGTATGGCAGCGACTGAACCACCAGCAATTTGGCCAGGCTGAAGTTTAGTTAGCACACAAGTGGATTACTGGGTGCGTAATGTTGTTTCCTGTCCAGACATTCAGTTATGGATGACTGATGATGGAACAGAAGAGGAGGAGGAGCAGTAGAAGCAGTAGATGATGATGTTGATGGTGATGACCACAACAACAATAACAACAACAACCATGTACTACTTGTAGATGTGGCCCGGCTACTAGAATGACGGCAGGGAGGAGAAGGAGGACGGTGGGCCAGTTCGATTTTTTCATGTGAGCAGGTGATGCCGCTTTTTCTGTCGAAGTAGAGCTGTAGCTCCTACATTTGAGCCAGAACAGCCACTGCTTATTCTCTGCCTGCAGAGCTTGCACACTGTGATGATTTTGCCAGCCGGTGATGTAGAAAAAAATTCCCACACAAGAGATGCCTGCACAAAGCTAACACCAGCACTGCTCACTACATTTCTGCCACCACCACACTAGCCTGCCCTAGGTGTGACAGCATTGAAGCCTACACCAACAGGAGCAGCGGCATCACCTGCACCTGGGCTGACCACAGAAAGAGCCACCACCCTCCTCCTCTGATGCCATCCCTTCCTCATCACCCTGATCCAATTCCCAGGTTCTGTTTAATCATCATCATTATCAACCCCGACCACTTTTCTCAGACTGTGATATGTCATAGGCTCCTTGGCCCCCTCATGATTCCCAACTCTATATTTACCCTGTGTCCCACTGACACCACGGTTACCAGTGCCCCTACCACCACCACCACCACCATGGTTATAACTGCCACTACTACGACCACCAACACAGTTATGCATTTCAGTCATGTCTTCCACCTCTGCCTAATTCTACTCCTCATCGCAGTCCAAGAGCTGACTGTTCTCATACAGCTCATCAACTGCAACACTATCTTAAACATTTTCATTAGCACCTGGAGTGCTGTCACTTAGGATAAAATAAAGTGAATATAGAGATGACGGAAAATAAATTCTATTGGGGCGTAAATTAAATGGCAAAGAGAAGGAGCAGGAGGAATACACAACACTGGCTTAAAGTCAAAGTTCAGAGGGAACATCATCCTGCTGTGACTGAGATGATGAGTAAGCCATCCAGTCAACAATGTCATCTGCTTCCTCCGCAGTAAAATGCCTAGCGGATGCAATGGACAACTGTGGCCTGCTACTACTGGCCGGACTGCTGGTGTTGACAGTGCTGCTGCTGTGGCTGCTACTTGCGGTCACCCACATTCTTACTTGCAGATGATGTAGATGGGGTGTTTCCCTTTTACACTGCCCCATCCATTGCTACACTGCCTTTTACTAGATATACATTTTTAAATGAGGCACCACTTAGCCACTTAGCATGCGCTGGTTGTTCTGACCACAAGGCCTATAGTTATGAAGAAAAAAAATACTTATTTTGTTACTAGACATCAACGAATCAATTCTACACAAGTCAAATTTGGTCTGAATATCCCAAAAGTTAAGGATTTTGCAGATCAGAAAAAGGATCACATGATCTCGGGTGGGCTTGCACATAATGCCTTGCAAGCAGCCTTCCCAAAATGCACTGCGGTTATCCCTCCCTCTGGCACAGCCATTCATGAGGGGTATAGGAAAATGACATTACTAATGCTGGCTTGGCATTAGAGAGCTTAAAAAGGGGTTGCATACAGTCCTTAAAGACATCAGAGTGTCAAACATGAGTTTTAAGGAAAATCAGAACACTTGTGATTCACGACAAATTTATTCGGACCAAATAGGACTGCTGATTCTATTAAATTCACTCATCTCTATTTATTATTTTATTACATCCCCTGCTTGCAACCAGCCTTTTAGATGTCCCGGACAACCCCTTTCATTTTAGAAAATGTATACAATCTTGTCTTAGGGATGAATTGCCTGAAGGTATTCCCTAATGACGGTGCCACTGAAACCAGCCGCCACCACCCCCTCCTGCACTATAATTGTACCTGCATCTATAGGACGCAGATACAATAGCATACATAAGCGCTGAATGGCGTGCCCCACTATTCTGTGCATTTTAATGATGTAAGCGGTGCGATGACGTCAACGCGCTGCTTGCGTTGTTGAATGACAGGGCAAGACCCCCTGCCAATCAGCGCCTTTCAATGATGCAAGCGGCGCAATGGTGTCATTGCGCCGCTTGCGTATTTGATAGGAGCTGATTGGCAGGGTAGAGTTACTTGCCCTGCCACTCAGCGCCTTTTAACGAGACAAGCGTCGCAATGACGTCATCTCGCTTCTTGCGTCATTCAGCCCCAGCAGACCTGCTCAGAAGAGAGAAGGCATTCATTGCAAGAGGACGGCGTGGGAACGGGTTTAGGTGAGTATGTTTTTTTCTGTTAAGATATGTGAGGGGCTATTTGTGGAGCGCTATCTACAGGGGCCTATATGTGGGGCTATATGTGGAGCACTATCTACAGGGGGCTACGTGTGGAGCACCATCTATGGGGGGGCTACATGTGGGGCACTATCTACAGGGGGGCTATATGTGGGGGATATATGTGGGCCACTATCTACACGGGTATATATGTGGGGGCTCTATGTGGAGCACTATCTACAGGGGGGCTATATGTGGGCCACTATCTACAGGGGGGCTATATGTGGGGGCTATATGTGGAGCAATATCTACAGGGGGCTATATATGGGGGCTATATGTGGAGCACTATCTACAGGGGAATATATGTAGGGGCTATATGTGGAGCACTATCTACAAGCGGCTATATGTGGGCACTATAGGTGGAGCACTATCTACAGGGGGGCTATATGTGGGGCACTATCTATAGGGCAGGGCTATATGTGGGACACTATCTACAGGGGCTGTATGTGGGGCACTCTCTACAGGAGCTAATATCTACAGGGGGATCTATGGGGGCCACTATATACAGGGGGGCTATATGTGGGGCACTATCTACAGGGGAGGGCTATATGTGGGGCACTATCTACAGGGTGTTGTTTGTGGGGCACTATCTAGAGAGGATCTATTTACGGCACTATCTATGAGACCACTATCCACAGGGGCTCTATTGGGGCAGTATCTACAGGAGGCTCTATAGGGGGCACTATGTATGTGGGACACTTTCTAGAGGGGGCTCTATGTGGGGCACTGTCTAATGGAGGCTCTATGGTTGGCACTATCTATAGGGGGCTCTATGTGGCACTATCTACAGGGGGCTCTATGGAGGGAACTATCTACAGGGGGCACTTTGTGTATGTGTGGGGGGGAGACACAGTGTATGGTGCTATTATAATCAGGCACAGAGTATATGGTGCTATTATAATCAGGGACACTGTGTATGCTTATATTATAAATAGAGGTGCAGTGTATGTTGTTATTAAATTTAGGGGCGTAGTGTGTGACACCATGAAAATTTTATCTTCGATAATAGGTGCAGAAATGTTTGAAAAGTGAGAAGCTGAAGACATCTGAGCTGCAAAGTGCAGAAATGGGCTGTGGCTGGGAGAAGTCATCATAGAGGTCTGGACCAGATGAAGAAGAAAAGAGAAAAAGAACAACTAGAATCAGAGAAAATGTCACCTCTGAGTCACTTAATGTAAATGTTTAGTCTTCCTCTAATCAGTACTGTAGTCACTATATAATCTGCAGAGAGATAATGGGTTGTATGATTTTTATTTTTTTGTTAGGCTGCTAGTGATGTAGAACAGATCTGGGGGATCTCAATCAAGATCAAGGGGGCACCATTTACATTTTTACCTCAGGCAGTAGAAAAGCTATAATTGGCCATGGATGCTGCATAGTACAAACCTGTCAATATTTGAAAGATTTGGCCCACAATAGCATCACCATGGGATCTCCTTTTCTAGTGCTGCAAAGTATCAATTTTAGCTCCTTTCAGAAACTAAAATTGTTGAAAGGTGTCAGGTCTACCCTATTGCATTTGCCAATTCCACATCAATTGCTTTTTGTTTTTTTTTTGTTATCTTGTACTTCCTATTTGGAAATAAGCAAGCAAAACATTTACTTGCCAGAAGTTAGAAAACTCCGGTTTTCTACTTTACCTCATTTATTTTAATCCAAATGTAAATTACACAGCACAAGAGCAGCAACATCGCCAAATGCAAGACACTTTTTCTTATAGCTAAGTGGTGTGGATGACATTTAAAATACCAGTTCTATCAGTTTGACTTACATTGTTGCCATAGAGACTCTAGTGGGGAGTCTTCTGTTGTATCAGGTGCTCCCCTGGAGAGCTAGATGCTCACTGCAGCTCTGACTTATGTCTTTCTGTGTCATCACACGATTCTGAACACAAAAAATGGCTGGCAGGAAACGCAAAGCAAGTCGCTATCAAAGAAATATCCAAGAAAGAGGAAAGACATATGAGTACCGTTAGAGAAGTGTACCATAAAAAGAACATACCTTATCAGTATATACAATAGCGGGAACATCTGTAACATTTTGTATAGTTAAAAAAATAAACGTAAAATAAATATCTCAGTTGAAGACAGGGCCGGACTGGGACTTAAAATCAGCCCTGGCATTTTTTAAGCACACAGGCCCACCGCATGCCATGTGCAGCCTCCAGTTTTGGGCTGGAGTACATGGGAGCACCTTTCAGCTATACAAGACATGGGGAGATTTATTAAAACAGATGTAAATGAAAAGAGGAATAGTACCTGATAGCTCCAACTCCAATGAATCCACTGCTCTTCCACGAGAATAATGAACATGCTCATTATTCTAGAGGATTTTTTTTACTCACCTTGATCCCGTTCCCATGCCGTCCTGTGTCAATGCAGTCCTGCTCTCTTCTGAGCAGGTCCGCTGCAGATGAACGACGGTGCTGATTGGTAGGGCAGAATGACTTGCCTCGTCATCGCACCGCTAGAGTCGTTGAAAGCGCTGAGTGGCAGGGCAGAATGACTTTCAACAACGGAAGCGGTTCGATGATGTTATCGTGCCACTAGCATTGTTGAAAGGCGCTGATTGGACGGGGCAAGTCATTCTACTCAGCCAATCAGTTCCATTGTTAGGCAGGTACAATTAGTGCAGGAGAGGGTGGCGGCGGCAGGTTTCAGTGGCGCCGCCACCCCCTCAGAGAGACAGCAGGCCACCGGCACTAATTGCTTGGGCGGCCAGCAGGCGGCCCTCTGTTCACCGGCCCATCTGGCATTTGCCAGAACTGCCAGATGGCCAGTCCGGCCCTGGTTGAAGATCTGCAGATTTCCCTTCGGATTGTCAGAGGTTTATACATTTGTCCATAAAAATGCATATGTGAAATAAAATGGAGAATGGATCAAGGAATACTACGAAAAGTAAAATCTAGCACCCAGAATTAGGCAGGTGCTGCCAAGGATATTCTGAGATGTGAGATTGACACAATTCTGATAAAAATGGAAGGTACAGTTTTGGGTCCCTAAAAACGTAATATTTATTTATATATCCAAAGTCAGATGCAAAGTCAAAATAGATGAGGTATATCAAACATGCTATGTCAGTGTTAGATACCACTTAGCCGATCTAGTGTGTTAAATGGAAGACTTTTTTAGCTTAGAGGTGGAATAGGTAGTTGGTGTAAACTACCCACAGGCATCAAACCTATTTCAGAGAAAAGTTACGTTTTTCTCTTTTGACAGTGCAGCTTAGGTTTTCCGTTCTTCTAGTCCGTCATATGAACAGAAGAATGAAAAAACTGAAGCACCGGAGCCATTGCATGAAGGATATCAACCCATTTCGGTCATTTATCAAACTTTTTGGTGTAGAAAAGTTGCAAATTGTGGTGCACATTGTGATTTTTGGCCTTTTTATTCTGAATTAGCCACTTTTGTAAAAAAGGAGAGTGGTTTTACAAAAGGTAGTGGCAGAGGCGTAGCTAGGTTACATAGTTACATAGTTACATAGTTAGTACAGTTGAAAAAAGACACATGTCCATCAAGTTCAACCAAGGGATGGGAAAAGGGAAGGTAAAAATGTCTACACATAGAATAATATTTTTTTGTTCCAGGAAATTATCTAAGCCTTTTTTAAAGTCATCTACTGTAGCTACTGTGACCAGTTTCTGCGGTATACTATTCCATAGATTCACAGTTCTCATAGTAAAGAAGGCTTGTCGCCTCTGCAGATTGAACCTTTTTTTCTCCAGACGGAGGGAGTGCCCCCTTGTTGTCCTGCACCCGGGTCAAAGATTCAGTTTGCCCCCCGAAACTCTTTCTCGACATCTCCTTGCCCTTCACCATGTTTGCTTACTCTACCAATCAATGAGGTGTAACTTTTTTTTTCACTTTTGTTTTAATGTAACTCGAGCATAAAGCCATTTGTACATTTCCAAGCAATATAGTTATATAAAGTAGTTAACATAACAATAAATTAAAAGAAAATAAATGAAAGAGGTCAGTTCCACACTAAAACAGATATATAATTAAGGCTAGTGAGACTATATGGTGACATAATGAACATCCCCCCTGTAGTGTGATGCAGCCCCCTGTAAATAGTGCTACACACACCTTTGTAGATAGTGCTACACAGCCCCCATTATAGATACAGCCCCCTTGTAGATAGTACCACAAAACCCTCTTTGTAGATATTGCCACACAGCCCCCCACTGTAGATATTGCCACACAGCCCTCCTGTAGATAGTGCAACACACCCTTCCTGTAAATAGTGCCACACTCACCCCCAGTAGATAGTGCAACACATCCCTTGTAGATAGTGCCACACACACACCCCTTGTAGATAGTGCCACACACACCCCTTTTGTACATAGTGCCTGACACCCCCTGTAGATAGTGCGACACTCCCTCCCTATTAGATAGTGCCACACTCCCCTCTAGAGAGTGCCACACACCCCCTTGTAGATAAAGCCACACAGCCCCCCCAGTAGATAGTGCCGCACTCACCCCCTGTAGATGCTGCAATACACCCCCGTGTGGATAGCGCTACATCCCCCCAGGAGATAGCGCCATTAGGTCTCTCTCTAGAAGCGGAAACCCTGGCCAGAGTGTTTCCGATGCGCTGGCAGGGGATTTCGCTCCTGGAGTAGCCCCTGATGTCACTATCCATATATGGACAGTGACATCAGGGGCTACCTCTAGGAGCGGAATCAGCTGCCAGCGCATCAGCAATGCTCTGGTCGGTGATTCCGCTCTCGGAGGAGTTACTGTCCATATAAGGATAGTGACATCAGGAGCGGAATCCCCGGCCAGAGCGTCAGCTGCGCTCTGGCCGGGGATTTCGCTCCTAAAGGGAGCCCCGGCCAGAGCGTCGGCGCCAGGGGCTAGCTGGCAAATGTTAGCCTGGGGGGCAAACCCAAATCACTGGCCCCTGAGCAATGGCCCATCCTTAATCCATTTACCACCGCATCCGTATAAAGGCAGCAGGGGTAAATGAGCTTTAAATCCAGCCGTCATTAAAAGATGGTATTAAAAACAGTGCTAGAATAATTTAAAAAGTGCATTAAAATACAACTGTACAAATCCCAAATTATATTGACACAATACAGACATAAATGATCACAACATAATACAAGCAGACATACTCACATCCTAAATGCAATTACACATTATACAAACCTACTACATACATAAATGCACACATGAACACATACATACATTTTGGTGATGGCTTCTCACCTCTTTCCTAATGGAATTGGCAAACAGTAAATGGAGAACACTTTGCAGGCCATTGCAAATTTTACTGTGGCAGCAGAAGGGAAGAGGTGAGCGGCCACCACGGGGCAAGGTAAGCAAAATATATTATTTTTTTTAGGTGGGGTAGCGTTGTGTATATATTCAAGGAGAATTGAGTGCTCCTTTACACTATATACAAGGGGGAGTCATGGGTGGCCCTATATACAAAGGGGGAGCGCTGTGTTCACTATATACAAAGGGGGAGCACTGTGTGCACTATATACAAAGGGGTAGCGCTGTGTAAACTATATACAGAGGGGGAGCGCTGTGTGCACTGTATACAAGGGGGAGCGCTATGTGCCCCTATATACAAGGGGTGAAGGGCTGTGTAGCCCTATATACAAGCGGGAAGTGCTGCATGACCCTATATACAAGGGGGGAGGGGAGCGCTGTGTGGCACTATATACAAAGGGGGGGTGCTGTGTGCACCATATACAAGGAGGGACCGCTATGTGGCCCTATATACAAGGGGGAGCGCTGTGTGACACTATGTATAAAGGGGAGGGATGTGTAGCACTGTATACCAGGGGGGCTGTGTGGCACTATCCACAGTGATATGTGTTTGACGCTCTTTACAGGGGGCTCTGTGGCGCTATTTACAAGAGGGGGAGGGCTGTATGGCGCTTGTCACGAAGGGTCTGTGGACCCACTGGGCCATACCGCCTTGGTGGTTAGGCAGCTGGCCAACAGGGAGCAGGTGACTGTCTATAGTTCTATAGGTACCTGTGGCAGCTCAGACAGTAGCAGGTCAGGCTCGGCTGGGACTTAGGTAGCAGGCGGACGTCAGGCGAGGTGAAGCAGGTCAGACGTGGATGTAGCGCAGCACGACTTTGGCACAGCTCCGTGCTAGACCAGGAAGGTATGGTTTGCTAGGTACAGGAAATGGAAACAAGCATAGGTACAGGGACAGGGACTGGAACACAGACTGGAACAGGAAACACATTAGGAGGCCATCACATAGACAAACTATAGGGAACACAACAATGCTCAGGCATAGAACTAGGGGGTTGGACCCCTCTTATATTCCATGGTACTCACGGATCAAAGTTCGTCCATGAGGTCCGGTGCGCGCGTTGCCCCTTTAAGAGCGGGCACAAGCGTGCGCGCGCACCCTACGGAATCTGGCAGAGGTGAGTGGACGCGAGCGCTGGCGTCTCCTGAGGAGGAGGCTGGGGCCAGCGCTTGCTTACTCGTGGCTGCGGTTGTCAGGGGGAGGTTGGAGCTGACAGCCCGCAGTCACAAACATTACAGCGCTATCTATAGGGGGCTGTGTATAACGCTCTCTACGGGGGGGATGTGTGTGGTGCTAGCTATAGGGGGGATTTGTGTTATATATATATACAGGGGGCCGTGTGTGGCGCTATGTACAGGGGTATGTGGTGTTTTACAGTGTATGGTATTATTATATTCAGGCACGCAGTGTTTGGTGCTATTATATTTAGGGGCACAGTATGCAGCACCATGATAATTTTATTTTCGTTTATAGGTGTGGAAATGTTGGAAAAGTGAGGAGCCGAAGACATCTGAGTGGCAAATTCTTCAGAAATGGGTCATAGCCGTCATAAGCTCTGGACTGGATGGAGAAGAAAAGAGGAAAAAAACGAAGAAAAGAGGAAAATAATCTGAGATGTCGTCACTTGTGAGTCACTAGATTTATAGAGAATCTGTCACCTCTACTGACATGTTTATTATAGGAAATCCTTGTATTTCACAAAAAGTCTTTCTGCAGTCCAGGACTGATAGACAATTCCTCTTGTCAGGAGCATGTGTCCTTGCACAGTGTGATACTGTCAGTATATAGGGACACAGCCCTGTGACAAGGGGAATCATTAAACCCATTTGTTAATGCTTGCCCAAAAAGGTAGTGTTAACAATAGTTACGGCACCGCAGGGCGGCGGTGCGGAAGGGGGGGCCAAAGTTTGGGTAACAGCCCAGAGCCTATGGTCTACGTAATCCGCCACTGACACACACACACACACACACACACACACACATAAGTGAAAAGATACCTACATTTGTTGTTGCAGTTGCAATAAAAGCTAAATTTATTTTGCATCTTGATCTCATTTGTACTTTTTTGTGTGTGCTGGAGTTATCTTTTCATATATCGTGGGATTTTCGTCCCTTCCCTACTAGCACCACACCAACCAATTGAGGAGTGCATCCCAATATTTATTCTCGATTACACACACACATAACACTTACAGTTGCTCAGCACATACACAGCTATACTTACCAGTCCTGAGCTACGTGGAGGGTGTACACGCTGCAAACAGGAGGAGAGCTGTGTGCATGACTGCTCCTACCCAGCCCTCTCTTCCTCCATCCTCCCTGCATGTCTGCTATGTAATTAGCTTGGGCAGAATACTTAAACGGTGTTCTCCTGTACAGGCAGAGTGTATGGCCAGCTGCATTATATGATGTCACAGGTGATGCATGCACACATGCTCTGCCTGTGAGGGAGACCATCGTACTTTACAAAACACAGCTCCCGCTCCTCTCCCCAGCACTCCCCTACTTTGGGCCAGGTTTTTAATAAACTTAAAAGCAATGGGCGGCCAAGGCCCTAAATGTCTATGGAAGGCTTGGGGTGTACAAGTCTCCCCATCCCCTGGTGGTGCCCCCCTTCCTTCCCTCGTAGTTGCGCCTGGGGCACATACCCTGCCTGCCCCACCCTTAGCTACCCCCCTGGGTAGTGGGGCCACAGCGGGCCAACAAATTTATTAGAATTTATGCCAGAAATCTGGTGTCGATTTAACTCTGTGGGGTGTAGCAAGGTACCGGGCCCTTTACCTTAACCCCCCATCAGACTACCCCAAACTCCTGCTTTGGACAATGAAATATATGTAAAAAAATAATAATTATACTTACCTCACCGCTCCTCTTCTTCTCTCCAGGTCATCTCAGCATAACGCAGCTCATACAACGTACTGATGCCAGGCAGCATCAGGGCTTTGTATGTGATGAAACACTGATAACATTAAGTGCTGCATCACATAAAAGGCCTTGACACTGCTCGGCACCAGGACTTTGTATGTCCTGCAGCATATAGAGGTGTCCCAGAGGGGAGAATCAAAGAGGAACGGTGAGGTGAGTACAATTTTTTTATCTTATGTTCTTTTAGGGTGGGGGGTGGATGCCACAGTCGTTGTGCCACAATTAAGGTGCAGTGCCTCAGTCGCAACCAGTGGAAAGATGTGACAGCATCTTACTCCAGCGGAGCAAATAACTAAGACTGGTGTATGAAACGCCAGTCTTAGTAAATCTGCCTCATTGGCTTCAATGGATCTGTCGTGTTTCCCTCAGGGTCCGTCGTTATACCGGAAAAAATAGTGCAGTATACTGTGCTATTTCTAACAAAACCTCCAGCGCAGATGTGAAAACACCCTTAGATCATGAAAGCTGAAAATTTGCTAGGGGTTGTGATGCTTCACACTGAAACATCTTTAATATATGGTGCCCAATGTATACTGTCTATTACATGAAACATTAATAGATTATACGCAGAGGTGGGGGTACAGACATCCTTCCTTTGAATATAGACTGGCCTTCAATTTCTAATGACTGGACAACCCCGTCAAAAAAGAAAACAAAAGAAAGTCAATAGGTCGGCACTACTCACAGTCCTTGTTTTATCCTACTAGCAGGTATGTCTCCGGGGATATATATATATATATGTATATATATATATATATATATATATATATATATATATATATAAAAAAACCAGCATAGAAAATAGTAACGGCACCAGGACTTCAAGACGGATGAAAAACAGGGTGGATTTATTCACCTCAAGCACAGCAACGTTTCGGTTCAACAGGAACCTTTCTCAAGCCATGATGGCTTGAGAAAGGTTCCTGTTGAACCGAAACGTTGCTGTGCTTGAGGTGAATAAATCCACCCTGTTTTTCATCCGTCTTGAAGTCCTGGTGCCGTTACTATTTTCTATGCTGGTTTTTGTCTAAAAGGAGGAGGAATTGATTCATCCCCTGGTAACGGGCACATGGCCTGATGTTCCAGATTCGTGGAGTGCTGTGTTTTTTGCTCTTGTTGTATATATATATATATATATATATATATGTATAACAGGTCACTGTGGTGCTTAGCTGAAGAGTAAGTATCTATCTATACATCAATCCAAAGAAGAGCATAAAAGAAAAAGCGGCAACTCATAATCCTGCGTAAAAATCCTTTTAATTACTACTCATAAAATGTCCATAGACAAGGGGTGAGGCAGGATGATCCCGGCGGGATCAAAGAAGACCTATCAGCTCTGCTGACATGTCTGTCTGTTTTAGTAAATAATTGTATTCCCCATGAAATAACAATTCTGGAGCATCCTTTTTAGGACTCTACAATGTGCTGTTATCATGTAAATCCTAGAAATGTAGGAATACATTTACAAATGGGTGTTATTATTTGGGTGTTTGTTCCTACACAGACCTCAAACCTCCAATCTGTGCTGACAGAGTAAAACTATATGGGGACACACCCCTTTGACAAGAGGAATGGTAACATCCAGTTGTCAATTGATTCAAAACTTTCTAGGAGGAATAACAGGGGAATGGCACAACACAGAGTTCTAAGAAAATATGTTCGAGAATTTTTATGTCATTGGGAATACATTTACTAAAATAGACATGTCAGGAGAGATAACAGGTCCTCTTTAAATGATGAGAAAAGAAAGGTGCTACATATGGTGTTTTCCTCAATATAGAATAAGAACTGTAGCAAAAATACGTAATTTAAATAGTTAACCCTTTAATATTTTGAGCCTTAACCATGTGAGCCTTATTAACCCGAACTTTTTTAGCGCTTTTACGCGTGTGCTGGCCAAATGACTATTACTTTTTTATAATAAAATAATAAACATTTCAATTTTTTTTAAATAACATAATTAAGCTTCTAAATAGAGACTATAGTTTGATTCATTGATTCTATACTATGATATATATGCCCTAGTTATGATAGCTGTGTAGAGGGCAATGCTTTAGATGTGATCATCTGGTTTGTTATTATTATTACTATTACTTTTATTAATAATAATAATATTATTCATAATTATGATTTTTTTATTTTATTTTTTACTTTATTTTTTATGTTATGTCCTCAAAAAGGTCAGAAAGGATAATTGGGGGACTTGGTTATTTATTTATTTATTTTTATACTGCAAATAACCCTTATAATTGGAGCTGCAATAGTAGCCCCACTGTCAGTTGAAACAGCCCTAATAATGTAACAGCTTGGTCAGGTGACCAGTATGACCTGCACAATTAAATGTTTTAAATTGGGTTTTGGGAATTTAAAATGAGCCTTGGGAGCCCACGACCCTGTTGTCGGTTCACCGGTTGTATTTTCTTGGACCACTTTGGTAGATACTAACCACTGCATAACGGGAACATTCCACAAAACCTGCCGTTTTGGAAATGCCCAGTCATCCAGCCGTCACAATTTGGCAGACACTGCTCCTGTTCATATTCTGCTTTTCCTGCTTCGAACACATCAACTTCAAGTCAGCAGTATGGGCCATGGGGAAAAATCACAGATAACCAGTTGCACATTCCTTACATATATCAATAAACCAAACCCTTCTTACATGCTTTAAACTGGGATCACCATTTATCAAAAGAGATAAATGGAGCAGTTGCCTATAACAAGGAGGCAACATTTATTTCATGTTTCACAAGTTTGAACAAAGAAAAATAGCAATTTGATTGGTTGCTATGGAAAATGCTAAATTTTTTTCCTAGTACCAACTTCGATAAACTAATATAACTCCCTACCTAATATTTTTTGTTAAATGAAATACTGCACTACAAAATCTAAAGTAACTTGTGCCGTGTCTTTATTTTTATACTGTCCTCGAATGATTGTGTGTGGCCTTGACTACAGTAAGTCTGTTGTTCTACTGCGACTCCCTTTCAATGGGAGGATTTTAAACATAAATGCAGGTAAGTAAATGTTTTGATGTGACTATACATATAAATAAAATAGCAGATTTAATGGTTTCAAAACATTGTCCTAACTCCTAAGCGAAAAATAAAGTGTTACATAGAAATTGTCGAGAGCTTAAGTGCAACAAGTGGCAGTATTAGCAGTAGCTAATGTTGTATTTATTAAGAAATATTTTTGTAAAGCTATAAACATTTTGGACCATAGACAGGAACATTGTTCATGGGTTTGTATCCTATATTATCTTATTCATTTATAGGATCTATCTGACCATTGAAGTGTTAAAGATGCAATCCATAGTACCTTATTTTAAAGCACTGAAGCGAAGTGTCAGGTTTTATCTGCTCTGTACAGCCGCTCTGCCTTGGAACGGCGTTGTGCAAGCTGTCAATAAGGTTTCCCATTAAATTAAATAGCTTATTGACTGAATGGAGCTGGAGCAAGCAGGATGATAGTGAGGGAGTTGTAAGGCATACTTTCCCAGATGCAAACATTTTCCCGGTCACTGCTCACTAAATCAGCCTATAATGGAGTTTGAAATCCCGCTACCAAGCTTGTGTTCTTTTTTTATTTGTTTTTAATTTGTATCAATGGTAATTCTGTCTCCTTCAATTTATGTCAAGGCTGGACATGTGCAGGCCCTACTCTCTTTTCTCTTGAGCGATGCCTTTGAGGACTGCAAATCAGTCTTACTCTATTAAGTGTGTTTCGTCCTGCGCTGGACGTGAGGTGCTATGGGGCATGTGTAATTAAACAGCTGCTAGAATAGGTAAGTAAATAAATGATTACACATAAAACCGAACCATGGAAAGGATGTGCTACACAACAAGGGATTACAATATTGAAGAATAAACAAATAGGGAATGATTTACAATCCCCCTAGCAATTATGCATCTGCAAATGTGGAATTATGGCTATCATATCTCGAATAACCATGGCAAATCATGTAAAGTTGTTAAATAGACATGAAAATGCTAGTTGTAAGTAAAGTACGTGAGTGTAAACATCAGTTGTTATAGCTGTGGGCATGTGAGGTTTGTGTGTCTGCAGTTTGATAGCTGTTATTGTTTATTAGGCTATGTTGACATACATGATGATTAGTGGCAGTTCTTCTGTGGATGTGGATTAGTGAGTTTATGAAGTACAATTTTTTCATTGGATTACAAATATACAAAAAAAAAATCTTGTAAACAAGAACTTGCTTTAGCTTGGGTGCTTTTGTAGAGGGATATACAAGAAAAATTGTATAGGAAAAATGTATTCTAAAAAACACATGTGTGATATATGGTACTGGACATACAATTTTAAGGATTGGTTCAATTGCAAGTAATGGTAAATAACCACAATTTGTGACTTAAAAAAATCTGCCGCTGCTGCAGGAAAAGTCAGGCAACACAAAAATCAACTTTTCCTTAAATTGATTGTTTCATCTAGAAACCCCTTCTCTAAATGTGATATACTGACGATCGGCTGTTATGTCTGGGAAAAGATGCAGGTGGCCACATGTGGCACTCCATAGCACACAGTATCAGGGGCTCTCCAAAATGTTTAACAGAGGGGGCCCTAAGCATCGTGGTGGAGGCCCTAAGAAGTTCTATAGGTTTTTTTCCCCTTTTGTTCCTATAGCCCATCCCTTTCAGTCATCATCAGACCTGAGGAAAGATTTTGTCACAAATTACCACAATCCTTTAGGAGGTGACTTGTTTACACATAGTTAAACTAAGCACGTGACCTTGATAACGTGGAGGACAGATTTGCTTCTTTATTTGATTAGCCATCCAATTACAGTGTTAGCAAATATTGTGAAATTGCAATTTCTCTGCATATTTGCATACATTATTTATAATATGTGGTAATACCATCCTGTTTTTGTTACAATTCCGTCTCATCCCATAAGGGGAAAAATCCTGCCGCAATATATTGTGATATTCTATCACAAAAAAAGGTTAATGTACACAACAATCCAACACAAGAATAAACTCTAACTATAAAACATTATATTCCATTTTACATATATATCTTCTACAAAATCTCATCTGTATTCTGTATTCTAAATTTTGGGTTCCCTCATGACCTATAGTGAAGAGTAAACCATTCAGGGAGCAGCATTTTAGCAGATATAAAGTTCACTCCTGCATATTACACTCCAATTTAGGGAAGAAAAGGGAGAGAAATGCCATTTTACTTTTTGCTTTAGACTGTAAATAGGCAAGATGCACCTCTGCCTATAGCATAAAATTTTGTACAAAGTTTTGACATTGGCATTGGATACATAACTTTTATATAAACTATATAAACAAAAGAATTTGGACACCTACACTTTACACCTACAGGAGCTCTTATGACATCAGATTCTAAATCTCCCCTTTGCAGCTTGACCAGCTTTCAATGTTCAGAGAAGGATTGCTCCAAGATTTTGGAGTGCGTCTGTGGGAATTTTTGCTGATTCCAGAAGAAAATTTGTGAGGTCAGACACTGATGTTGGACGAGAGGGTTTGACTCAGAATCTCTGTTCTAGGTCATCCAAAAAGTATTTGTTGGGGTTGAGGTCAGGACTCTGTGCGGTCATGTTGTTCCACATGAAACTCACCCAACCATGCCTTTATGGACCTTGCCGGTGGCGTGATATGTCTATGGGGCTCCAGTAATTACGGGTGACTACGTGTGTGCACCCGTAATCACGGGAGCGTTGCTAGGCGACGTCAGTGTATAGTCACTGTCCAGGGTGCTGAAAGAGTTAAACGATCGTCAGTAACTCTTTCAGCACCAGGGACAGTGGCTACCGATCACAATATAGATAAAGCTGTAAAAAAGAAAAAGACGTTCATACTTACCCAGAACTCCCTGCTTCTTCCTCCAGTCCGGCCTCCTGGGATGACGTTACATCCCATGTGATCGCTGCAGCCAATCACAGGCCAATCACTGGCTGCAGCGGTCACATGGACTGCACGTCATCCAGGGAGGTCGGACTGGATGTCAAGAGAGGGACGCGTCACCAAGACAACGGCCGGGTAAGTATGAATTCTAATTTTACTTTTATTACGGAAAGGGCTGCCCCTTCTCTCTATCCTGCACTGATAGAGAGAAGGGCTGCCGATTACTGCAGGTTAATTTTGCAGTGAAAACGTGCCCTTAAATACGGGTGGAATACGGATGACACCGGACCCGTATTTACAGGCACGGGTCCATAAATACTGGTGCAATACGGGTCGAATATGTGTGACCAAGGACCCGTATTTACGCCAGTATTTACGGGTGGACAAAAAAACGGTCGTGTGCATGGGGCCTTACCAATCCCCTTGTCAGGAGGATGTGTCCCTGCACAGTGTGATACTGTCAGTATGTAGGGACACAGCCCTGTGACAAGGGGAATTGTAACACCCATTTGATAATGCTTGTGCAAAAAGGTAGTGTTAGCAATAGTTACGGCGCGGCAGGGTGGCGGTGGTGACGGGGGGCCCAAGTTTGGGTAACAGCCCAGGGCCCATGGTCTTCTTAATCCGCCACTGGTCCCACCCACAGGATTTGCAGCGCCTCGTCCGTCGTGAGATTGGGGCAATGTAAGTACTATATATATATTTTGGGGGGGCTGTGTAGCAAAATACCGGGGTGGATTGCTGTGTAGCACTATATACAAGGGGATATTGCTGTGTAGCACTATATACAAGGAAAGGGGGATTGCTATGTAGCACTATATACAAGGGGGAGCAGAGTGGCACTATATACAAAGAAGGAGCGCTGTGTGGTACTATATACAAGGGAGGGTTGTTGTGTGGCACTATATACAAGGGAGGAGAGCTGTGTGGCACTATGTACAAGGGAGGGGGCTGTGTGACACTATACACAAGGGAGGGGGGCTGTGTGGCACTATATACAAGGGGGTGTGGCACTTTATACAAGGGGAGACTGTGTGGCACTATATACAAAGGGGGGCTGTGTGGCACTATATACAAAGGGGGGCTGTGTGGCACTATAGAAGGGGGGCTGTGTGGCACTAAGCATATGGGCGTTGTGTGGCACTATATGCAAGGTGTAGCTGTGGGGGGGGGGCTGTGTGGCACTATATACAAGGCGGGAGCTGTGTGGCACTATATACAAGGGGGGCTGTGTGGCACTTCTAAGGGGGGCTTCTAAGGGGGGCTGTGTGGCACTATCTACTATGGGGCAGTGCGGCACTATATACAAGGGGAGGGCTGTGTGGCGCTATCCACAGCAGTCTGTGTGTGGCGCAATCTACAGGGGGCTGTGTGGCACTATCTACTAAGGGGGTGGGGCTGTGTGGCACTATATACAAGGGAGGGGGTCTGTGTGACACTATATACAGGGGGAGCTGTATGGCTCCATCTACAGGGGGACTTTATGGCAATATCTACAGGGGGCTGTATGGCACTATCTACAAGGGGAGGTGGCTGCGCTATCTACAAGTGGGGTGTGACACTGTCTAGAGGGGGGCTGTATAGCACTGTCTACAGGGGGGCTGTATGGCCCAATCTACAGGGGGGCTGTATAGAACTGTCTAGAGGGGGGCTGTATGGCACAATCTGCAGGAGGCACTATCTATAAGGGGGGCTGCATGGGGCACATAGGGGGGGGCTGTCAAAAGTTTGTTATGGGGCCCTGTCTTTCCTAGTTATGCCCATGTTCTAGTGCACAGATTTTGTGGGGATGTTAAGGCCAGAGGCGACTTTTTGCACTCTTTGCCTCAGAACTTGGCAAACATTGCTCTGTGACTTTACATGGTCTGCCACTTTAGGGTTGAGTTGCTGAGGTTTCTAAGCGCTTTCACTTTGCAGAAATACCACAGTTGATCGTGGAATAATAACTGACTTGTCACAACAGTGGCATCCCATTACAGTATCACGCTGGAATTCAGTGAGCTCTTTAGAATGACCCATTCTTTCACAAATGTTTATAAAAGTGCACTGCATGACTAGGTGATGGATTTTATACACATGTGGCAATGGGACTGAATGAAACACCTGAATTCAGTGATTAAGAGGTGTATGCCAATAGCTTTGTCCATATCATGTATATTGATAAATTATAAAATAAAAATATGACATATATCATAACTTTATCTGTGGTATCTGCATATTGAGGGAGGTGAGGTATAATAATGCACATTTACAAAACAATGTGGGAATCTTATATAAATATTAATGCCGATAACTGACACTTTCAGTTGCAAATTAAATGTTATAACATTGGGTAGAACATTGGGGATTTATTTTACTGGCAAAATCAACTCTAGCAACCAGTACCAGTCTACTGTTAGGGAGCACATAAGTTCATAGGATACATCAAAATGGGCCCATATGCACATGATGAAAACATGGACACCCAGTCTCCATGGCATGGCTATAAAATGTATAAAAATAAGTTGGTTTACATTTTAGTTTAACCCCTTCCCCCTGCTTGCATTCTGGGCCCTAATGACAAAGCCATTTTTTACGTTTTTCCATTGTCACATTCGAAGAGCTATAACTTTTTTATTTTTGCGTCGACATAGCTTTATAAGGTCTTGTTTTTTGCGGGACAAGTTGTACTTTTTAATAGCACCATTTTGGGGTACATATAATTTATTCATTAACTTTTATTATCTTTTTTTGGCGGGGGGAAGAAGAAAACCTGAAATTTCACCACTCTTTTTTTGCGCCCTAAATCTACGTCGTTTACCGTGTGGTATAAATAACACAATAACTTTATTCAACAGGTTGTTACGATTGCAAAGATACCAAATTTGTATAGCTTTTGTATGTTTTACTAATTACACAGTAAAAACACTTTTTTTTCAAAATTATTTGTTCTTACGTCTCCATATTTGAAGAGCCATAACTATTTTATTGTTCCGCCAATGCAGTTGTATGAGGGCTTTTTTTTTGCGGGACGACTTGTAGTTTTTATTGGTACCATTTGAAAGTAGATGTGAGTTTTTGATCACTTTTTATCACATTTTTTTAAAGTCAGGATTAACAGAAAACAGCAATTTTTCCATTGTTTTTTATTTTATTTTTAACGGCGTTCACCGTGTGGATTAAATAATGTAACAGCTTTATAGTCGGGGTCATTACGGATGCGGCGATACCAAATATGTGTAACTTTTTTGCTTTATTGTGTTTTTTTTTTTAATAGCAAAGCATTTTGTAAGGGGAAAAAGTCGGTTTTTCATTTTTTTTTTTTCTTCACATTTTTTTAAATGATCTTTATTCAACTTTTTTTAACTTTTTAACTAGTTCCACTAGCGGACTTTAATATGCAATCGTCCGATCGCTATTATAATACACTGCAATACTTTTGTATTGCAGTGTATTACTGACTGTCCGTTTTAAACGGACAGGCATCTGCTAGGACATGCCACTGGCATGACCTAGCAGGCATGCACTACAGGTAGACCTGGGGGCCTTTATTAGGCCCCCAGCTGCCATAGAAGACACAGACACTTGGTGATCTTATTGCCGGGTGTAAGTGGGAGAGAGAGGGAGCTCCAGGTACTAATATCGATCTCACCCGTTCGAGCAGGGACGCCCCCAGCCCTCAGCTGCATCTGCCAGTTGAGAGCAGGGAGATTTGACAACTCCCTGCTCTGTTTACTTTATTCTGATGCAGCGCCATGGAATGGCGGCGCTGTAGAATAAAGCCCACTAATGACCGCCGTGAAAAGGCTTATTGGCGGTCATTAAGGGGTTAAAGGACTCCAATTTTATGATTGTATGTCCTATTCTTGCTATGCTAATCAATATAAAAATAAAATTAAAAATAATACATTTAAATAGTTTCTCGCTCATATGGCAAACACTTAATCCTTTAGGGACCAAGCTCATTTTGCCCTTCAGGACCAAACCCATTTTTTCAAATTTAACATGTGTCATTTTATGTGGTAATAACTCTGCTTTTACCTATCCAAGCAATTCTGAGATGGTTTACTCGTGACATATTGTACTTTATGTTAGTGGAAAAATTTGGTCAATAAATTAATTGCTTATTTGTGAAAAACACCAACATTTCAAGAAAATTTGCAAAGTTTATGATTTTTCTAATTTTAACTGTATCTGCTTGTAAAGCGGATAGTAATACCACACAAAATAATTACTATTTCACATATTCCATATGTCTACTTTATGTTTGCATAGTTTTTTGAGCATTCTTTTATTTTTCTAGGACATTACAAGGCTTAGAACTGTAGTAGCAATTTCTCACATTTACAAGACAATTTCAAAAGGCTATATTTCAAGGACCAGTTCAGTTCTGAAGTGGATTTGAGAGTCTTATATACTAGATAGACCCCATAAATCACCCCTCAAAGTATTCAAAGCAGCATTCAGAAAGTTTCTTAACCCTTTAGGTGCTTCACAGGAATTAAAGCAAAGTAGAGGGGAAATTTACAAATTAATTTTTTTTGACAAAAATTCATATGTAATAAAAAAAATTCTGTAACAGAAGGTTTTACCAGAAAAACGCAACTCAATATTTATTGCCCAGATTCTTCCGTTTTTAGAAACATCCTACATGTGGCCATGGTGTGCTAATGGACTGAAACACAGGCCTCAGAAGCAAAGGAGCACCTTGAGATTTTGGGGCCTCCTTTTTTTAGAAATATTTTAGGTACCATGTCAGGTTTGAATAGGTCTTGTGGTGCCAAAACAGTGGAAACTCCCCAAAAGTGACACTGTTTTGGAAACTACACATCTCAAGGAATTTATCTAGGGGTATAGTTAGCATTTTGAACTCACAGCTCTTTTGCTATATTTATTGGAATTAGTCTGTGAAAATTAAAATCTTTTTTTTATTTTCCGGTCGATTGAGCAGTGTGAGGGCTTATTTGTTGTGGGATGAGCTGTAGTTTTTATTGGTACATACTACTATTTGATCACTTTTTATTACATTTTTTTTTAAAAGCTAAGGTGACCACAAAAACTGTGATTTTTTTTATGGAGTTAACTGTGCGAGTTAAATAATGGTATATTGTAATAGTTCGGAATTTACAGAAGCAGCAATACCAATTTTGTTTCTTTTTTACATTACTTTAGAGGAAAAATGCGAAAGTTTTTTTTCTTTTTACTTTATTTTACTTTCTTTTTACACACTGTAAGGGCACATTCAGACGTGGCGGAATTGCTGTTGAATTCCACTGCGGACAGTCCGCAGTGGAATTCTGCAGCAGCCGTTTTTTACATTTGTTTCTATACATTTTTAGGAAACTTAGTTCAGACGTTGCGGAAAATAACTTTGCGAAAATTAGGCTGCGGTGCAGAATTTTCCGTCCGCAGCATGCTCATTACATTGCAAAGAAGGGTAATTTCACTGTGGATTTCAGTCTTTGCAATGCAAGAACTGAAATCTGTGGCAAGTCCGCTGTGATATCTGCAACGTCTGAATTACCTGTCAAATATGTAAATGTTGATGCAGATTCATTGCATAATTGCCACGAATCTGCACCAACATTTGCAGCAGAAAAACTCTGCCACATCTGAACAAGGCCTATTAGTCCCCCTAGAGGACTTGAAACAGTGATCATCAGATCGCTGCTACAATACAGTCATTTTTACAGTCTCCTGTAACAGCGCAATCGCTGTTCCTGTCCGTTAGTCCCGGGTGTCAGCTGTAATACACAGCTGACACCTGCCGCATATGGAGCAGGCTCAGTGCATGAGGCTGCTCCATATATAACCCCCACACCACAACATGCTATTAAGTCGTGGTGGGCGAAGGGGTTAATGCGCAGCAGATGGTGCAGAGTGAAAATTTACATTTTGCACTGATATGCCATTTTAGTGCACAATATGTTATGCCCAGTTTGTGCCACTGAAGACAAATACCTCATAAAATGTTAAACGGGTACTCTTGGGTATTCCGTTGCCATACGTGTGGATGTGAACTGGTGTTTCGGCACGCTGTGGGATTCAGAACGGAGGGAGCGCCATTTGGCTTTCGGACTGCAGATTTTGCTTGGTAGTTGTTCTGTTTGGGGTTTTACTGGAATTTCAGTTTATAATGTGGGGGCATATGTAAGCTGTGCAAAGTACATCAGGGCATAATAAGATGGTATAATAATGCGGTAAATAAATAATAATTCATAGATATGTGGCCAGTGTCGCACTGATAAATGGTGCCTAATCTTATCCGCTTTTGGAAAGCTCTGCACAATTTGTGTCACTATATTCTGAGAGCCAGAACTTTTTTATTTTTTCCTTACCGGAGCTGTGTGACAGCTGATTTGTTGCGGGACAATCTGTAGTTTTCATTGGTACCATTTTAGGTTACAGGCGATTTTTTGATCACTTGTTATTAAATTTTTTGGCAAGCAAGGTGACAAAAAACATAAATTCTGACAAAGCATTTTTTGTAACATAACTTATTTTTACACTTTTATAAAACATTTTTATTACTTTTTTTTTAACTTGAAGACCTGCAGCACTGATAGCTGCTATAATACAGTACGCTACCTAGGGAGAGTACTGTATTATGAACTGTCAGTGTGACTCTGAGGGTATGTTCACACGTACACATCCGATACGCCTGAAATGACGGAGCTTTTTTCAGGAGAACAGCTCCGGAATTTCAGACGTAAAGGCAAGTGCAGGCGTTTTTCGCAGCGTCCATTACGGACCTAATTGGAGCTGTTTTTCTATGGAGTCAATGGAAAACAGCTCCACTTACGTCCAAAGAAGTGACAGGCACCTCTTTGACGCGGGCGTCTTTTTTAAAAATGACCGTCGGCACAGAACATCGTAAAGCCCATTCAAATGAATGGGCAGATGTTTGCCGGCGCATTGGAGCCGTATTTTCGGACGTATTTCTAGGTTAAAACGCCCGAATTACGTCCGTAAATAGGGTGTGTGAACCCAGCCTTAGAGTCACACTGACAGGAAGCCTATAAGGACCAGTCTCCGGTGTACGGCCTCCGGTTTTGCCATGAAAACCAATGGCAGCACTGGTCCCGGGAAAGTTTGTTGTAGCAACAAACTTTCCAGTTTGTTGCTACAACAAACTTTCCCTGCGATTTCATGATCGGGACCTGAACCAATCAGGTCCCGATCATGTCTCCGGGACCAGAGGCCAGTGTTAGCGGCGCGATTCGGGTGTCAGTGCTACTCTGAGTCACTGGATTGCGCTGTTAGCATCCACCGTGAATTCACGTCGGCGCTGCACAGAGCCCAGCAAGCGCCGACGTGAATTTACAGTGGGCGGTCGGGAAGCGGTTAATTTGCATAAAAATATTGAATTGCAATATGAAATCTCAGATTAGCATTTTGATATAATATATAATTTATTCACATGACCATTATGCATTCAGTCTACCATCAGCCACTGAATTTCCAAAAGAAATTATTTTTCCTGCACAATTCTTCTCCAACGAACTCTGCATAAATCTTGCATAAATTAAATCCTGCACATTACATGCTTACTACCACATGTTTTTTAAAACTAGAGTTGCAATAAAGAACATATGTTGGATGCTATAACTATAGTAGAACGGAATAAATAGCTTATGTTCTGTTAGAACATTTCAGAAATTGGGGGGAAAAAAACAGCAACCAGAAATTACGACTGGGAAGCAAAAGAGACAAACAAAATCTTCCATGGTTTTAAGAGATTTCTAGGTGTAAAACTTGAATTCTATAGATCTCCAAAAATATATAATAAATAGATTCTGTGTCTGTCCTACACTAGCAAAATGCATAATTTACTGAAACTATCTGTAAGGGTAAATGTTTAGAAAATCTAAACTGCTAAGAATCTTCACATACAGATGTGTCCATTACTTTTTCTTGAATTTCGTTGTTATACAAATTGTTATGATATAAATTCAAAACAATGTTGCTCCATCCAGTATAAAAACATATACGTTAAACATGGAAGTCTATGGGTGACCGGTTGCAGATGAATATTTCTGATGGATGCCTCTGAAGGATGACAGCAATCGGCCATCCATCGTGTCCGTTTTTATTTTTACTGGATGGCTGTGACTTATACTTTTTCTTAACATGGGAGTCTATGGGCATCGGATGGATGAAGGATGGTTTCCATCAGAGGCATCTGTCATTGGTCTAAGTTTTTCTTTTGGCTCTGTTCACATCTGCGTTCGCTTTTCCATTTTTCTGTTCCATCAAAATAACATAAAAATTTGAAAACAGATGTGGCAGATCTGCAGCATTACGGAAACCAATGGTGCCTGATAGAACCCGTTCACTATAATGGGTTCTGTTCGGTTTCTTTCATGGTTTTCATCATTTTGCTGGACAAAATGGCACACCATGCTAAGCTATTTTGTCCAGCAAATATGACGGAATCTGC
Source organism: Rhinoderma darwinii (assembly GCF_050947455.1). Taxonomy (NCBI): domain Eukaryota; kingdom Metazoa; phylum Chordata; class Amphibia; order Anura; family Rhinodermatidae; genus Rhinoderma; species Rhinoderma darwinii. The sequence continues at coordinate 335,777,798 of NC_134688.1, read as the reverse complement.
GACGAAGGCTCTTAACGGAGCCTCCGATGAGGATGTGAAAAGAGCCTTACATGTTTGTTTAACATCTTATGCCATCGATTTCGAGCTATAACTGATTTAGAGGGAAAGTAAGGGAGGTCACATCTGTAACTACATACCAATTAAAATAACATCTTTGAGTTTAAGGCTTTGTCTAGGATTAGAAAACGGATCTGACTTTTTCCAGAAACAGCGCCACTCTTTTTCATGGGTTGTGTCTGCCATTGCAGCATATCATCATTCGGAACATAAATTCTTTCACGTTTTCTCTTTAAATGGGTTGCCCCATTTTAGACATTGTTGGCATATCAATCAGTGGAGGACTGACCACTGTGACCCGTGATGATCACTAGAATGAAGTGGCAAAGGAAGGAAAGCTTTGTGCCACTTCGTCTCTTGTTGGCTCCACATGACTTTTTCTGTAGGGGAAGGGGGCGGAAGAAACAATCTAGCACCAGTAAATTTGATGTTGACAATAAACATTATATAGAAGATCCAATTACATATTAATATTGACACCCAGGTCCTGACAATTTTAGCATGTGTCTAATACTTGGGGAGAATAATTTGGATTTTTCCTTTTTGGTCCCACTGTCTCTACTATATTCCACTTATCTCTAACATTACTATTTATTAAGCAGTAATAATGACTCCTTAATAAATTATCTTTCACTGTCACTGTGCAACCATAAGCCAAATAGGTTTAGCCATTTCTTAACACCAAAAGTTAAAGTAGATGGCTGATCAGGTCTCCACTCTCCTGCAGAGATTGAGTGGTATAAATAAAATACAAGCTCTAATGAGATCAATGGAACAGAAGCTAGGGCAAGCTGCATCCAGAGTCTACTGGAGTGTGCGGGAACAGGTTTTGCGCATAATAAATTTTGCAGATTGTTAAAATGCAATTAAGGGATTAAGAAGGCAGACTATTCTTAATCAATTGTATATGATCATGTAATGGTTTACTTAGTATAGAGCTGGGAAGAGAGGAGTGAGTTCTATTATATGAAACAAACAATTAATTTGTAAAAAATATATTAAACTCATTCTCATAGTGTAAGACATTAATGAAATAAAACCAAGCAATATTTCTTAAAATCAGTTAATTTATAGTACCGTAAGTAGATTTAGTACTTTTGGACACATATATTCACGTTATGCTGTGAATAAGTCTGTTAAAATGTGCAATTGTACAAGAAAACCTGTAAATCCAACAGTACATATCTCTTGATATAAAATAAAGAGCTTTTTCTCTACTTTCAACAAATGTTGTGTCTCAAGAGGCTATGGGTCACCATACTGTAAATCAGTGGTTAATGGATTCCGAACTCCCTGCTCAAACCTTGTGTACATTTTTTATTTGCTTTTAATTTGTATTGATTTTCTTTCTTTGCCGTCAATCTTCCAAGTGTCAGCAAGGTTAGAGAGAACTCTGTATTTCAGCCGGAAGATTGGAGTACAGAATGTCCATGTTTAGATATAATCAAGTCCTTTTCTGGCCTCAAGATACATCCATAAGAGCAGTTATAACTGTGGTAGAAAAACCATCGCGCTTTTTCGGATACGTTCTTTTTCAGATATATCCTTTATATTTTAGCTTCAGTATCTCATCCTAGAAGTTGGTAGATATCATCAACAAAAAAAAAAAACTATTGTTAAAAAACTAAATGTTAAACTATTGTAGTTGTTGGTATACTATGCAAGGTATCTACACTTCCAAATGCATAAACAATTGAATACATTTAGAATTCACAATGAAACACTCATATAAAAACTATGTTCTTGTAGTAAAGATTAAAAGTAAATTAAAACCGACAAGGTACAAGAATCTAAAATTAAACAAGTTTGATCAGTCGAAAGTCCATTCTAGACAGATGTAAATTTGACACCACAGTGGAATCGGTATGACATAGAGATCACATTACTACCCTGTAATTATGAAGAAAATGGTTCATTGAACCATCAAGCTGTTTATGAACCTTATCATGTGCATTTATTCTGCTATCTGTCAGAGCCAACCCTGTTCTTACTGTCTTCACTAACACTCTGAAATAGTCATACAACATAGCTTTATAGGATTTATTATGTTATGAAATATTACTTAATTAAATTGTGTAATTTGATATATCTGTTCAAAGAAATTACTTCTATTTCAGTTCAAGCTTAGACAAAATCAAGCATGTCAACCACAGATTTGCGAACAGCATATATTTTTATTGGTTGTCAGAAAAAAATGATGTCAGGCGGTGACGTCACTGTGAACTGTAAAATAACCATATTCTAAATTTTAAATCTGGACAGTAGAGAAACACAATTCAAATGGCCTAGATGGCTAGGTTAAATTACAATACTTTTATGTGCTGAAGAGGGAACAGCTCTCATCAATCATCAATGGTAAGTAATGTTGTATTTGGTGGAGTGCGTTTTTTCTTTCTTTCTATTTTTTGCAATCAAAATTGTATAAAATGTTGCTAATCTGTACACAAAACATTTTGATTGGGATCTCCAAACATGACTGAATGTGCAATTAGAATAGACTGCAGCTTTACTTTGGCGAATTTTTCACAACATATTATACAACAGAAATCATATTGTTACAATTTCATATTTACTAGTAATGATAGATTTTTTTTCCTCTTCTATACCCTTTCTCACTAGTGTTACTGTCTCGGGCAGAGCCATGAACCCATAGTGGACTTACAAAATATAACCACAGCAGTTAGATAATATTACTTTAGATAGTCCAATGATCTCAGTATACTTAATATAAGTCACATTACTTAGTCAGAGCACAGGGGTACCTGTAATAGTCCAGACAGTAGCAACGGCTTAGACACAGATGGGACCTTGGCGGCAGGTGATGCAAAACGTGGCAGATGACACCAGACGAGGTGTAAGTCAGCAGGTGTAGTAGATGGCACAACATGACTCCAACACTAGAGACGGCACAGGAACAAATACAGCACGGGATGCAGGACACAGGTAGCAGGGCACGGGAACACAGGGAACAGGATACAACTAAGGGACCATTTTCAAGACTAACAGAGGAATACAAACAACGCTCAGGCAAGGAGTAAAAGGGCAGAGCCCTTCTTATAGTCCATTGTGATCATGGGCTAATTAGTGATGTTTGATGTGTGCGCACTGGCCCTTTAAGGCCGAGCGCGAGCCTGCGCGCGCACCCTACAGGACACAGCAGAGTGGAGCGGAAGTGAGCGCTGGCGTCTCCTGGGGAGGAGATGTGGGCCAGTACTCACCAGACCATGGCTGCAGCCATTGAGGGGTGAGTAATCCAGACGCTCCGCGGCCATGGATGGTACAGTATCCCCCCTCTTAAGCCACCTCTTCATGGGACCAGAGCAAGAGAGGAACGTCTTAATGAGGGTAGGGGCAAAGAGGTTCTCTTCTGGCTCCCAGGACCTCTCCTCTGGAACAAACCGCTTCCATTTCAAAAAATAAAAAGTCCTTCCTCCTACTCTCTTGAAGTCCAGGATCTCCTTTACCTGTACCACATCGGAAGAACCGCTGGGAGCAGCTGCAGGACTAGGAGTTTTAGTGTAGTGGTTCAGGACCACAGGCTTCAGGAGGGACACATGAAAGGAGCTGGGGATTTTGAGGGTAGGAGGCAGCCGAAGCTCATAGGAGACTGGGTTAATTTGATGCAGGACCTCAAAAGGTCACGGAACCTCGGAGCAAATTTGTATGAAGGCACCTTCAGATGGATATTTTTCTAGGACAGCCTGACTTTGGTACCAGGAAGATACTGAGGTGGCTCTCTTCTTCTTGTATCCGCCTTTCGCTTCATGCTATCGACTGCCAGCAGAATAGAGGAACGGGTCTGTTGCCGGATTTGCAGAAAGTCCCCAAATGCATAGTCAGCTGCGGGTACCTGAGATGTAGCCGACACAGGAAGAGGGATTTGTGGATGTTGACCGTAGACAATGAAGAACGGTGTGGAAACAGTGGACTCACTTGTGTGGTTCCTTTAAGACAACTTGGCCCATGGAAGAAGCTGTACCAAGTCATCATGCTGCATGGAGATGAAGTGGCGAAGATAATTCTCCATGATTTGGTTAATCCTCTCGACTTGGCCATTGGACTGGGGATGGCAGGCTGAGGAAATGTCCAATTTCACATCTAGGAGTTTACAGAGGGCTCTCCAGAATTTCGAGGTGAACTGAATCCCCCGATCAGACACGATATGAAGGGGCAGGCCATGCAAGCGGAAGATGTGCTGGAGGAAGAGATTAGCCAGTCGAGAGGCAGAAGGTAGACCTGTCAGTGGGACAAAATGTGGCATCTTTGAAAACTGGTCCATCACCACCCAGACAGTATTGCATCCTGCTGAAGGGAGAAGGTCTGTGACAAAGTCCATCACAATGTGCTGCCAAGGGGCATTGGGTACAGGCAGAGGTTGGAGCAGACCGGCAGGTTTGGAGTGACCAACCTTGTTAGAAGCACACACAGTGCTGGAAGAGAAAAAGTCCACAATATCTTTGGGCAGCCTGGGCCACCAGAAATGATGAGTTATCAGGTCTCGAGTCTTGAAAACCCCAGCGTGCCCAGCCAGTTTGGAGCTGTGTCCCCAGCGTAGAATTCTTCTCCTGTCTGCCAACAGAACAAAAGTTCTCCCCGTAGGGGATGTTTGTAACTTGCAAAGGATTGGCTGTGACAATACAGGACGTGTCTATGATACTTTGAGGGGACTCCACAGTGTCCTCCGTTTCAAATGACCTGGACAGGGCATCGGCCCTCACATTTTTGGCAGCGGGACGGTAGTGGAGCACAAATTGGAAACAGGTGAAGAACAGCGACCACGGGTATTTAGCCGTTGAGCCGACTGGAGATAGGTGAGGTTCTTGTGGTCATTGTATATCAGGATGGGGTGAGCTGCGCCCTTGAGCAGATGTCTCCACTCCTTCAGAGCCAATTTGATGGCCAGTAGCTCCCGATCCCAAATGGAGTAATTGCGCTCTGCGGGAGAAAAAAGTCTTGAATAATAGCCACATACTACTGCCTTTCCTTTGGGGCTTCTCTGGAACAGAAGTGCACCTGCACCAACAGAAGAAGCATCCACCTCCAACGAGAACTGCCGAGAAACGTCAGGATGATGAAGGATAGAGGCTGAAGTGAAGGCATTCTTAAGGCTATTAAATGCTGATTCTGCCTCTGGAGTCCACACTTTGGCATTCATACCTTTTTTGGTAAGGGTAGAAATGGGGGCTGTCAGTCAAGAGAAGTTTGGGATAAATTGCCGGTAGAAGTTAGCGAATCACAAAAAACGCTGTATGGCACACAGGCCCTGAGGATGTGGCCACTCCAGGACAGACCTTCTCAGGATTCATCTTGAGACACTGATCCGAGATGATGTAGCCCAAAAAGGGAAAATAATTTTTTTCAAAAGTACACTCCTCCAACTTGATATATAGGCGATTCTCCCTTAATCGCAGCAGGACTTGACGGACATGTCTCCGATGTGTCGTCGGATCAGGGGAGAAGATCAAAATGTCATCAAGATAGACTACAACACAGACATACTGTAGAGGAGATCTCGGAATATATCATTGACAAATTCTGTTGCGGAAATTCTGTAGCGTTTACGCTATGGGGAACACGGCCTTAGGGATAAAAAAAATAACATGCAATTTTTTATAACAAAACAGAAAATTTAACTTTTGCTTTGCAAAGATGTGGGGATATCGCACCTTTATAATCATATATGTTATTTTGCGGGGCTGATGCTATTAATTGAGCCATAATTAAAAAAGTTAATGAACAGCAATCAAAATAATCATAAACATTGATATAATGGTAGCAGAAATTGTCTACAGATATAAATGTAAAATGTATGGGTGACATGTTCTGCAGCACTATATAAAGTGGCAGCTGTGTCTGAGCTCCAGGATCCTCCCTGCAGCAACTCCTCTCTAGCCGCTCCTGAACTCAGTCACAAGAATGATGTTTCTACGGGGAGCTTCTGTAAGCAACTTCATTTTAATCATTTCAGCAGTGACCTGCTAGATTGGATTTGTTCCGAGAAAGTCCTCCCTCCAGCAACTCCAATCTAGTCACCTCACTAGTAAATCTTCTAGAATGGAGTTGCTCCTGGTAGGTCCTCCCCCCAGCAACTCCAATCTAGTCACCTCACTAGAGAACCATCTAGAATGGAGTTACTGTAGGGAGGAACGACCAGGAACAACTCCATTCATATGCGACCGTGAGGTGAGGTGAGCTGCAAGATAAGTATAAGGGGGATCATGGAATTGTTTAAGGGGTTTGGAGTCTGTGTTCAGGGGGTCTGTATTTAGGGGGTCTGCATTTAGATGGTCTTGTCTTGGTCTGTATTTAGGTGGTCTGGTCTGGGGTCTGTATTTAGGAGGTCTGGGGTATGTATTCGTTTAAGGGGTCTGGGGTCTGTATTTAGGGGGTCTGGTCTGGGGTCTGTTAGTTTAAGGGGTCTGTATTTAGGGGGTCTGGGGTTATGTATTAGTTTAAGAGGTCTGTATATAGGGGTCTGGTCTGGGGTCTGTATTTAGGAGGTCTGGGGTCTGTATATTTAGGGGGTCTGGTCTATGGTCTGTATTTAGGGGTATGGTCTGGGGTCTGTATATTTAGGGGGTCTGGTCTGGGGTCTGTATTTAGAGGTCTGGTCTGGGGTCTGTAATTAGGAGGTCTGGGGTCTGTACATTTAGGGGTCTGGTTTGGGGTCTGTATATTTAGGGGGTCTGGTCTGGGGTCAGTATTAATTTAGAGTCAGGTATGGGGTCTGTATTAGTTTATGGGGTCTGTATTTAAAGGGTCTGGTCTGGGGGTCTGCATTAGTTTAGGGGGTCTGGTCTGGGGTATGTATTAGTTTAGGGAGTCAGGTCTGGGATCATTAGTTTAGGGGGTCAGGTCCGGGATTGAATTTAGGGGTCTGGTCTGGGGTCTGTATTAGTTTAGGGGGTCAGGTCTGGGGTCTGTATTTAGGAGTCTGGTCTGAGGTCTGTATTTAGGGTGCATGTTCTGGTGTCTGTATTTGCTTAGGGTGCTTGTTCTGGGGTCTGTATTTGTCTAGAGGGGTCTGGTCTGGGGACAGCAATAGTTTAGAAGGTCTGGGGTCTGTATGCATTCTAATTTATTAGTCTGACTAAAAGGGGTTGTCCGGGCACATCGATAGGTCATCAGTATGAAAAACCGGTTCATGCCCAGACAACCCCTTTAATGTATGGTTCTGGGCCTTGGTGTCTGAATTTTTGTGTTTCGATACAGGCTGGAAATGGCTGCAGAAGCGAGGAGCAAAGATGTCTCATCAGGAGAAGTCGCCATAACGGTCTGTGTCAGATGGAGAAGAAAATAGAACGACTCCCTTCAGAGAAGACGTCACTTGTGAGTCACTGGATCTATAGAGGATCTGTCCCCTCTCCTGACATGTCTGTTGTAGGAAATCCTTGTATTCCACATAAAGTCTTTCTGTACCCAGGACTAATGGACAAATGCTTGTTACCATTCCCATTGTCAGGAGGATGTGTCCCTACACAGTGTGATACAAACTGCGATGGTTGGAGACTGTCAGTATGTAGGGACACAGCCCTTTGACAAGAGGAATCGTAACACCCATTTGCCAATGCTCACACAAAAAGGTGGTGTTCACTATAGATATGGCAGAGCGGCGATGGGGAAGGGGGACCTAAGTTTGTGGAACAGCCCAGGGCCTATGGTTTACTTAATCCGCTACTGCTCATAGCTAAGGGTTTGTTACATTGTATAGATGTCACATGTGAGTTAAACACAAATCTTTCTACAATCATGAACTCCAGGATAATAATTCTTATCTACATTGACAAATTTTGACAAACTGATCTTGTGTGAAAGTAGGACTAGGTCAGGACTATAATCTGAACGTAAAAAAAAATGTTTCTATTCCCTATGTTGAATGTTAAGAATGAAATGGGAGAGGATTAGGCAACAGGATAAGGAGATCCATTTGTTACAAAACAACATTAAAGATAAATATGCCCACAAAATGTAAAAAAAAAAATCACAATCCTGATACTGGAAGTAAAAAGTGAAAAAGCAATTTAAAGTGCATACTCGCAAATACCATTAGTCTAGCAAGAAAATGGGGGAGCTCCAGGCCTTGGTAATGAAGGAGCATATCGATATATTGTATGTTGCAATCACTTTGATATTACTAATACTGTCTTGGCATTAGAGAGCTTGAAAGGGATTGGATACAGTTGTAGTAGACTTCAGAATGTCATACACAACGTTTTAGGGCAATCGGGGCAAAATTTGTTGCAAATCCAATCTGACGGGCGGTTAGACCGAATAAGACCCAAAACAAATTTTGGCAAATTCGCTAATTTCTAGTGCAGATACTTTTCTTTGCTCATGTAGAGATCTTGGAATTGCTGCATTTTGCACTGCATAGAAGCAGTATTCTATTTTCTTCCATGTATAGTACAGTACACTACAACTCTACTTTAAAAATAATTTAAACACAGTAGTGAGTAAGTTAATTATATTATATTATTTATGGGTTATTGAAAACGAAATATTACTTTTAATTTCTCACCCTTTTCTTTTTTGCAGATTGTGTAGTATCTGTATGAATTTTGGGAGGTAATTTATATGGTGTTTGAGTGACTTATTCACCTGCAATTAAATTGTAATCAGCATCTGTCCGCAGTATTACTACATACTGCACAACTCAGTGGCCTGTAAAGTCATTTTTTGAATGAGTAGCAAGATAGAAAAATAAATCTCAGAACACTAATGCAGCTATTCTATACTGGGGTTCTAAGTCTCCCTGTATATGTAAGGGCCCATTAACTTGACAAAGCCATGTATAAGGACCCTGCATGACTTCAAATGTAATCCCTATGGTAGCGAATTATGAAGTCATAGGTTAAGGTACCGTAGACTTCCCTGGAATCAAAGATTTAAAAGCGAGTATGTTTCTGCAATGCAGCATGAATTGGAATATGCCAAATTATGTTTTCTCATGGATGAACCTACATGTATCTTTGTATAAAATCGGAGGCACATGGAGATACAGTATGGGTCCATAGTACTCTATAGATGCCATATTAGGGATCTGTACAAAGCTGATCCATATTACGACCAGGCGTCCCTTAATCTTAGTTGCAGATTCAGAAGGGAGGGGCCAATAATACTGCCATATAGTGACTACATAGTAGTCAGATGCCAGTTCTACACAGGCCCTCTGCAGAGTATTATCTTGCTGCAGACCATACAAAAGAATACAGCACTGATCAGACAGAATAAACAATAATTAAATCCAGTGACTAACAAGTGACGTCATATCTGATTCCCTTTTCTACTTCATCCGGCCCAAACTCCCATGACGACTTCTCCCGATGACTGCAGAGTTTGCTGCCCAGACATCTTTAGCCCCTCGCTTCATGGCCCATCCCCACCCTCTATATCAACACAAATTCAGACCCCTAAATTTGTTTAGACCTCAGACCGGATTTATAAATGAATTCAGACCTCAGACAAGACCCCTAAATTAATTCAGACCCTAGACGAAACCTCTAAATAAATTCAGACCCTAGACCAGACCCTAAATAAATTCAGACCCCTGACCAGACCTCTAAATTATTTCAGACTCCAGACAAGACCCCTCTATATACTCATCTCCCCTAGTTTCCGACACCTTTTCAGCTCAGAGTGCCTCCGCACACAGGGACCTGATGCTGGCAGCGTTAGGACTTTGTGTGCGTCGCTGCACATTACATCCTGAATCTGGACAGAGTGGCACTGCCTGGATCTGAAGAGGAGGTATCACCAGGCTGCTATCTATTCGATTTATTAGATCAACTGACATTATTGACCCTTCCATTCTTAATCCACCCCTGCCCTGATGTTACTGTTTGGATGTTATATGGCATTATTATTAAGACATTGTATGACATTTTTATCTCGCATTGTATTGCACTTTAATTTTGCCACTAAATGCCACTAGCATTGGTATTTGGACACTATAGTGGTATCTTTTGAGTACTGTATGGTTATATTATGTCTATGACATGTTTTTTTTTTGCGATGGTGGACTACGGCTAAACAAAGTTGTGGCTCTAGTGGGCTTGAAGTTAATCATATTAGGTCTCAATAATTGTTAAGCTCTTCGACCACAGCATAGGGGTTTGGTGAGTGGAGTTTGTGTCATGATAAGCCAGGAATCAATTTTAGAGTGAGGGCTACCGTATTACATTTTCTGGGGGTGAAGTAAGGGCAACATGTTTTCTTTTAATTACAGCATGTCTGTTTAAAAGTAAGAATTGTCCAAATGACAGGGCTACTCAGAGTGATTCTTAGGGTACAGTGACATGCAGCAGATATTGTTGAAGACATTTCTGCAACTGAAAACAACCCTATTAAGATGAATGGAACAAATTTTCAGTCAGAAATTTATTTAACAGTTTTTTTATGTTTTACTACTTTTAAACTTTCTTTTCAAAATGATTTGTTTTTGTGTCGCCATATTATAAGAGTCATAACTTTTAGATTTTTCTGCTAACATAGCTGAGGGCATTTATTTTTGCATAACGACTTGTAGTTTTTATTGGTACATTTTGGAGTACATTCGACTTTTTGATCACTTTTTATAAAAAAAATATTAAGGCAGGATGAACAGAAAACAGGAATTCTGGCATTGTTTTTTAATTTTATTACCGTGCGGGTTAAATAATGTAATAGTTTTACAGTTGGGGTCGTTACGAATGTGGCGATACCAAATATGTGTAACGTTTTACTTTTTCTTATAATAAAGTATTTTGTAAGGGGAAAAAGTGGGTTTTTATTTTTTTTTTTTACTCAGGACTTTTATTTATTTATTTATTTATTTATTTATTACAAACTTGTTCAACCTTTTTTTAACTTTTTTTTAGTCCCACTAGGGGATTTCACGATGCAATATTTTGATCGCTTTTATAATACACTGCAATACATCTGTATTGCAGTGTATTATGCCTAGAAAACTGACAGGCATCTGTTAGGCCATGGCAATCACTTCAGGCAAGACTGGGGGACTTTGTTAGGCCCCCTGCTGCCATTAAAACCATCGGCACCCTGCAATCGACCCGCAGGTGTGCCGGTGGGGTGAGAGAGGGAGCCCCCTCCCTCTAAAACCACTCAGATGCGACGGTCACTATTGACCGCCGCATCTAAGAGGTTGAATATTATCGGAGGTCACTGCTAGTGGTCTCTGATCTTTGCCCCGAAGCCCAAGACTGTTAGGAACAGCCTTGGCTTCAGAAGCCCCCATTTGTCGTGGAAAATTTCTTCTGAAGTGGAGCCGTTAAAAGGTGGCGCTTCAGAAGAACTACTCTGAACGACTGCCATACAAACACTATATGGCGGTTGTTAAGAGTTTAAGAAACTTATAAAGAAAAATTTTTAAAAAAAATAGGGCATCATGCACTTTAATAGAAACGCCTCTGACTGCAAAAATGGTACAAAAACGCCAAAAGACATAACGCTGTGTATGAAGGCATTTTTATACATCACTACAGAGTATAGACTTTAAAACAACATCTGGCTGCAGTGAAAAAATGACACAAAAAAAATATGCAAATTAGCATTAATACCAGTATTCTGGTCAGTGTTTGAATAAACATTTTTGGATACCAAAACTAGTATTAGAGCATATATACAAAAAATGTAATGGAAACATTTGTAATTCTTCCGTGTTTTGGTCCCACTTCTAGTTTAGGCTTTCAAGTACTGATGCAAAATACTGACGAAAAACTGTCCTGTGAAAGTGGTCTTAAAAAAAGACAGTTCCTTCAAGATGCTCTATAAAGATACTCTAACCATTTGCACCTCATCTAGTTTGGATGCACTTCTGGCTTTGGTTAGAAAAAAAAACTGCCACAAAAGCTGGATGTGTGATACATTATTGATTAACTTTTTTCCACAGAATGAAATGGCAAAATCTGTGTCTTTTTGGGTAAATGTATTATTGCTCCCTTCCCGACATTTGATGTTACATCATAGCTGGGAAGGGAGAGTATGGATTGGTCTCATAGGCGGAGCCCGCTCAATATTCAGCGGGGGACGGCTGTAATATACAGACGACAATGTAATGGCTGGGAAAGGAAATGACTCAGATTGGGGCCATCAATGGCGACTGCAGCATCTAAGCTTTTAGACAGCGGAGAAGCCCCCACTGTCACTGCATCACCCCCGAATGCGGGGGGGGGGGGGTGATTGCTGCCATAGCAGCCTTGGTGCCTAATGAAAGCCTCCAGGTCTGCCCCATTTTTCTGAAAAAATAATTTCACTTTTTTCATAAAAGTATCAGTTTGAAGACCGATTTCTTTGTAAAGCGAACATGAAAATGTAGAAACACACCACAAAATCTATCAGCCTGTTTCTCCTGTTTTCAAAAATACACACATTGTGGCCCTAATGTGTTGCCTGGACACACGGCAGGGCCCAAAAGAAAGGGAGCACCCGGAGGCTTTCAGGACTCATATTTTGCTTGAAAATGTTTTAGGCCCCACTGTACATTTGGAGAAGCTTTGAGCTGCCAGAACGATAGAAACTCTCCGACCCCATTTAGAAAACTAGACCCCTTAAGCTATTTATTTAGGGGTATAGTAAGTATTTTGACCACACAGTTTTTTGCTAAATTGAATACATAGCAGGTGAAAAAAATGAAAATTTCACTTTTTTCATAAAAGTATCAGTTTGAAGACCGATTTCTTTGTAAAGTGAACATGAAAATGAAGAAACACACCACAAAATCTAGCTTTGAGCTGCCAGAACGATAGAAACTCCCCATAAACGACCCCATTTAGAAACCTAGACCCCTTAAGGTATTTATCTAGGGTTATAGTTAGCATTTTTACCACAGAGGTTTTTCACTAAATATATTGGAATTAGTCTGTAAAAAACATAGAACATAGAAATTTTTAATTTTTACAAGAAATAACGAAGAAAATGCACCCCAACATTTGTAAAGCAATGTTGTCCGATTACAACAATACCATATATGTGGTAATAAACTGCTGTTTGGACCCACAGCAGGGCTCAGAAGGGAAGGAGCGCCATTTGGATTTTGGATTTCTGATTTTGCTGGAATGGTTTTCGGTGCAATGTCGCATTTGCAATGCACTGGAGGGACCAAAACAGTGGAAACCCACCAAAAGTGACCCCATTTTGGAAAAACCTTCAAGGAATTTTTCATGGGTATAGTGAGCATTTAGACCCTTTTGCAGAGTTTATTAGAATTAGGGCGCGAAAATTAATATCAAACTTTTTTCCACTAAAATGTTGCATTTTCTCATTTGCGCAAGGGATAAAGGTGGAAAAAAACAACAATTTTTTATAAAGCAATTTCTCCCGAGTACGGAAATAACCAACATGTGGTCATACGGTTTTTCATTAGAAATGAATTAACCCTTTCAGGACTGATCCAATTTTAACTTTCTTATTTTAGATTTTCACTCCCCGCCTTCCAAGAGCCATAACTTTTTTATTTTTCCATCAATAGAGTGGTGTGAGGGCTTATTTCTTGTGGGAGGAGCTGTAGTTTTTATTGGTACCATTTTTTCATACATAAAAAGCGATTAAAAAGTTGTATTACATTTTTTTTTAGAGCTAAGGTGACAAAAAAAACCTGCGATTTTGGCGGTTTCAATTATTAAATTTTTTTTTAAGGTGTTCACCGTGTGAATTAAATAATGGTATATTGTAATAGTTCAGACTTTTACGGACGTAGCGATACCAATTTTGTTAATTTTTTTATATTACTTTAGAAGAAAAATGGGAAAAGCTTTTTTTTTAACTTTAAAAAAAATTCTCACTACTAATAAATTTAATTCTTCTATACATTTTATTGATCCCCTTAGGGGACTTGAATCAGCGCTCATTGGATCGCTGGTACAATACACTGCAATACTGATGTATTGCAGTATATTGTTATTCTTACAGGCTTCCGTAACAGAGCGATCGCTGTACCTGTCCGTTAGTCCCGGGTGTCAGCTGTAATACACAGCTGACACCCGCAGCGTATGGAGCGGGCTCAGCACGTGAGCCCGCTCCATACATCAACCCCCGCACCATGATGGCCAATTAAGTCATAGTGCGCAAAGGGGTTAAAGCACAGCGGATGGTTCAAAGTGAAAATTGCAATTTTCCACTGATATGCCATTTTAGTGCATAATATATTGTGCCCGGTTTGTGCCACAGAAGACAAATACCTCATAAAACGTTAAGCGTTCTGCTGGGTATGGCAATGCCATATATGTGGGCGCAAACTGCTGTTTGGGCACGATGAAGAGCTCAGAAGGGAGGGACGCCATTTGGCTTTTGGAGCGCAGATTTTGCTTGGTAATAGTTCTGTTTGGGGTTTTGCTGCTATCTCAGTTTATAATGTGGGGGCATATATAATCTGTGCGGGTACATCAGGGTATATGTAATCTGTGCGGAGAACATCAGGGCATAATAAGATGGTACAATAATGGGGTAAATAAATAATATTTCATAGATATGTGGCCGGAGTCGCACTGATAAATGGTGCCAGATCTTATCCACTTTTGGAACACTGCACATTTTGCATCGCCATATTCTGAAAGCCAGAACTTTTTTATTTTTTCACCCATGGAGCTATGTGAGGGCTTATTTGTTGCGGGACAATCTGTAGTTTTCATTGGTACCATTTTGGGGTACATGCGATTTATTGATCACCTTTTATTCCATTTTTTTGCAAGCCGGGTGACCCAAAACCAGGAATTCTGACGTTTTTTTAGGGTTTTTTTTGCGGCGTTCACCGTACGCTATAAATTAAATTTTTACTTTATTCTGCGAGTTGGTACGATTACGACGATACCATAAGTATATAGTTTTTTTTCCTTTTTTTGGCGTTTGCACAATAAAATCTCTTATTTATAAATAAAATAATTTTCTGTGCCATATTCTGAGAGCCATCATTTTTTTTATTTTTTAGTCAAAAAAGCTGTGTAAGGGCTTGTTTTTTTGCGGGACGGATTGAAGTTTTTATTGGTACTATTTTTGGGTACATGCAACTTTTTGATCACTTTTTATTCTTTATTTTGGGAGGGGTGGTGACCAAAAAAATTGTGATTCTGTCGTAGTTTTTTATTGATTTTTTTTGGGGTGTTCATTGTGCGGGAAAAATAACATTATAGTTTTATAGTTGGGGTCGTTACGAACGCGGTGATACAAAACATGTGTATTTTTTTAACGTGTTTATAGAGCTTATAACTAATTTTTACACTTTTTTTGTAAAACATTTATTACTTATTTTTACTTTTTTCACTTGTCCCACTAGGGGACACTTAGACTTGCAGCTTTGATCACTGCTAGAGTACATTACACTACACACGTAGTGTAATGTACTCTAACTGTCATTGTGACGTAACTGTCACTCTGACAGGAAGGCGAGGAGGACAGGCCGGAGGCTGTTCCTCCGAGGCTTCCGTACATGGCAACCCGGAGGGTATGGTCTAGCCTCCGATTTCCACAACAAGCATCGGCACCCCCACAATCACTTTGTGGGGGCTGCCGATTTTCTTCAAACCACTTAAATGCGGCGACGGCAATCCGTCGCCACACTAAGGGCATGACCACACATGGCGGAATTCCTCCGCAACTGTCCGCATCAATGCCGCACCTAATCCGGGTTGCGGATTACGGCTGCGGATCTGCACAAAATGTGCAGAAAATTGATGCGGACTAGCTGCTGCGGACTGCGGGAAAAGTGCTTCCCTTCTCCCTATCAGTGCAGGATAGAGAGAAGGGACAGCACTTTCCCTAGTGAAAGTAAAAGAAATTCATACTTACCGCCCGTTGTCTTTATGACGCGTCCCTCCTTCGGCATCCAGCCCGACCTCCCTGGATGACGCGCCAGTCCATGTGACCGCTGCAGCCTGTTATTAGCCTGTGATTGGCTGCAGCCGTCACTTACACTGAAACGTCATCCTGGGAGGCCGGACTGGAGACAGAAACAGGGAGTTCTCGGTAAGTACGAACTTCATTTTTTTTTACAGATACATGTATATTGGGATCGGTAGTCACTGTCCCGGGTGCAGAAACAGTTACTGCCGATCGCGTAACTCTTTCAGCACCCTGGACAGTGACTATTTACTGACGTCTCCTAGCAACGCTCCCGTCATTACGGGAGCCCCATTGACTTCCTCAGTCTGGCTGTAGACCTAGAAATACATAGGTCCAGCCAGAATGAAGAAATGTCAAGTAAAAAAAGCAAGACGCATCCGCAGCACACATGACATGTGCATGACAGCTGCGGACTTCATTGCGGAACTTTGAATCTCCATTGAAGTCAATGGAGAAATTCCGCCATGAGTCCGCCACTGCTCCGCAACAGACAGAGCATGCTGCGGACACCAAATTCCGCTCCGCAGCCTATGCTCCGCAGCGGAATTGTACGCATCGTGTAAACGAACACTGCTAAATTAAAGTGAAAGTCAATGTAGAAACGGCTCCGCTGCGGATTAACGCTGCGGAGTGTCCGCAGCGGAATTTAAGTGCAATTCCGCCATGTGTGAACCCGCCCTTAAGGGGTTAATTGCCAAAAGCAGCGGCGATGGTCCGCTGACCGGCAAGACTGATGTGACAGCTGTCTAGGACAGCTGTCAGCGCGGGCTTGTCACGCTGTGTTTACACAGAGTGACAGTTTGAAATACTGATGAAAATTAACGTCATGGTGCGCGATCTAGCAGCCGACCATGACGTTAATTTTCGTAATCGGTCGTGAAAGGGTTAAAAAGTTATGACTTTTTTTCTTTATAAATATGGTAACTCCATTATCGTATTGACCTGCAGAATAAAGTTAACATGTAGTTTTTTCCGCATGGTGAACACAGTAAAAACGAAATCCAAAAGACGATGGAGGAATCACAGTTTTTTTCCAATACCCCCCCCCCCCTCCCAAAGAATTGTTTTTCAACTTCCCTTTACATTATATTGAATGGTGCCATTAAAAACTACACTTCATCCCACAAAAAAACAGGCCCTCATACAGTTATGTCGATTAAAAAAATAAGAAAGTTGTGGCTTTTGGAAGGATGGGGAGGAAAAAACAAAAATGAAAAACCTGAAAATTGGTTTCTTCGACAAGGGGTTTAACCCCTTCCCGCCGCAGAACTTTTTCAGATTTTCATTTTAGTTTTTTCCTCCCCACATTCCAAAAGCCATAACTTTTTTATTTGCCGTCGATATAGTCCTATGAGGGCTTGATTTTTGTGGAGCGAGTTGTAGTATTTTGTAGCACCATTTACTGTGCCATATAATGTACTTGGAAACGGGAAACAAATTATTTGTGGGGTAGAAAATTCAAAAAACAGCGATTCCTCCTTGGTTTTTTGCGCGTCGTTTTTACGGAATTCACTGTGCAATCAAAACAACATGTTAACTTTATTCTGTGGGTCAATATGATTATGGCGATACCACATATATATAGTTTTTTCTATATTTTACTACTTTTACAAGTAAAAGCCTAAATGTAAAAAATACAATTTATTTTGTGTCGACAAATTCCGAGAGCCATAAATGTTTTATTGTTCAGTCGATTAAGTCGTATGAGGGCTTATTTTTTTGTGGGATAAGCTGCAGTTTTAATGATATTATTTTGGGGTACATGCGATGTTTTGATCACTTTATATTTATTTTTTTGTGGGAGATGAGGTCATCAAAAAATAGAGATTCTGGAATTGCAAAGTTTGCAATTAATTTTTCTTACGGCATTCACCGTGCGGGTTAAATAGTTATATACTGTAATAGTTCAGACTTTTTCAGACGCGGCAATACCAATTATGTTTCTTTATTTATTTTTTTACTATGCTCTAGGGGGAAAATGGTAAAAGGGTTTTTTTTTTAACTTTTAATTTTGACTTTTTTTTTTTTACATAAAAAAAACTTTTTATTAAACCTATTTTACAAAATTTTACTTTTTTTTATTAGTCCCCCTAGCGGACTTCAACTAGCGTCGTTAGATCGCTTGCACGATATACTGCAATACTAATATATTGCAGTATATCGTGCTTCTGACAGGCATCTATTAAGCCCTGCCAGAGGCAGGGCTTAATAGGTGCTCAAAGATGGCGGACCTGGGGGCCTTCATTTGGCCCCCAGGCAGCCATAGCAACCATCACTCCCCCTGCAATTGCGTTGCCGGGGGCGCGGTGAGCTGTTAGAGCGGGTCGCTCCCTCTTTCTAACAACTTAACTGCTGCTGGCACTTTTGACCGCAGCATTTAACTAGTTAAACAAGCGGGATCGCGCTCGAGCTCGATGCCACTCGTTACTCTGAAGTGTCGGCTGTAACAAACAGCTGACACCGGCATCGTATGGAGCGGGTTCACTCCGTCAGCCCGTTCCATACTTCCCCTACCCGACTTTGGCGTATGGCTTCGGCTGTTTTGGAAACTTCTAAAGAACAAAATGCGCGCGCCTTTTCTCCAGTAGCTTCCGCACAGAATTTGCAGACAGCAACTGCCACACCAGGCGAAACAGGACATAAGACATATATGGCATATTATGTGGATGTGCCATAATTGTCAAAGTTGATAATACCCCTTTAACTCCTTCAGGACACAGCCTGTTTTGACCTTAAAGAGGAAGCTGATTTTTTGTGTCACTTTACCTGGTAATAACTTTGGAATGCTTTTACCTATCTAAATGATTCTGAGATTGTTTTCTCGTGACATATTGTACTTTGTTAGTGAAATAATTTGGTCGATAAATTCAATATTTATTTGTGAAAAACACCAAAATTTGGAGAAAATTTGCACAAATTAGCGTTTTTCTGAATTTAAATGTATCTGCTTGTAAAACAGATAGTAGTACCACAGAAAATAGTTACTATTTCACATATCGCATATGTCTACTTTATGTTGGCATCGCTAAACATTTAGCTAGAATGGTTTTCAGGTGCCAAAACAGTAGGAACCCCCAAAAGTGACCCCATTTCGGAAACTACACACCTTATGGAATCTATCTAGTAGTATAGTGAGCATTTGGACCCCACAGGTCTTTTGCAGAATTTATTGGAGTTAGGCCGTAAAAATTATTATTACATTTTTTCCACTAAAAAGTGGCATTTTTTCATTTTCACAAGGGATAAAGGAGAAAAATCCACACAACATTTGTAAAGCAATTTCTCCCGAGTACGGCAATACCCCACATGTGGTTATAACCTACTATTTGGACACACAGCAGGGCTCTAAAGGGAAGGAGCGCAATTTGGTTTTTGGAGTGGAGATTTTACAAGATTAGTTTTCTGACACCATATTGCAATGAGCATTGGAAAGCCCTGAAAAATTACCCCATTTTGAAAACTACATGCCTGAAGAAATGTATCTAGAGCTAATGTGAGCATTTTGACCCTGCAAGTGTTTTGCAGAAATTAGTGCACAGTGGATGTTGCCGATTGAAAATTGCAATTTTTCCACTGATATGCCAATTCCGTGACAAATATGTTGTTCCCAGCTTGTGCCACTGGAGACACACACCCCATACATTGTTAACCCCTTCCCCCTGCTTGCATTCTGGGCCCTAATGACCAAGCAATTTTTTTAGTTTTTCCATCGTCACATTCGAAGAGCTATAACTTTTTTATTTTCATGTGGACATGGCTCTATGAGGACTTGTTATTTGCGGGATGAGTTGTATTTTTCAATGGCACCATTTTGTGGTATGTAGAGGTTTTTTTTATTAACTTTTATCAACTTTTTGTGGGGGGGGGGTTAAAAAAAATAGAGCAATTTAGCCATGGTTCTATGCGCTTTACATTTACGCCGATTACTGTGCGGCATAAATAACATGCTACCTTTATTCTATTGGTTGGTACGATTACGGAGATACCAAATATGTATAGTTATTTTATGTTTTACTACTTTTGCAGAGTAAAAACTCTTTTGAACTAAAATAATTTTATTTTGCATCGCCGCTTTCCAAGAGCTATAACTTTTATATTTTTCCGTCAATGTAGCCATATGAGGGCTTGTTTTTTTGCGGGACTTCATTGCTACCATTTTGGGGTTCATCGGACTTATAGATTAAACTTTTATTATTTTTTTGAGGAGGGAATTGGAAAAAATAGGAATTTTGACGTTGTTTTTTGAGTTTTTTTACGGGGTTCACCTTGCGGTTTAAATAATATAACTTTATTTTTTGGGTCATTATGATTGCGGGAATATTGTATGTGCAGTTTTTATTTTATTTTTACACTTTTACTAAATAAAACCATTTTTTTATGACAAAAAAATGTTGTTGTTTTTTTTAATGTGTACCTTATTAATTTTTATTTCACATAATTAATTTTTTTTCAGTCTCACTAGAAGACTTCACTATGCGATCTTTAGATCGCAGGTATAATGCTTTGGTATACTTCGTATACCAGAGCATTATTGCCTGTCAGTGTAAAACTGACAGGCATCTATTTGGACATGCCTCTGGCACGTACTAAAAGGTATATAGCCAGGGCAGACCTGGGGGCCTTTGTTAGGCCCCGGCTGCCATGGCACCCCATCGGATGGCCGTAATTGTATTTGCGGGCCGCCGATGGGTGACAGAGGGAGCTTACTCCCTCTGTAAACAACTCAAATGCAGCGGTAGATAATGACCGTGGCATTTGAAGGGTTAAACAGCCGTGATCAAAGTAAACTTCGATCGCTACCATTGGAGCAGGAGCCCGGCTGACATCAGGGTATATGTAAACTGTGCAGAGTACATCAGAGTATATGTAATCTGTGAGGAATATAGCAGGGTATATGTAAGCTGGGTGGAGTACATCAGGGTATATGTAATCTGGGAGGGGTACATAAGGTTATATGTAAGATGTGCTGAGTACATCAGGGTATATGTAAACTGTGCGGTGTACATCAGGGTATATGTAGACTGCATGTACTAATGTTATCCCCATATTAAGTGTCGCTGATGCATCATTACCCCATTTTAATAAACCAATAAAGCAACGAAACCTGTTTCTTGGAGAATGTGGGAATGGCCACAGCTTTATTTAACACAACCAAACATTTTTGTATCACATGGCCCTGAAGTAACCACTTAATTTATTCACATCTCCTGTGATGCCGCCCACTGTGAAGCGGCACGCATGTAGGTTCTTCTCCGGATTTTACTCTTCAGAGCCTATCTCCGCCTGCTGTGACATCTGAAAAACAAAGAAAAACCACAGAAACACGCCTACGCAAAGAAAAAGGAAGCAACTGACGAGCCATAATAGACATGGCATAGAAAAGCAAAGAAATTAAAAGACAGAGAAAACACCATAACTACACACCCAAATTTTCCCAAAGAGGGAGGGCGGGAGGGACGTTTGCAGCTCCAGCAGGTAAGATAGTGAACTGCCCTTGACCTCAACTATTTATCTGCTCCTAACCCCTCCTCTATCCCAACAAATGGAAACAGGCAGGATCCACAGGCAACAAACGAAAAGCTGACTCTATGTCCGATTTAGCAAGCAAGGCACCTACGCCTGCCTCCCGTACCAACCGCACAGCCACATCAAAAGACGTGTAAGACACTGCAGCCTCATCTCTGGAAATCCCATCGTTGACCGAATCCCCACGAGGGAAGGAAAGGTGATTAATCAACCTAAACTTCCCCGGTTCCTTTTTGGGGACCAAGCCAAGAGGAGAAACCCGTAAATTCGTATAAGGTGGCTCCCCAAAGGGGCCCGCCATCCTGCCTAAAGACACCTCATTCAGCACTTTTTCCCGTGCCAAACACATGTTTTCTTTCACCGATTTTAAATTATCTGACAACATCAAAACCGAAGAGAAAACACGCGGAATGAAAAAACCTTCACTGAAGCCCCGACCTAACAAGTCTGCTTCCTGTCTCTTGGGATACCTGGCGAGCCACGGTTCCATCGCGAGAGCGCTCACCGGAGTTCTCCGCTGCACCGGCAGGACCCACCTTGGAAGGTTGTTTTGCCCGTCGGAAACAGCGAAGCGCGGAATGGGCACCCCCGCAGATGGAGCACTCATGACGAAACTTGCAGGAAGAATAGAACCTGCAATGTCCCTCATTGTAGAGCCAACATGCTCCTGTTGGGCGCTGCGCCGCAATCCCGGGTGCTGAACCCGAAACTGCGACTCCTGCCTGAAAGGGCGGAGCCTGCTTTTGAGCCAAAATTAGCTGTAACCACACATCCGTCGCCTTCGACGCCCAACCAATGTCAGGCGTCATCGCCAACCGACGGCGAAATTCCTCGTCATATCTCCACCAAGCTGCACCTCCGTGCAATTTGTGGGCACTGAATATAGTGTCTACATACACAAACAGCTCGGCCCCTTTTTCCGGAAAACGTTGACAGATGACATGAGCCAAGGTAGAAAAACCCTGGAGCCAATTGCCAAAAGTTTTCGCGACTTTCACCTTTTTCTCCGAACCTCTTTCGAAAACACGCTCCTTATCTATAGTCACATGATCGACCGACACCAAGGACCAAACATCCACAAAGTCATGTGCCCATATCTTGTCCTTGATCTCCGCAGACAGGTGAGTACCTAAAGGAGCAACACCACAAAACAGCGAATCACGGAATGCCAAGCCAGACATACTGGCCGCCCGCTCAGGCGGAGGCTGAGCCCCCCCTGGCAAAACCAACGGAACCGAAGCTCCGCCTTTTGTACCCAAACCATCCAACAAGCTTTTTAATGCCGAAACTAAATCAATAGCAGATAAATCACCATTAGGTAGCCATGCGTTCCCACATGGAGACTCACCGGAGAAGGGCGTCCTCGTCACTTCCGAGGGTGCATCAACTCTCCCAGATACCGGAACCACAGACAGATCCCCACCAGGTGGACAGGCTGAGGCGACTTCTGGAACTGGAACCAGCGAAGACGAATGACGATCCCTGTGCTCCCGCCGATGACTCCTCGTGTATCTCCTTCCCGTGCGGCTGGGTGTACTAGCTCCCGACGACAACTGGGACGGCGAAGAAGATGCTGTACTGGAAGACACTCTCCTACTCCACCTGATGGCGTGGACGCCCGTGACCACCACGACGATGTCCTCTTCCATGCCGTCTCCTTCGCCGTCTGCGTCTCGCCGACACCGCACCTGGAAGAGAAAAACTCAGAAAGAGAAACTGGCAAATCACGTTGCTCCGCAGACTGCCTGCACGGCAACAGATCACTGCTACCGCACGACAATCCACCCAGCGCACTCCTCTCATTCACAGTGCCTGTGCCTGGTAAAAACAGGCCACCCAGCTCTGTGCCATTTTCAGAACCACCAGCAGGTGGCAGCAACTGCACACCTAACCTGCTGGTGCCTGAGGCCTGCGTCTCTGCTCTCCTGAGACCGCCCCCTCCAGCTCCCCTCTCAACCACGGCCTGCTGTGAGAGGGAAAAAGCTGTCGGGCCGGGAAGAAGAACCAGCGGTGCACTAATCACGGCCCCGGCTTCTGCGGCTGCTTGCGGCCTTGCACTGCCTGCAGCCCGGATGGGGAGAACTGCAGAAGCTCCCCCAGCCAGGGGAGTGGGTGGCACGACGTCGGGACCGGGTGAAGGGGAGAGCAGGCGACGGCGCCTCCGTCCCGCTCCTGACGAGCGAACGGTGCCGGCCCGCCTCTGGGTGACTGAAGGTGGACTGGGGCTCAAACGGGGAGGAGGCCGAGAAACCCGGCGCGGCCTACCTCTAACTGCCGACGCCGACGGGACTCCACCGCTGCTAACACCGACGACCGCCGCAGGTAACACCTCTTGCCTGCGATCCCCTGCCAGGAACACCTCCAGCCAGCTTGTACCCTCCGTGGCAACCCGCTGTGCCACCTGCCTCATCAGCTCATCCGCCATCTGTACTCCGGAAAACGCCCTGGACCGCAGAGGAAGATCTCTCACAGGACCAGACGTCTGACGTTTGCAGCTCCAGCAGGTAAGATAGTGAACTGCCCTTGACCTCAACTATTTATCTGCTCCTAACCCCTCCTCTATCCCCTTGTCCAACCAATCCCTGCTCCTGATTTTTTCCCGCACTTTTTTCCCCCCTTCCATCCCCCTATCACATACAGTCCCAGGCACTTTCTCTATTTGATTTAGTGCCTCAAAACTGTGCGGAGTACATCAGGGTATATGTAAACTGGGAGGAGTACATGAGGGTATATGTAAGCTGGGAGGGGTACATAAGGTTATATGTAAGATGTGCTGAGTACATCAGGGTATATGTAAACTGTGCGGTGTACATCAGGGTATATGTAAACTGTGCGGAGTACATCAGGGTATATGTAAGCTGGGCGGAGTACATCAGGGTATATGTAAACTGGGAGGAGTACATCAGGGTATATGTAAACTGGGAGGAGTACATCAGGGTATATGTAAGCTGGGAGGGGTACATAAGGTTATATGTAAGATGTGCTGAGTACATCAGGGTATATGTAAACTGTGCGGTGTACATCAGGGTATATGCAAACTGTGAGGTGTGTAGCTTACATATACAAGCCTAGCAAGCGAGCACAGCTCCTGTGCCCGCATCACCTACATGACGGGTCTGGTACGTCGGATTGCGGTACATTTTTTGTTAT
This sequence comes from Rhinoderma darwinii, assembly GCF_050947455.1. Lineage (NCBI taxonomy): Eukaryota > Metazoa > Chordata > Amphibia > Anura > Rhinodermatidae > Rhinoderma > Rhinoderma darwinii. Next base: position 335,753,234 of record NC_134688.1, on the reverse strand, counting down.
GCCAACGTACCAGTCATTTTGCGGGAAAGGGGTTAATAGTGTTTTTATTCAATTATATAACCTTTATCTTCACATATTGTTTGAATGAAGATCAAATATTGATATGTCCAGAAATGTTAAAAATTAAAGTTTACATGGGGTCTCCTTACTTTTTCACATAATTGTACATACCACACAAGTCTAAGACTGGGTTCACGTCAGTGTCAGGCTTCCGTTCATCGGTTTCGTTCGACCTTTCCATCAGAGGAACCGATGAACGAAAAGCCAAATGGAAACCATAGCTTCCGTTTGCATTACCATTGATTTAAATTGTAATGCTTCGGTTGCAGTTGGTTTCCGTTTCTGTCCGTTACGTAAGGTTCCCATTTTTTTTGCGGAAACAATAGAGTAGTTGATTATGCTATCTGGGCCAAAAGTGTTTGTGGGTGCAGTGCAAGTGCTTAGTATGATTTACTTACCCTTGCTATCCGGATGCCGGTCAACATCACGGCCGTGGAATTGTGGAGCACTTCTAATTATACACAGGGGACCGATTAGGTGACCAACTGCTATACTTTTTACCCTTTTGTATGAAAGGGATAGCGACAGGCAGTGAGAAAATATAGCTTGCTCATCCTATCACTAAATGCAGGTTCTTTGTGGCAAAATAATGTTCACTGGTGTGTGGTGCCATTGTTGAGTGCTGCCAAATCTGAAAATCACATTTGTATTCAGAGCAGAAGCAGTTGACAACCTGCTGATCTTATTATGTTTTTTTTTTTAGTCATGTTATATCTATGCTGGGAAGAGTAAAATTACGCACTGCTTAATACAAAATTGCAAGTCATGTTTTTAAAGTTAAAGGGGTTTTTTGAGTTATTTAAAAAATTTACTATGGTACGAGGGATGCAAAAAAGACATTGCTCACCTCACAGATCCCCGTCGTTCCAGTGCCGCCGCTTCCGGTCCTCTCTGCCGCTGTGTATTGACATAGTTGCAGCGATGATTTGCTTGTATACCCACATGACTGCTGCTGCCAATCACAGGTCCCAGTGAGTAAACGGCCAGTGCTCGGTTTTAGCAATGACGCGGATATACGGCCATGTCATCGTTCAGCTATGTCAATAAACAGCGTCGGGGAGGAACGTAGCGGCGGAGCTGGTACGACAGCCAGGTATCTGCAAGGTGAGTAATGGCTCATTTTTTTTTTTTTGCATCTCTTCTTGGCCAATTTTTTAAGTAACCCTTTAATGGGGGAGATATATGAAAACTTGTGCAAAGGAAAAGTAGCTGCCCATGGCCACCAATCAGGTTGCTGCTTCCTTTTTCCAAAAGGTCTCTGAAAAATGAGAGGTAGAATCTGATTGTTGCCATGGGCAACTACTACACTTTTGCTTTGCACCAGTTTTGATATATCTCTTCCACTAAGTTTCAATTTGACCCTAACAAATTTGTAGAAACATTCACAGTGGTCGATAAAATAAATGAACTCCTGATATAATGTAATTCCGAATAAATCTAAAAAAAATACTTACATTCACAAGTCTGCCTGATGTCCCAAAACAATGCTCTAAAAACATAAAGTAGTTAATAGGTGGCAGAAAAACTATAGGCTTCAAAGCAGATGTGTTTGCAGTTTTGAGGACTGTCAAGACTAGATGAAAATGTGTCCTTTCCTGATAACTCTTGTGAAATGACTTTATTGGCTAAGATGGTTCCAGCTGACAGGTTTATTAACCAGATACAAACGAAGAGAGAAATTATCAGTCTGCTTATCGCAATAACAATCCCTTATCAGACCTGGAACCTCCATCCTGGAGATTGCAGAAATTAATTATCAGCTATAATCTACAATTTTCAGGAAATGATTGTAGCAAATGCTGCTATCTTTCTATACGTGTCATGACCTTTAAATTGGGATAGGACAAGAGAGTAGTCGTATTCTGTATATCAGGCCTTGTCTGTAAATTAAATTATAAAAATCATTTTTGTAAGAGTAAATACTAATAAAGTGTTTGTGTATGTATACCAGGGTTGCCAGCTTTTTTTCTGGAAAACGTATCCCAAAATCACAGAAAGCCAACATTTTTTTTTATGGACAAATTGGAATAAAAATTCATCATAAAGATGATAAGTAATAAATGTCTATAAGTCAGTTTCTTATATGAACACATTAGCAGCATTTCCTGTGAACTGCAAAGTATTAATTACAATCATAATTTACTGTACAAGCTCCTCCAGCCTAAAAAAAACAAAACACCAAAGCGTTAATTTTTTCACGGACACTGGAAAACTCTCCTATATTACATTTTTGGACAGATGGATTGGCAACCCTAATGCACGTATGTCTGGGTGTGCATGTTTATCAAAACGACATATTAGCTTTCAGGTGACTCAATTTTATGTTTGCGTAAGGTGTTGTTACTAGTTTTGGATTCTAGTTTTAAATGCTGTAATATATATTGGGTTTGACATCCTTATGCATACTGTGTTATCCTATATTTATAAATGAATGTTTAATACTTTAAACATAGAGATTAGCAAATTCCCCAAAATTTGTTTCGGGTTCGATTTGATCTAATCGGCTGTCCAATGTTATTCGGGCGAAATAAATTCGCCGTGAATCGCAAGTGTCTCGATTGCCTTAAAAACTTATGTCTGACTCCCTGATGTCTACCAGGACCGTATACGACCCCTTTCAAGTTCTGAAAAAGGGTTGGCCACTTAATGTCTATTTTCAATAATATGTGGGAAACAGCATTATGTGCCACTTACTAATGTATAGTTATTAGAAGATCGGCACCGATATCTTCCTCCATGCAGCATAGCCTCCTTCTCAGTACAGTCTTCCCCACGGACTGTACGGCGCTCCTGTTGTGAACATGGCCGCTGATGGGGGACATGTGACCAGGCCCTTTACCAGTGGCCTCCACTGAATAACACTGCGCACGGCAAGGGAAACTAGCGCATATGCAGTCCATGAAGAAGGCTATGAGGTGTGGGCGGTTCTGCACGGAGGAAGATATCAGTGCTGATTTTCTAATAATTATGCAATAATAGGTGGCATATAATGCTGTTACCCACACATTAGTAAAAATAAACATAAAGTCGCCAACCCCTTTAACACCAAGTCAGCATAATGGCCGCCATTTGACGCAATTCTTGCAAAGCAAACCCCAAAAGTTTGGGATTTCACCAAATCTTGAACTTTTGAGAAATTTAGATAAAATTTGATTAGTGTAGATTTGTTTATCTCTAATATTAAATAATTATGTTAAACGCTTGGAAACTGCTATATTGGACAACCTTGGCCTTACCTTATTTTGATTTAAGACAGCCTTAGGCCCTGTTCACACTGAGTTTTTTGACACACTTTTTGACTCGGAAACCACGTCGGAAAACACGCCAAAAAACTGCCGAAAATGCCTCCCATTGATTTCAATGGGAGGAGGAGGCGTTTTTTTCCCAAGAGCTGAAAAACCGTCTACCGGGAAAAATAAGTGACATGCCCTATCTTTGGGCGTTTACGTCTCTGACCTCCTATTGACATCAATGGGAGGCAGAGAAAGAGTTTTTCACTGCGTTTTTACCCACGGCGCTCAATATCCGCGGGAGAAAAATGCAGCGAATAGCGCGGCAAACAAACTCATTGTGAACAGGGCCTTAAAGTGAATATCCAGCTTGTAATCTCTTGCATAGGCATTAGAGCACATTGGTCAAAACTAGTGCAAATGAAAAGTGGAACAGTTGCCCTTAGACTGGCTTCATCGTGCCTACCAGTCAGATTCATCCTATTATTATGCAGAGGTCCTTTGGAAAATTAAAGTAAAAATCTAATTGGTTGCTATGGGCAATTACTCCAATTATTTTTTGCACCAGTTTTGATAAATTTTGGCTGCCTTTGGCTGCCACTAGTAGAAGATTATTGCATACCCTTTATATATAGAACTAAAGTATAAAACAGTTAAACAGTATACAGTAAGCTTCTAAGCTACCACTAGTGGTGGCAGGTTTTTTTTTTTTTTATAATCTACTGTAGGTATATTAGGTGAATTTAGAATAATTGTAAAATTGAAATAATGGAGTTTGGAGGCACTGTTAGCAAGTAAATCCACTTTAGGCAGAAGGTATATGGTATATAAACATGTTTTTTTTATATTTTTTAAAACAGAGGTTTAAAGGCAAATAATTGTAAAGATAAATCTGACCGGTTTCGGGACTGAACTAATCCCTTCTTCGAGGAAAGTACCCAGGGCCGCCATCAGGGCAGTACTGACACTCGCGGCACCACCCCCGCCCCCATTCGCCGCACTCCCCCCCTCGCGGCAGCCCCCTTCGCGACCCTCCTTTTTTATCCACTAAATATCTATCTATCCATGTATCTATCTATCTATCTATCTATCTATCTAGTAGACAAAGGATTAGCAGCACATATAAATGCAAAATATGCGTAGTTGTGTGTGCACAAGCCTTAGGACCTCAGACTCCAGTACCACATATATATTTCCAATTCAGTGGAAAAAAGGGTTTATTTACCCATACGACATGCTTGAGAAAGGCCCATGCGGGCTGAAAAGTTGCACTGACGTATGGGTGAATAAACCTTTTTTTTCATTGAATTGGAGTCCTGTGCAATGCTGCCTATTAGTTTGGAAATATCTATCTATCTATCTATCTATCTATCTATCTATCTATCTATCTATCTATCTATCTATCTATCTATCTATCTATCTATCTATCTATCTATCTATCTATCTATCTATCTATCTATCTATCTATCTATCTATCTATCAACTATCGTCTATCTCTTTATTTGCACAAGCAGAGTGTGTGACCACTGTCCGGCTGCATTATATGACGTCACATCTGATGTATAATTCAGCTGCCCAGAGTACACATACTCTGCCCATGCAGGAGAATACCGTGGATTACATTAAACTGCTCACGTTCCTGTCCCCAACATTTCCATGCGCTGGCCCAGATTTTTCAATACATTTTACAGCAAACCTAAACGTCTACTGGGGGACCAGCCCGGGTGGCACATGCCTCCCCGCCCCCCAACCCAGTACCTACAGGCTCAGGGGCAGTGTGACTGACTACAAATGGCTATAATGAATCATACCTACTCCCCGGGACATCATCCTTTCCCAGAAGGAACCCAAATAAGCTAGACCTCAAATAATTGGAAAATTTGGGAGGCATCATACCCACGATGAATCCTTCCCCCACCAACTCTAAGGAACCCCAATCCACCACCCACTGCTGTGACACTGCAACAACAGCCATAGAAACAGAAACAATAACACCAGTTGTCCCAAAACAGAAAAAAAGACCTCCCCATCTCTCCATCCCTGTCTCCTCCCCTTCCTATTTCCCTCATCATGTGGCCTTCCTCCACGGCTTGCAGTCTGATTCTGGCATGTCTATATGTGGCCCTTATGCTTTACAATTTAGGTATTACTATCTGCTGTGCACCCACCAATTGCTGGTTTTAGCTAACATGATGGCTTCATTCTACTGTGCTACTGGTTCTCCATATTTTGGCACACACAACTTTTGCGGAACTTGATTATCCAATGGGATGATATTTTTAATTTTTTAAATAATAGTTCCCAGGTGTCATGTCCAACTTTACACATATACTTTAACTATAACTCCAGGTCCACCTGTGGCTTATCGAATTCATCCTGTCAATGATGAGATGCTTTTTATTTGTTAGGGCTGAAAATCTGATTGGGTATTCCTGTTTGTTTTTCAAAGCTAATATACCTTGGATTGTGGGCAGTTGCATTTTAGATATGTAGGCAGACCAATTGTTCAGAAAACGGCCACCTGAAATCATTAATATACAGATGTGTCAACTCTTACCTTTGCTTGAATTTGGTTAAGTACTCAAATTTTTCATGAAAACAATTTCAATACAATATTGAGATATGCTATCAAAAGCCTTGACAGGAAGCAATACACATTACGGCTACTGGGTGGCAAAATCAAGTTTTTTTTTCAAAGCTGGTCCTCTCACGCCACACATTTTATATAATGTTATAAAAAAGTGAAAAGTTAAGAAAGGACACATCTTTATAACGAACTTTATGTCTTGTTCCCGAAGATACAGTAAAGGTGTTGTGCTGACTGTAGGCACAGTTTTGTTACTGGGGTCACCATTGCTTGAACAGTGGAAATGATAGCACTGTCGGATTTAAGAAATTATTTGCATTACTCCACATCTATATGTTGCTCTTTTGGCATGTACGTCAACTGGTGGGGAGACCCGGTGGTCACCTTGGTTTAGATGGTGGGTCCTCACAACAAAAAGTTTGAGAAGCCTTGTTCTAGAATAGTGGTGCATTTCTACATACAGAAGAGGAGAGAATAGGAAATGAGGAAACTAATATAATGTTTGGTGGAGATTTATTTGCAAGCACTATGTAAAATATAACATTACATAGATAAAAAAACAAATAAAATAAGCATGTATTTATTTTGCTATACTAAATTACAGTAAGTGTAAAAATCCAAAGGACTGACGCAAGTACAAGTTAAAATCATTATCCATTTTAATTTTTTAAGAAACTGCAGCTTTCAAACAGACTAGCAAACTGATATTTTAACACAGCTACTACTGTCAGACAATCCCAAGGCACGTTATTTGACACAGATTTTGCTCCGTCCTGTAATTTCTTTGCAGGCTGTTAGGTCATTTTGCTGGCTTTGCTTGTAATCCCCTCAGGATTACTAACTGATCTCCCTTCTAGCTGAAATTGTGACTCTGAGCTTCTTACATAGCTGGCACCAAGGGGAGAAGCAAGGTGTGACCTCGTCAAAGTCCAGTATGCTTTATTCAGTTCCTTTGGGGCAATATTAAATTAATCTCAATGGTAACCAAAGAAGAAAGCCTTGTCATTCCCAGTTATTTTCAACAAAAGATCTGATGATCATGGCATGTAACCAGGCTATATGAAAATAGGAGCTTACGCATTTCAGTCAAATTTTAATGTATTCTGTATATGAATTTAATAAACACACTTTTGAAAAATTAACAAAATGTTTGTCGTGTGTGTTTTTTGCCTTTTTCTAAGGCCTTATTCAGACCAGCGTATTTCACATCTATGTGCTGTCCGTTGTCACATGGAACTATGAAATTCAATGGGGCTATTCAGACATGCGTTGTTTTTCACGCAGCATGTGTTTGTTGCATGAAACTGACTGCATGTCCTGTTTTGGTGCGTTATTGCGCACCACGCAGCCTATTGAATTGAAAAAACGGATAGCACATGGACGACACCTGTGTGCTGTCCGTGTTTTTCATGCACAAGTTGGTAAAGAAATGATGAGAAAAAAAAAACACCTTCAGTTTTTTTTGCTGACATACAGATGACATATGCGCGTAAAAAACGCAGACACACACCGTAAACGGATGCCACACGGAACTGCAATGCAAGAAAAATGCTGCGTAAAACTGACACTTTTGTGTGAATAAGGCCTTACAGTGTAATCACACGGTGCGTTTTTTTTTGTTTGTTTTTTTTTGCAACATGGCTGAAAAAAGCTTTGAAAAAAACGCATGCTTTTCTAAACCTCCTAAGAACTGAGACTTTTTTTTAATGTTCATTTTTGTTTTTCAATCCCTGCCTTCCAAGAGCCATAACTTTTCTATTTTTCCTTCAATAGAGTGGTGTGAGTGCTTATTTGTTTGCGGGAGGAGCTGTAGTTTCTAATGGCACCATTTAAAGTACCATATAATGTACATAAAAAAAAAAAAAAATCTTCGTGGGCTGAAATTGGAAAAAACTGTGGTTCCTACATTGTTTTTTGATTTTTAGTTTTTACAGCTTTCACGTGCGGTAAAAACGACAACTTAACTTTACTCTGCGGCTCAATAGAATTACGGTAATACCAAATGTATGTTTTTTTGACATTTTTTGCTACTTTTAAAAAGAAACCTCTGTTAAAAAAAAATGGTTTTGTTATACCACATTCTGAGAGCCATAACTTTTTCATTTTTCTGTGAATTGGGCAGTATGACGGCTTATTTTTTGTGATGTACAATTTTTTGGTACAAATTAGTTTTTGAGCTAAGGTGACCCAAAAACAGTGATTTTGGCGTTTCAAATTTTTAGTTTTTTACGGCTTTCACCGTACGTGTTAAAAAAATTGTATATTGCAATCTTTCAGACTTTTACGGACGTGTAAATTTTTTCTATACCAATTTTGTTTATTTGTTTCATTTTTTACATTACTTTAGAGGTAGAAGATGTTTTTTTTAACTTTTATTATTTATTTAAAGATAACCTGATTAAACTTTATTAACCTTTTTTTCACACATCTTATTAGCCCCCCTAGGGGACTTGAACCAGCGTTTATTAGATCGCTGGTACGATACACTGCAATACTAATATATTGCAGTTTATTGTCATTTGTACAGGCTTCTGTTAAGCCATGCTAGAATGAAGGCATTCGTGAGGGCCTTCATTAAGCCCATGGGCTGCCATGGCAACCTTCGGCACCCTGCGATTTTGTCGCAGGGGGGCCCGATAAACTGTCGGAGGGGCCGCCCCCTTCTTTTCAATGCCTCAGATGCTGCGGTCGTCATTGACCGCAGCATTTGAGGGGTTAAATGACCAGGAACATCGCGATCGCTGTTCCTGGCCGTTAGTACCGGGTGTCAGCTGTAGTACATACATACAGCGCGCTTCATACTTCCCTATGATGCTTATCACGTACATGTACGTGATAATGCCTCTCTGCAAAACTGCTCCATGTATATACACGCTTAATGAAGTAGAAATAAATAAAAAAAGACAAGACAAAAGAAATACTGTATATCTGCATATATAACATATTTCATGTTTCAAATATGAATCCCTTGCAAATCCTGCCTCCAATTCATAAAAAGAGATTGAGTAGATGTTACATTTCTACCTCCGTAGAGATGAAAAGAAGGCATACAATTTTCAGGGAGCTTACAGTGCTAATGTATAGTTCTGCAAATATAATATTGTTCCTTCAATGTAAAACAGTAAGGGTGGTATGTAAGAGTTTGTTCATATAAGGAATACGCAGGTGGAGGTCTAATTTACTTTAATAACGATAGGAGACGACGATGGTTTGGCCCCATGCAATCGTGGCGGTTTTGTTGCAGGTATTGGTGCGGATTTTGCCCAGTGTAAGTTAAAAATAGACTTGCTTTGATAGCGACCTTCAGCTCGTCTGCATTGTTGGGTCTGGGGTCTCTCATCTTCCTCTTGATAATACCCCATAGATTCTTTATGGAGTTTAGGTCAGGCGAGTTTGCTGGCCAATCAAGCACAGTAAGGGCAGATTTACACGAGCGTGTAATACGTCCGTGCAATGCGAGTGCTTTTCACCTGCGTCGCATGGACCTATGTTAGTCTATGGGGCCGTGCAGACAGTCCATGATTTTTGCGCAGCGTGAGTCTGCTGCGTAAAACTCACAACATGTCCTATATTTGTGCGTTTTTCGCGCATCGCGCACAAGGTTGAAGTCAATGTGTGCGTGGAAATCACGCATGCCACACGGAAGCACCTGCGTGTGACGCGCGTTTTTTACGCAACACTTGTTAAGTGTATATAAATGACTTTGAAAACTTGTCCAAACAAGCACAAACCAGGAAGTGGTGTAGAACTTGTTTTGGGCACATACATAGCTAGAGACAGAGAACTGCAGACATGCCTAGAGCTTTTGATGTCGAAAAATGTATCTGCCTTGTGCAGGAGAGGCCCGAGGTGTGGGACACCTGTGCGGAGTCCTACCATGACCGAAGTGCCAAAGAAGTGGCATGGGACCACATAGCCCAGTCGCTGTTCAGCCAGGAATGGGCTAAAAGCAGCACACGCGACTGTAAGCTAATTGGTGAGTACATGTCTTTATAGATGTAATGTCATCCAGATTCAATAGTGTGTCCCTGTGCTAACATTTCCCAAAATGGCCAACCTTTCGTTTGTGTCGCTGCATCATCACCTTGTGTAATGTATGTTTCTGTGTAGTAAGGAAATTACAATAGTTTGAACTGTAGCTGTGTGTGCTGTAACATAATGCGTCACCATCTTTTTTTAGGTTCATTCTACAGTAGATGATGTGAAGACCCGCTGGAGTAGCACTAGGGATCAGTTACGCAGGGAGTATGGCGCCAGAGGCCGAAGCGGAGATGGTGCTTCCAAAAAAAGGATGTACCTGTACACACAGCAGCTGATGTTTCTGAAAGACATCATGGAGATGCGAGCGTAAGTAATCCTCATGTCGCATGAACAAATTTCTGTGTTCACATGTCATGTACTTAAAAGAGGCTGTTTGTTCCTTGTTGAAAAGGTTCTAATCATTATACTTTTATATTCTAGAACCAGCGACAAACTTGAAGATTCAGAAGAGGAGACTACCCCTGAGTCGTCACACGCGTCAGATAACGCCACTCCCCTGCTGCCCCTAACCCCGGATCCGACACCTCAGGAACCTGCGCCACTAGCGTCCGCGGCAGAACATGTGCCAACGGAGGAACTGCGACAACATCCTGCAGCAGTCAGACGCAGACGCAGTAACATGCCTTCCGCAGGTGCGCAAGTGGACGCCAGGGTCCTGGACTACCTGCGGCGTGCCGCAGATGAGGACGGCTACAATTTTTTTTGCCGCAGCATGACACCGTTACTTCGCAAGGTACCGGACCATAGGTTGGTGCGCATCCAGGCCGCAATGCTGTGACTTATCGACAGTGCCACACCTCACAATAATCCACGCCAGTGCTTCTACGCAAAAGAGCATTGGCGTAAATTACCGCCACCTTCTGTGGGGTACAATGTGCCTGGGCCATCCCAACCGGCCACCCCCATCGCACGGCATCCTCAGTATAGGCCATTGCCTGCATGCTTGTCGCCTGGTCCGATGGCTGCCCGTGAGCGACATTTTCCCGCCTACAGCAGAGGCGCAGAAACATATCCGCCTCCTATGCAAAGTCACGGCTACCAGCCCCAGCTTCAGCACCACTATGATGTTGAGGAACATCCTCTGCAGGCCCGCGGACAGCATAGTGGTGCTGAAATGTCCGCGTGCGCATCCCCGCCTCATGAATACAATGACTTGTAGGCGTGCGTGGTGAAGAAAGTTGCATTTTTCTTTGTTATACATCAGTGTTTGATGATTATTATTGTAGCATCATGTTGGTGCAAATGTGTCCTTGTTCTTCACATATGTTCGTACTTGGGGTTTTGTGTGGCAAGAACATAAGCTCAGGTTTTATATTTTCTATTGAGTGTGGCCATTCTTTTTTACTCATCTTTTTCACAATGTTTGCCATTTTCTCTGTTATTGTATATTTACACACGGTTTAACAGGGCCCAACATTGTAGCATGCCATCATTGAGGTATTAGTTCATCTGTTGGGGTTTGGCTTTATTATGTAAAAGTTTTTCAAATGTGGCCGTGAAGTGCTATCATATTTCACGCACAAAGGACAGTTGTGATTGTATCAGAAAACATTGGTAGAGCCAATGTTATTCTGATACAATTTCTTGTTTGCTTGATAAATGCTAAGTCCAAACCCCAAAAGATATAAGCTCGCAACCCATGTCAAGGGTCCTCATGTATTGCGAGTCCCTAACACTACACGCCCCCAACAAAACATTAAATACACGGGTCACTAAGGACCTTTGTAGACAATACTAATAGCTATGCACCCTTTAAATGGCATCGTGCTGCCATGGTACAGCTCCAGCAGGGCTGTGAAAATATTCGGCGAATCTTTGCCGCACTCGGAGTCCAGATGTTTGTGCCCTCCCTAGTGGAATTGGCGGCACAATGTTGGTGGTGGTTGCATTTGTTTGCATATATTCGGCATCAAAACATGGCATCATGTATGCGGGTAAAGTTATGCAGAACTACACACGCTTGGATAACACGTGTCACATTCTGCGGCGACATTTGCATTGTTGTCATAAAGACCCTCCACTTGTTTGACATGATGCCAAAGGTGCATTCGACACATCTTCGCGCTCTGCATATGCGGTAATTGAAGATGCGCCTACGCTCATCCAAACTCCTTCTTGCAAATGGACGCATTACTTGCCTTGTCAGGGCAAATCCCTCATCTGCAACGATGACATATGGGATTGGTGGCCCGCTGGAGCCAGGAATGGTAGGTTCAGGCACAGCAAGTTGATTAGTCATAAGCCGTTGTCCCATTCTGGATGAGCGAAATATGCGTGCATCAGCAGAGCTTCCATACGACCCAATGTCTACTATGGTAAAACAAAAATTACTGTCCGCCAAGGCCAACAAGACGATAGAAAAATACTGCTTGTAGTTATAGTATCTGGAGCCAGAGTGAGGGGGGGGGGGGGTTTCTTCACACGAATGTGCTTCCCGTCTAGTGCACCTAAACAATGCGGAAATTGGATTGCAAGAAAAAAATCTTCGGATATACTAAGCCAGTGTTGTGCCGTGGGCTTAGGCATCACCGTGCTCTTTAATCTCTGCCACATTACGACACAGAATTGATGTCACAATGCAGGAAATAGTGGTCAATCCAAGAAGAAATTCAAAATGTAAAGAATGGTAACTATTGCCTGTGGCAAGAAATCTACATGAAGTCAAAAACACAAACAACAAAGAACACATGTTATGTAGGACATGAAACCCACAAACCATCCTGTAAGCACAATTTAAGAAACACACATACCTCAAGGTCACAAGGAGTCGCTCCTCTGGGGAAATGCAGCGCCGCATGTTTGTGTCCTGGTAGGTGATTTCTGTACGAATCAGCGTAAGCAGCATATCAAACGTGGCACAGACATACGGCAAAAGGATCGAAATTTCTCTGGGTGCCGCCCATAGAGAGTATGAAAGTGGCCTTTGGAGGTGCGTTGGGCCACAAGAGGATGAACCCAAATTCTCCCTCTTCTACGCGGTTGGTCCTGTAGCATGGGACGCCGGTCGCCAAATCAGCGAGAAATCCTCCACGCTAGCAGCACACGGGGCAGCGACGTAGATGGCATAAATGTGGATTATAAGCCAAAAAGCCAGTCAACTGTGTGAACAAACACTAATTTTCTGCAAGGTGAAAAAGGCTCATAACATATGTGCACAGTAAGCAGGTGTGTAGCAAGGGTGCCTTTTTGTAGGCTGGCCTCTCCATAACACCTCCATAAGTTTTTTTATCGCGCGGTTAAAACGCATGCCGTACGCGCGTATAAAACGCTGAAACGCACCAAATACGCATGGCACACGCACCTGCAACACGCCCAAAACGCTGCATTTTTTTGCACGCACAAACGCACACGCTCGTGTAAATCTGCCCTAATACTGTGGTTATTAAACCAGGTATTAGTACTTTTGGCAGTGTGGTCAAGTCCTGCTGGAAAATGAAATCAGCATCTCCATAAAGCTTGTCAGCAGAGGGAAGCATGAAGCGCTCTAAAATTTACTGGTAGACGGCTGCGTTGGAGCTGGACTTGATATAACGCAGTGGACCAACACTGTTGCTCAGTGGTCTAAAATTCCTATTGCCTGTGGCAGGTCTCAATAGCGCTGCACTCATTTTGCCATATACTGCAATATTGTGATATTACAGTCTATGGCATGAGCGATCTAATGATCGCAGGTAAATAAAAGTAAAAAAAGTTTTAAAGAAAATAAAAAAAATATAAAAATTCAAATCACCCCCCTTTCATAGATCACATATAAAAATAAATAAACAAAAATAAACATAAACATATTTGGTATTCCTGCGTCCGAAAAAGGGAAAAAAGGTCAAAATATCCGAATCACAGTTTTTTTGCCATTTCAGCACCCACAAAAAATGGAATAAAAAGTGATCAAAATGCCTGACATTCCCCCAAATGGTATTAATAATAACTACATATTTCCACGTACTTACACAGTTCTGTACACAGAAATATAAAAAAGTTACGGGGGTCACAATATGGCGATGTAAGTTTCTTTCAAACTTACATTTTTTTTTTAGAATGTCTCATAAAAATTAAGCCCTCATTAGGCTGTGTCAATGGAAAATTAAAAAAGTTATGACCTATGAACGCGGGGAGGAAAAAACAAAAGCATAAAAATTAAAATTAGTCTTGTCCTGAAAGGGTTAACAAAACGCAAAGTGAATGAACAGAAGAGAAATCGAAATCAAATCAATATTTGGTGTGACCACCCTTTGCCTTCAAAACAGCATAATTTCTTCTAGGTACACTTGCACACAGTTTTTGAAGGAACTTGGCAGGGACGTTGTTCCGAACATCTTGGAGAACTAACCACAGATCTTCTGTGGATATAGGCTTCCTCAAATCCTTCTATCTAACCATAGGACTTCTGTAGATGTAGGCTTCCTCAAATCCTTCTGTCTCTTCATGTAATCCTAGACAGACTTGATGATGTTAAGATCAGGGCTCTGTGGGGGGCATGTCATCACTTCCAGGGCTCCTTGTTCTTCTTTACGCTGAAGATGGTTCTTAATGGCATTGGCTGTATGTTTGGGGTGGTTGTCCTGCTGAAGAAAAATTAATCAGTTAATGAATGAGTTAATCAGGTGCCTTCCTGATGGTATTGCATGATGGATAAGTATCTGCCTATATTTCTCAGTATTGAGGACACCATTAATCCTGACCAAATCTCAAACACCATTTGCTAAATTGCAGCCCCAAAGCTGCAAGGAAACACCACCATGCTTCATTGTTACTTGCAGACACTCATTATTGTACATCTATTTAGCTCTTCAGCAAACAAACCTTCTGTTACAGCAAAATACTTCACATTTTGACTCATCAGTCCAGAACACATGCTGCCATTTTTCTGCACCCCATGAAGACCACTTCTGGCAAGACTTCTCCGAACAGTAGATTGGTGTGCCTGGGTCCCACTGGTTTCTCACAATTCTGAGATTATGGCACTGCTGTACATTTTCCAATTTTTAAGGGAAGTTAGCATGATGTGTCTTTGATCTGCTGCACTAAGATTCCTTAACCGTCCAAGGAGAGGAGGAGAGAGTAAACGATTTTTACTGCTTCTCTCTTCATTGGTTTTACATATACAGCCAAAGCTTGTTTTCGACAAAGTTTGACCCTGGGAAAAATTAAAAGCGTGGCCCCAAAAGCTGAATTATTGTATCAGTCAATTCAGAAGGTGATGTGCAGAAAGCTGCATAGCTGATTTTTAATGTGTCCAGGAGTGTTGCAAGCCACAAAGCATATGTCCATTCTCACACAAAAAAATTACATGCATACTGTTAAGGAACATAACTCAGTATTGTAAGACCAATATAACCAATAATACTATACACCGTCCAAACAATACCGCCACACCACCACACATAGTAACTGAATAATACCCCTATACCGATACAGCCACACCTGGACCCCATATCACCGACACAGTGGCTATATAATAGAATTAAACTGTTACTGAATAAAAACAACTGTACAAAGACAAATATTACCACCATACAGTGACCATATAGTGGTATGTACCAGTCCTCCACAGGTGCTCTGCAAACCATATAAGTGATTACAGAAGGGGCGTTGCTAGGGTCTTAAAAGATCAGGGGCACAAGCTCCGAGACATATATTTACCCCACCCCCAAAATAAAAAAATTTTTTTTTACATATATATTGGAGATAGTATAGCTATAAGACTAAGGCTCCTGTAGCTACAGCGCTGGATAGAATTGGATGCATTGTCTCAGCAGACAGTATCATACATGATAGGCTTAGATACATGGCCCCAGCAGACAGTATCCCCAATGATAGACTTAGGGCTCATTCAGACGAGCGAGAAATCTCGTCCGTGTGCTGTGTGTTGAAATAACACAGACCCGTTGATTTAAATGAGGCTATTCACACATGCGTGAGTTTTCACGCAGCGAGCGTCCGTTGCGTAAAGCTCACTGCATGTCCTATATTAGTGCTTTTTCACGCACCTAGTTGCCCATTGAAGTAAAAAAAAAACTGATGTGTTCTCCACCCCAATTTTCATAAACAGCCAGATGCAACACAGCAGCAACAGCCTAGCATTACCAGGGTGGGAAGGGCCACTGTTTTGGCCTTTCCCAGCCTAAGAATACCGTCCCTGTGCCCGACCGTTGCTACATATGGTCAGGTACTGGATCGTACCCGGCTCTTCCCAGAATCCCTGGTGGCGGTGGGTACCAGGGTAATAATGGGGGATAGTGTTAGCCTCTGCACCGGCTAACATTAAGCCCCGCCTTAGTAATGGACGCTTTCAATCAGCCAGCGGCCATTACTAAAGCGGTAGTCCTAATGTTTAAAAGAAAATACAAAGACATAGATAAAATATTTTATTGAAATAAAAAACCCCCACACAACCCTCATTAACCATTTTATTGAAAATGCTGTCATCGAAATAGTCCTCGAATCATACGTAGTCCAACGACCGAACCTGTAAAAAAACACAAACACAAAAAAAACCATTAGTAACACATGTGGTAGGCTTAGATACAGGGCCCATGTGTGATACTGTCTCTTAGACCATGTATCTAAGCCTACCACAAGGTAGGCTTAGATACCGGACCCCAGCAGACAGTAATCTTATACTGTATAAGATTACTGTCTGCTGGGGCCCTTTATCTAAGCCTAACATGTGGTAGGCTTAGATACAGGGCCCATGTGTGATACTGTCTTAGACCCTGTATCTAAGCCTACCACAAGATAGGCTTAGATACAGGACACCAGCAGACCGTAACGTTACACTTACCCTCCTCTTCGGCTCCATGTGCATCGGATGTCTGGACACCATCTAGTGGTGTGACGTCATCCGCGGAGCACAGCGTTGTGACGTCATGACGCAAGAAGACATCAGGACTTCCGCTGCACTTGAAGAAAGATGGGTAAGTATGTGTCGTTACTATAGTAACAGGGCCCGTGTATTTTATTACATAGACCCCAGTTACAATAGTAACTTTTATAGATGCGATGCGGGCAGCCGCGGCACCGTCGCATTTGCGACCGCTGCGACCCGGTCGCATTTGCGACCACTGCGACCCGGTCGCAATTGTGACCGCTGCCACCCAAATGTGGCAGTTGCTGGGGATCCGGGGCACTGTGTCAAATATCCAGGGCTTGGGTCCGAAAGGCACGGTGCTAGTGACACCCCTGGATTACAGTACAGTTACATCCAGTGACTTACAGCTGATGTCTTGTCTGATTAGAGTTGTTCACTTTCCCTTTTCTTCTCCATCTGGCCCAGACCGCCATGACTTCTTTTAGCCATGTCTCATGTCTTCAGAATTTAACATAGATACATGTTGGTTATTCACTTTTCCAGCGTCCTCCCTACCTATACCCCACCCACAAACTCGACATCCATAGTGCCCCAAACAGTAATAATGTTCCCTTGGTGCTTAGCACAACAAAAGTTCCCCGTCAGTACCCATGCTCTCTTTGAGCCCCCACACAGTAATAATACCCCTTTTGTGCCTCTTTAAATAGTGCCACAGTGCACTTGTAGATAGTGTCACAGTGCACATGTAGATAGTGCCACAGTGCCAAGGTAGATAATGTCACACAGAGTGCCCATGTAGATAGTGCCACAGTGCCCCTGTAGATAGTGCCAACGTGCCCCCTGTAGACAGTGCCACACACTGCCCCCTGTAGATAGTACCACAGTGCCCGTGTAGATAGTGCCACACACAGCCCCATGTATTCCACAGTGCCCATGTAGTCAGAGTCACAGTGCCCATGTAGATAGTGCCACAGTGCCCAGGTAGATAGTGCCAAGCACTTCTCCCTGTAGATAGTACCACAGTGTCACATAGATGGTGCCACAGTACCCATGGAGATAGTGCCACAGTGCCCCCTGTAGATAGTGTCACAGTGCCCATATAGATAGTGTCACAGTGCTCATGTATTAGTACCACACACTACCTTCTGTAGATAGCGCCACACACACTGCCCTCTGTAGATAGCGCCACTCTGCCTCCTTTAGATAGTGCAACATTGCCCATGTAGATAGTGCCACAGTGCCCTCTATAGATATTGCCCCTGTTGATAGTGCCACAATGCTCCCTGTAAATAATGCACGTGTAGATAGTGCCACGGTGCTCACTGTAGATAATGCCCCTGTAGATAGTGCCAGAGTGTCAGCTGTAGATAGTGCCACAATGCCCTCTGTAGAGAGTGCCCTCTGTAGATAGTGCCCCACTCACTTGTCCCCAATCCCATGCCGTCCTCTCCTTCTGTAATGTAGACCTGGTCTCTTCTAACTAGACCTGCTCCAGTGGAAGCACTTGAATTACAAGCAAGTGCTGAATTAGTGGGAAGGGAACCAGTGGTTCCCTTGCTTCGCCAGCTCTGACATTTGTATCCGCGACCTGAGGACGTGGATACAATTGAGTTCCGGAGCTCTGCGTTTGCCACTGCCCTTCTTCTATGGGCCAGGTTGGAAGTAGGCTCCTGTGGGAATGGGAGCCCTGTATATAGCGCTTAATGAGCAATGTGTAAAGAATAGAGGCAACAGAAGCGCCACTGCCTCTATTGGTCCCGGTAGACATTTGACTGGTCACATGATCGCCAGTATGCTGTTAGTGGGAGGCTGCTGCTGGATCTAACTAGACCCAGCACAGCCATAACAGTGACAATAGTCACTATAACAGGGCTAATTACCACTTTAACTGGGGCTGCCCAGTTGAAAAATATGGTGTAAAAATAAAAGTAACAAAAAGCCAAAATAAATTAAATAATAAATACACATAAAAAACCCACCCCCCCCAAAATGTTCCATCCACCAATCATTGTCATAACGCTAGCCCTGACCCAAATACCCTTAAATAGACATATAATATCAAAAATTATGGTAGATAATGATAATCACAAATAAATGTTCTATTTTACAATAACACTATATTATTACCTGAAAAAATTAGCTAGAATGTCAAAAAGCATATATAAACTATAAGCCTAAAAAATCTAAAATAGCAAAAAGGATGTGTATAAAAAATATATTTTTTATTCACATAATTTTAGCTATTTTAGAACTTTTACGCTACTGTAGTTTGGAAATAATAGTAAAAAACATATGCTTTTTTTACGTTTTAGCTAATTATTTCTGGTAATAATATAGTGTTACCCTAAAATTAGCTAATGAATACCAAAGATAGCTTGGTCCTGAACCAATTAAGTACTCTACGGCTACGTTCACACATGGCAGATACGCTGCATAAAGGTGCACAGTTTATCCGCCCTGACGGCCGGAGTGAATTCCGGGCAAAAAAAAGCACCAAATTGTAGTGCCGTTTTTTGGCCAGTATGCCCGTTGTGAAAAACTGCACATTAAAAAAACAAAAACAAACATGCTTACCCTCTGACGTCCTGCAGACCGGCTTCTGGGGCTGACGTTTATGTGACCACTGCAGCCTGTGATTGGATGCAGTGGTCACATGGGATTAAACATCTTCCCAGGAGGCCAGCCTGGACGAAGAAACACAGAATTCTGGGTAAGTGTAACATTTTTTTTTTGTCTGTTGCGTGTTTTACGGTGGAATCGCTGCTTTTCCACCGCAGATACCGCAACATCTGCTATTTGTTGCGGGTTTTACCTCCCCATTGAATTTAATGGTGAAAACGTGCAACACAGAAGCAGCGATTGCACAAATACAATTGACATGCTGCAGATTAAAAAAAACGCACCAGAGGTAAATTTCTAAGCGTTTTTTTCCACTCAGCATTTACGCAGCGTGTGGATGAGATTTGTTCAACTCTCATCCACTTTGCTGCTACTGTATCATGCTGCGGAGTTTCCGCAAGAAATCGCTCTCTGCCTCTGGGAGGGCTTAATAGGTGCCTGTCAGAAACACAATATACTGCAATATATTAGTATTGCAGTTTATAGTGTAAGTGATCCAAAAAAAAATAATTAAACGTTAAAAAAAACTTTTCCAATTTCCAACTAAACCATTGTAAAAAAAAATAATAAGCATAATTAATTAATTCTGAACTATTACAATATACTGTTTTTATTCACATCATCTCCCACAAAAATGGAATAAAAAGTGATGCAAAACTACCACAAACATGGTACCATTAAAAACTACAGCCCGTCCCGCAAATAATAAGCCCTCACACCACTCAATCGACGTAAAAATAAAAAAGTAATGGCTCTCAGAATTTGGCGACACAATATAAATTATATTCTTTAAACTTACCTTTTTCCTTGGAAAAGTAGAAAAAATATAAAAAGAACAATATAAATTTGGTATCGCCGTAATTGCATTGACCCGCCCAATAAAGTTAACCCCTTAATGACCAGCCTATTTTAGACCTTAATGACCAAGCCATTTTTTACGTTTTTCCATCGTCTCATTCAAAGAGCTCTAACTTTTTTATTTTTGCGTCGATGTAGCTGTATAAGTTCTTGCTTTTTTGTGGGACAAGTTGTAATTTTTAATAGCACCATTTTGGGGTACATAGAATTTACTGATTAACTTTTATTAACTTTTTTGGGTGGGGAATAGAAAAGAACCTGCAATTTCGCCACACTTTTTTGCATCCTAAATTTACGCCGTTTACTGTGTGGTATAAATAACACAATAACTTTATTCAGTGGGTTGTTGCGATTACAACAATATCAAATTTGTATGGTTTTTGTATGTTTTACTACTTTTACACAGTGAAAACACTTTTTTTTCAAAATTATTTGTTTTTGTGTCTCCATATTTGAAGAGCCATAACTTTTTAATTTTTTTGCCAATGCAATTGTATGAGGGCTTTTTTTTTTGCGGGACGACTTGTAGTTTTTATCGGTACAATTTTGGAGTAGATGTGACTTTTTGATCACTTTTTATCACATTTTTTTTAAGGCTGGATTCAAAGAAAACAGCAATTTTTGCATTGCTTTTAATTAAATTTTTTACGACGTTCACTGTGCAGGTTAAATTATGTAATAAGTTTATAGTTGGGGTTGTTGCGGACACGGCAATACCAAATGTGTGTCATTTTTTTACTTTAATTTGTTTTTTAATAATAAAGCAGTTTGTAAGGGGGAAAAGTGGGTTTTGAATTTATTTATTTTTTCACTTTTTATTAAACTTTTTTTTACTTTTTTTACTAGTCCCACTAGGGGACTTCACTATGCTGTCCTATTTCTGTATTGCAGTGTATTATGCCTGTCCATGAAAAACGGACAGGCATCTGCTTGGTCATGCCAGAGGCTACAGGCAGACTAGGGGTCCTTTATTAGGCCCCAGGCTCCCGTCGAAGACACAGACACTCGCAGGGTGTTAGTGGGATGAGAGGGAGCTCCCTCCCTCTCTCCAAAACCACTCAGATGCAGCGCTCGCTATTGAGCGCCGCATCTGAGGGGTTAAACGGGTGAGATCGATACTAATATCGATCTTACCAGTTTGAGCAGGGATGCCCCCAGCCCTCAGCTTCCTCTGGTAGCTGAGAGCAGGGAGATTTTACAGCTCCCTGCTCTGTTTACTTATTCAGATAGAGCGCCGTAAAAAGGCTATTGCATCGGAATAAAGCCCGTTAGTGGCCGCCGTAAAAATGGGGCGGTCACTAACAGGTTAACATGTCTTTTTAATTACATGGTGAATGAAAAAACCTAAGCACAGAAAACAAAGTGGGAATCACTACAACTCGTCTGACATAAATCAAGCCCTCATACAGCTATATCGGTGGAAAAATAAAAAAAGTAATGGCTTTTGGAAAGTGGGGAGAAAAAACAAAAATCAAAATCTGAAAAATGGCTGCGGCGGGAATGTTTTAAAAAATGTTTTGTGCCTTCCCATAACTAATCTGAATTTTTTTTGGATGAATGGATACTTATTTCTTTTTTATGTTTTTTATTTGAGGTTAAGAAAAGGGATACAAAAATACTAAGGCCTCATGCACACGACCGTGTTTTTGCATCCGCAATTCCGCCGCAAATCCACGGGAGAATTGCGGACCCATTCATTTCTATGGGCCCATACACACTATCCGTGTTTTCACGGGTCTCCGCATGTCCGCAAATCCGTGCCGCAGAAACTCAGGACATGTCTTATTACGGGCCGCAAATTCGATGCGGACATGCCAATAGAAGTCAATGGGCCCGTGGAAATTGCGGATACACCTCCGTGTGTCATCCACAGTTTTGCGGATTTGCGGAAGTGTTGCTAGGCGACGACCGGGAATGAGTTCTGTCGTCATCCTGTTTTACCTAGGCTTTTTTTTTTTTCATCCGCATTTTGCGGATTACATACGGATGAACTGCGGATGACATACGGATGAACTGCGGATGACATTTCACGGAACACGGTCCTGGAATTTGCGGACCAGAAAAACACTACGGTCGTGTGCATGAGGCCTAAGTCTTAAAATACAAGGTGCATTATTCAATAAATACACATCACCTGAAAAAAGAGAAATGAGAAAAATTAGGCAAGGGGAAAGAAGGAGCACAGCACCTAACCAAGAAGGTCAAATAGCTCACAAATTAGTATATAGCTAATGGATAATTATTAACAGGAGTTCATTAGAAGTAATTTTTTAAACCACATGTCTGCAAAAAAACTATTTTTGTCTGGTTTCATATAGGGATTTTATTTCAGATCACATGCTGTTAGATATGAATAACCCAGCTTTTCTAAAAGGGGATTAACAAAGCAAGTATAAAGCAGAATAACAAAGGCCCAGCCTTGAGTACACTCATTTTAGTACTCTTTTACACTCTCTTAAATAGCTGTTTTTCACAGTGTGTGCCTATTTTTGGACTATTCATATCCCTTTACCAACTGTTGTCTGCTGTTGTTTTACTGCTGAGCTATTCCCAGACTTTTTGTTTCCTAGTGAAAAGGAAAGTCTGTATGATATTATATTATTTCATTTTAAAGTTGTTAGTGAGTGCTGCATGTGTTATGCTTTTAGAATATAAAGGGCCCTTCTTGTTATTTTGAGATTAAAGTGCTTTTTCCTTGTGGTGAATGACACAGTTGGTATGGAAAATGTAAGCATGGAGTGTTCAAAGTCACTTATTAGTAATTCCATTGATATAGCTGTGAATGGATATTAATATTTTGTATCCAATAAAAAATTCTCTATTAATGATTTTTATAAAGATATTACATTTGCTGTTTGTAATGCTTGTTGTTTCATAAACATTGTTTACCACAGCCATAGTGTCATGTTTAGTAAGTGATGCATCATTTCCATTTTTTAATTTTCCAAATCAATATCTGATTTAGACGTTCTAGCCCTACTTTTATCGCGTACATCGGGAAAATCCCCAAATTACACGTTATTCGTGTTCACAGGGCTTCATTATACTGACAGAAGCCAAAAGAGTGATGTCTTGATCTCCATCTAGCAGTATATGTGTAACGTCTATGGCAGCGGCCCGTCTTTCTGACTTACCCCTCGATGGCCGCGGCCATGGACATGTGAGTTCCCTGCAGCGTCGTCCCCCTGTGAGGCGCCGGCACTCACTTCCTGGTATCGAGACTGTCTCCCGGAGGGCACACGTGCCCACGTGTGCATGGTCTTAAAGGGCCAGTGAGCGCATAATTGCAGGAAGTTTGCAATCAAGCCCAGAATGCTACTGGACTATAAAAAGGGCTCTGCCCTGTTGTTCTTTGCCTGAGCGTTGTTCGTTACCCAAAGTTTGTCTTGCAAATGTTCTCCTAGTGTCTTCCAGTTTCCAAGTGTTCCCTGTTCCTGTATCCTGTATCCCGTGCTATCCTGGTCAAGTGCCGTGCTGAGTTGTTGTCATGTTGTACTGTATTCCACGCCTGTTCTGCTACTCCACGCCTGACGTCTACCTGCTGCCTGGTCCCAGCCACGCCTGCCTTGCAACTGTCGGAGTTGCCACAGGTACCCTTTCTGGACTATAGACTCTGTACTATACCTGTTTGGCCAGCTGGCATCCCGCTACATGGTATGACCCAGTGGATCCACACCCCACATTGTGACAGTACGCTCAGGCCCTGGACCCCCACTGGTCAATTCAAGGGCATGTCACCCTCCCAAGCCATGCAGGCGGAGCAAGACAGGATCAAGACAGGATGAATTTCTTGTGGCAGTGGACTCCATGGAACAGCAGCTAGGGAGGCTAGCTGCTTCCCTTCCTGCTCCTATGCAAGCTCCTCCGATTGACCCTCCTGCTACACCTCCTGGCAGTTCCAGTTTCGGATCCTCGGTTCTCGCTGCCATTGCCTTCTCGGTTCCATGGAGACGCAAGTACGTGCAGTGGGTTTCTGAACCAATGCTATATCCATTTTACCCTGCACACCCGAGCATTTTCGTCGGTGGGAACCAAGATCGCCTTCATCGCGTCTCTACTTGCCGGCAAGGCCCTGGCATGGGCGAACCCAATCTGGGACGTCAGGTACCTAAGACCCAAGAATTCCAGGGGTTCGTGCGGTTATTCCATACTGTTTTCGAGGAGCCAGGACGAGTCTCATCGTGGGCGAATACACCATCCAGTTCCGGACCCTGGCAGGAGAACTATCCTGGAACAATGAGGTCTTGGTTGCATCCTTCTGGCATGGTCTATCGCCCAAAAACAAGGGCGAACTTGCTGCTCGAGATCTACCAGCTGCCTTGGACGACCTAATTCTGCTTGCTACTCGGGTGGACATAAGGCTCAGCGAGAGATCTCATGAGGTTCGACAGGAGAGACTACTTCCTAGACTGGCGCCCAATTTACAGCAACCCATCTTGCCGCCTTCTACTGCTTTGCCTGAAGTTCCAATGCAGGTGGATCGGCTAAAATTGTCTGTTCAAGAGAAACAGCACAGGCACACCTCTGGATTCTGTTTATATTGTGGCCTGTTTATATCTGGCCATGTCGTGCGTCTGTGTCATCAGAAGCCAAAAAACCCCAACGCCTAGGTTTGGTTTGAGAGACAACTCTGGGCGCTACTGCCTTTAATCGAGAACTCTCCTCCAAACTGTTCATTCCTGTGACCATCATTGCTGGCGAGGAGCCCCATCCTGTCTCTGCCTACATGGACTCTGGCTCTGCAGCCAATTTCATCTGCCAAGACCTTGTGGATCTTCTTCAGTTGCCCACTGTCCTGCTGGAAAGGCCGTTGATCATTGCCTCGGTAGATGGACTGCCATTGCCTGACCCAGTTTTGTCTGTGACCAAGCCATTGAGACTTCAAGTGGGAGCTCTTCACTCTGAGCTCATCTCCCTATTTGTCCTGCCCAAGGCCGTCAGCCCCGTGCTGCTGGGTTTGCCTTGGCTCCGTTTGCACACGCCAGTCCTGGATTGGAACTCTGGAGAGATTCTCCAGTGGGGTCCCAAATGTCTCGAACGCTGTCTGGGTCATATCCATCCACTGCAGTCTCCTCTGCATCAGTCAACGGCAGGGTTGCCTTCTTGTTACTCTATGTTCTCTGATGTCTTCAATAAGAAGGAAGAAGAAACCTTGCCGCCACATCGAGCATATGATGGCCCGATCCACTTGGTTCCTGATTCGTCCACTCCTCATGGTAGAGTGTACCCTCTCTCCTTGCCTGACACCCAGTATATGTCTGCCTAAATTAAGGAGAATCTGGAGAGGGGCTTCCTTTATAAATCCTCATCCTCGGCCGGAGATGGGTTTTTCTTTGTCAAGAAGAAAGATGGATCCCTCCGAACCTGCATTGACTACCGAGGCCTCAACCAGATCACGGTGAAGAACAGGTACCCATTGCCTTTGATTTCGGAACTGTTTGATCACATACGGGGGGCAAATTTTTTTTCTAAACTGGACCTGCGGGGGGCCTACAATTTGATCCAGATTCGTCAAGGTGAAGAGTGGAAGACTGCATTTAATACATGTGATGGGCACTATGAATACCTAGTTATGCCCTTCCGCCTATGTAACGCCCCCGCAGTGTTTCAAGAATTTGTCAATTACATTTTTCGTGATCTCCTCGATGTCTGTGTTGTGGTGTATCTTGATGACATTTAGATTTTTTCCCCAGATCCAGTAACTCATCAGAGTCATGTCCACCAGGTGTTGCTTCATTTAAGGGAGAATCATCTGTCAAGCTGGAGAAGTGCGTGTTTAAAAAAAAAGTCTCTTCCCTTCCTGGGCTATATCCTCTCCGATCAGGGTCTCAAGATGGACCCTGAGAAGGTAAAAGGCTGTCCTGGAATGGCCATGCCCCGAAGGCTTAAGAGCCATACAGCGCTTCCTGGGATTCGCCAACTTCTACTGGCTGTTCATTCCCAACTTCTCGTGTTTGACAGCTCCCATCTCTACCCTCACTAAAAATGGTATGAATGCCAAGGTGTGGACTCCGGAGGCAGAAGCTGCATTTGAATCCTTAAAAAAAGCCTTCACGTCAGCCTCTATTCTTCACCACCCTGATGTATCCCTACAGTTTTCATTAGAGGTGGACGTTTCCTCTGTTGGTGCTGGTGCACTGTTGTTCCAGAAAGGTTCGAAAGGCAAGACTGTGGTATGTGGCTACTATTCTAAGCTGTTTTCTTCTGCAGAGTGCAACTACTCAATTGGGGATCGGGAGTTACTGGCCATCAAGCTGGCTCTGCAGGAGTGGAGACACCTACTGGAAGGCGCAGCCCATCCTATCATCGTGTTCACGAATCACAAGAACCTGACCTATCTACAGACGGCTCAGCGGTTGAATCCTCGTCAAGCCAGGTGGACGTTGTTCTTTGCTCGGTTCCGTTTCCAACTCCACTACTGACCTGCCAACAAGAATGTGAGGGCCGATGCCTTGTCTAGGTCATTTGAAACAGAGGACACTGTGGAGACCCCACAGAATATTATTGATCCTTCCTGCTTCTCCTCTGTGAACCCTCTGCAAGTTAGAGGCATTCCTCCAGGTAGGACTTTTGTACGTCTGGCATACAGAGGAAGAATCCTTCACTGGGGTCACAGTTCCAAGCTGGCAGGTCACGCAGGTGCTCGTAAGACCCAAGATCTAATCGCCCGTCAGTTCTGGTGGCCCACGCTGCACAAAAACATCATGGACTTTGTCTCCTCGTGTACGGTATGCGCAGCAAATAAAGTTGCCCACTCCAGACCAGCTAGTCTGCTCCAACCACTGCCTGTGCCCGTTGCTCCCTGGCAGCATGTTGCAATGGACTTTGTCACGGATCTCCCTCTCTCTGTGAGTTGCAGTGTGATCTGGGTGGTGGTGGATCGATTTTCTAAAATGGCTCATTTTGTTCCCCTGACTGGTCTGCCTTCTGTTGCGTGATTGGCCGATCTCTTTATTCAATACGTCTTCCGTCTGCACGGCTTGCCTCTGCATACTGTCTTGGATCGAGGGGTCCAGTTCACCTCGAAGTTTTGGAGAGCACTCTGCGGTCTCCTCGGTGGAAAGTTGGACTTCTCCTCGGCCTATCATCCCCAATCCAATGGGCAAGTCGAGAGGTTAAACCAGATTATGGAGAACTATCTGCACCACTTTGTTTCCAGACGGCATGATGACTGGGTGCAACTGCTCCCGTGGGCAGAGTTCTCCTACAATAACCACACTAGTGAGTCCACCACCTCCAGTCCGTTCTTCATCGTCTACGGCCAACACCCTCGTATACCTCTTCCTGTCTCTACTATGTCCCAGGTGCCTGCAGCTGATTCTACCTTCAGGGACTTTCTGCAAATATGGCAACAGACCCGATCTTCTATTCTGCTGGCAGTGGACCGCATGAAGAGAAAGGCAGATACTAGAAGACGGGATCCTCCTCAGTTTCTTCCAGGTACGAAGGTCTGGTTGCCTTCAAAGAATATCCGGCTGAGGGTGCCGTCCTGCAAATTTGCTCCTAGGTTCCTCGGAACCTTTGAGATCCTGCTACAGATTAACCCGGTGTCTTACAAGCTGCGGCTGCCTCCTACCCTCAAGATCCCTAACTCCTTCCATGTCTCCTTGCTGAAGCCCGGGGTCCTGAACCGCAACTCCAGGACTCCAAGTTCCGCAGTGGCTCCTGGCTGCTCCTCAGGGACTTTCGAAGTAAGGGAGATTCTGGCCACCATGAAGGTGGGAGGAAGGACGTTTTATTTGGTGTATTGGAGGGGATTCGTTCCAGAAGAGAGGTCTTGGGAGCCAGAGGAGAACATCGATGCCACTGTCCTCATGAGGAAGTTTCTCTCTCGCTCTGGTCCCAAGAAGAGGGAGCGTAAGAGGGGGG
Source organism: Rhinoderma darwinii (assembly GCF_050947455.1). Taxonomy (NCBI): domain Eukaryota; kingdom Metazoa; phylum Chordata; class Amphibia; order Anura; family Rhinodermatidae; genus Rhinoderma; species Rhinoderma darwinii. The sequence goes on along the minus strand of NC_134688.1, from coordinate 335,725,162 downwards.
ATACTGTAACGTCTATGGCCGCAGCTCGTCGTTCTGACTTAGCCCTTGATGGCCGCGGCCATGGACATGTGAGTTCCCTGCAGCATCGTCCCCCTTTGAGGCGCCGGCACTCACTTCCTGGTATCAAGACTGTCTCCCGGAGGGCGCGCATGCACGGTCTTACAGGGACAGTGCGCGCATAACTGCAGGAAGTCTGCAATCAAGCCCAGAATGCTACTGGACTATAAAAAGGGCTCTGCCCTCTTGTTCTTTGCCTGAGCATTGTTCGTTACCCACAGTTTGTCTTGCAAACGGTCTCCTAGTGTCTTCCAGTTTCCAAGTGTTCCCTGTTCCTGTATCCTGTATCCCGCGCTATCCTGGTCAAGTGCCGTGCTGAGCTGTTGTCGTGTTGTGCTGTATTCCACGCCTGTTCTGCTACTCCACACCTGACGTCTACCTGCTGCCTGGTCGCAGCCGAGCCTGCCCTGCTACTGTCCGAGTTGCCACAGGTACCCTTTCTGGACTATAGATGCTGTACTATACCTGTTTAGCCAGCTGCCATCCTGCTACGCCATACGGCCCAGTGGGTCCACACCCCGCCTCGTGACAATATGTCTGGTATACTGGTTTTTTTTGTTGGATAGAATAGCGTAGTCATATAGCGCAATATACCATGGAGGTATACGTCGGGAGTCCTCCCGATGTATATCTCCGACGGAAGGCTCACAATGCAATGTAAAAGGGGCTTTATTTTCTAGTGACACATTACACATTCAAAATAAAAAATGTTATAGTATTTTTTTCAGGTTCCATGTACTCTTTAAATGGGTGCTACAGGCATTTGTTATCGATGACCTATCCTTAGCATATGCTATCAATATTAGAACGGTGGGGGTCTGACTCCCAGCACTCCCAAGATCAGCAGACTAAAGGGTCCGTGGCGTTTATTGCTGCAGCCTTTCCACAGTTTAAAGATACAGCCCACACACTTCTGTAGCGGCAGTGCCGGCGTTTGCAGTACCGAACCCATTTAAGTCAATTAGTCTGATTTGTAATGGCAGGCACAGCCCCTATGGAGGTGTAGGGCGATGTGCCTGGTATACACTGAAAATGCTGAGGCAACGAACAATGCGACCCCTTCAGTCAGCTGATATGCGAAGCTGCCGTGAACCCCCACCGATCTGATATTGATGCCTATCCTAAGAATAGGCCATCAATATAAAATGGCAGGAGAACCCCTTTATTCATTCTCAGTGTGCATATCATTTAGAGCTTACTAGCAGAGGCGTAGCTAGGGGTTTAGCACAGGGGTGGGGGTTCCTACACACAGTATAATGACCCCTTTGTGGTCCCCAAATAGTATAATGTCCATATAGCTGCCCCCACACAGGATAATGCCTCTATAGCTGCCCCCACACAGTATAATGCCCCTATGGTTTCCCCACATAGAATAATGCTCCCATAGCTGCTCCCACACAGTATAATAACCCCTTAGTGCCTCCCACATAGTATAATGACCGCTTAGTGCCCCCCACAGTATAATGACCCCTTAATGGCCCCCACAAAGTATAATGTCCTTATAGTTGCCCCACAGAGTATAATTCCCCTTAAGCTGCCCCCACACTAAATAATGCCCCCATAGTTTCCCCAACACAGTATAATGAACCCTTAGTGCCCCACACAGTATAATTCCTGTATAGCTGTCCCCATACAGTATAATGCCCTCATAGTGCCTCCCACACAGTATAATGCCCCTATAGTTCCTCCCACACAGTATAATGCGCCCATAGCTGTCCCAACCAAGTATAATGCCCCAAAGCTGCCCCATACAGTATATTTCCCAATTGCGGACCCCCATAACAAGTATAATGCCCCTTTAGCTGCCACCACACAGTATAATGCACCATAGTGCCAAATAAAAAAATAATAAAATAAATATTTACCTATTCCCATTCCCACAATGAGTGGAGTTTATCCCTCTGCTCCTTTGCTCTATGCAGTGTGTGGCTCTGTGCAGACAGGTGCGATGGGGTCACTACATTGCACCTGTCTGCGTGGAGCCATTCCCAGCTGGCATTACACAGTGAATGCTGGAGCAAGTAGCCCTCAAGCTTCCTGCTCCAGCATTGGATTCAACTGTGTCTGCATCCTGAGGAAGCAGATACAGTTGAAACCGGGACATGCAATCACTGGGGGAACAGCCCTGGGCCCCACCATCTCAGTGGGCTCGGGGCCACTCCCCCTCCCCCTTGCTAGCTACATCCCTTCCCACACTGCTTAGGCGGGATTCACACGACAGGGTCCCGCCCGAGCCTGAGAGTCGGCCGTTAAAATCGGCCATTTTGTCCGGCCGGTTTGCATAAAGTTTTGCATCCGTTCCAGGCCGGGCAGATCTGGACAGTGACATCAGCGGCAACTCCTGAAGGGGAATCCCCATGTGTTCGGGGATTCCGCTTCAGGAGTTTCCCCTGATGTCACTGCCCAGATATGGACAGAGGCATCAAGCACTCTGTCCAGGAGCGGAATCCCCGAAAACACAGGGATTCCGCTCCTTCAAGGAGCTAAAATGGGGCTAGCACATAGCAGAGCGGGGAGATACCTCCCTGCTCTGCTATAGTGGCGTCGCTACAGTAGTAGCAGCCGCAGCAGCAGCAGCTGCTAGCGGCGCCATGGAAGGTGTTGCCGGGCCAGGGCGCTTTTAAAACAAGCAGGGGAAGGGAGCCAGCGCAGCGCTCCCTCCACCTGCTGTACACCCCGGCCCTGCCACACAGTGTACAGCGTACAGCCATTCGTCCGAATGGCATCAACTCCTCCTCCTCACATGCACTCTGCGCTGTGAGGAGGAGATAGAGTGCAAGCGACAGAAAACCCGGCCATCACTCGGAACACATTCCGCTGATGGCCGTGTATTACCCGGGCCCATAGACTTCTATGGGAGCCAGGCGGCCGGGTACCCGGCCGAAAATAGAGCATGACCTATTTTTTGACGGCCGGTTTTCCCGGCCGTCAAAAAATCGGTCGTATGAATAGCCCCATTAGGGGTCTATTATTCCTAATGTAGCCGGGTGCCGGCCGATTTATGAACGGCCGGCACCCGGCCGGGAAACCCTGTCGTGTGAATGAGGCCTTACTAGGGAAGCATGTTTTCTTTTTGATAAAAAAAAAAACTAGGGATATCATTTGAATTCATTTCCTTCAATCTGTGTTAATAATATAGGTTATCTACAAGAAGGAAAACAAAGATTTCCAGGTAGCTTTTAGGGTATGTGCAACTTTTTTATGGAAAAAATATATGTTTAGATATGTATGTGTATATTAAAACGTTCAAATTGAACTGTGTTGTTTCACATTGCCACTTTTAACTTAGAAGTTTTATCTGACATACCTTAATTCTGAGCTCTGTGGGTATTACAGCCAAGTTTATCTTGAATCTTAAAACTTGTTGCAGCATGATATCACACAACAAAAGCCATTGAAACGTCATTGAAAATGTCAAGTTAAAGTTTCCTGCCACTCAGGGCCGCACCGTCCATGAGGCAAGATGAGCATCTCGCCTCAGGCAGCGGCCTGCTGCCTCTCTGAGGGGGTGGTGGCGCCACTGAAACCAGCCGCCGCCACCCCCTCCTGCACAATAATTGTACCTATTGGACGCAGATACAATTACATGCATAAGTGGTGAATGGCGTGGCACAAAATGTGCCCCGCTATTCAGCGCCTCTCAATGATGTAAGCGGCGTGATGTAGAAATCGCAACGCTTGCATCGTTGATTGACAGGGCAAAGCAGCCTGCCAATCAGTGGCTTTCAATGACGCAAGCGGCGTGATGCGTTGTTCAGCCCCAGTTGACTTGCTCAGAAGAGAGCAGCCCTGAATTGTAAGAGGACAGCACGGGAACGGGTTTAGGTGAGTATGTAAAGGGTTTTTTCTGTTAAAAATGTGAGGGGCTATATGTGGAGCTCTATCTACAGGGGAGGCTGTATGTGGAGGCTATATGTGGAGCATTTTCTACAGGGATGGGGACAATATGTGGAGCACTATCTACAGGGGGGGCTGTATGTGGATGCTATGTGTGGAGCACTATCACAGGGGGTAGGGGCTATATGTGTAGCACTATCTACAGGGGGGCTATATATGTGGGGGTTATATGTGGAGCACTATCTACATGGGGTGGGGGCTATATGTGGAACACTATCTACAGGGGGTGGGGGCTATATGTGGAGCACTATTTACAGAGGGGTTATATGTGAAACACTATTTACAAGTGTTGGGGGCTATATGTGGGGGGCTATATGTGGAGCACTATCTACAGGTGTGGGGGCTGTATGTGGAGCACTATCTACAGGGGGCTGTATGTGAAGGCTATATGTGGAGCATTATCTTCAGGGGTGGGGGCTATACGTGGAGCAATATCTACAGGTGGGCTATATGTGTGGGCTATATGCGGAGCACTGTCTATAGTAGGTTCTATGGGGGGCACTGTCTACAGGGGGAACTATATACAGGGGATCTATGTGGGGCGCTATCTACAGGGGGCACTGTGTGTGAGACACAGTGTATGGTGCTATTATAATCAGGGACACGGTGTATGGTTCTATTAGAATTAGAGGTGCAGTGTATGGCACGATTATATTTAGGGGAGTTGTGTGTGGCACCATGAGAATTTTATCTTCGTTTATAGGTGCAGAAATGTTTGAAAAGTGAGAAGCTGAAGACATCAGAGCGGAAAACTGCAGAAATGGGCCATGGCCGGAAGAAGTCATCATAGAGGTCTCGACCGAATAGAGGCGTCACCTGTGAGTCACTTAATGTAAATGTTTATTCTGCCTCTAATCAGTACTGTAGTCACTGTATGATCTCCATACTGTATTTGTTTTGTGAGGCTGCTAGTGATGTAGAACAGCCATGGGGATTTCAATCAAGATCTGGGGAGCGCCATTTCAATTTTCGCAGAAAAGATAGAATCGGCCCCGCTGACACTGTATATTTAATGCATTAAAAGTCAAGATAAAGATGGCTACCTCTGTACCTGTGAAGCAGGCTCTTTTTCTCCTCATTTCTCTCAATGCTTTAGCTTGTCTACCTGCACCCCCTTCCCTCTCTCACACTGACATAGCTGTGTAAGCTGTGATTTCTGGGAGAAAATGCAGCTCCAAAGGGATATATAACATACTGTGTATAATACTCACTGGCACTGACCTCTACTGTGTATCTACACTGCTTATGCATAGGTTAGCAAGAATCAGAGTAGTGCATCAATCTGCTGCAAAAATATTTGCAAAAGAGCTGTATACACAAAATTGTAGGATCATTTTAATGAAGTTAAATTTTAATTTTAGATGCATTAAAGCAATATATCCTAGAAATAAATCATAGGATGTTAGCTGAATATAGCTTTTAGATATTATCAGTAAAGTCTCATGACCTCAAACAAAGCAATAATTTTAGGTCCACTGATCAAGCCAGAAGCTCCGTTGGCAGTGGTTTGCAATGGAGTAGAAAAATGAAACAAAAGCTGTAAGTAGCGGCATTGAGCTTTGGAATCAATTTATGTTGTGAGTTCTTGGACAGAGCCTTAATGTATACATGTCACAGTCTATATATCATCTTTATTGACCTGTAGCTACATGATTATCTTTGCATTTATGCCAACTTTATTGACACTAAGATTATATAATGACAATTTACATCAAGCTACGGATGTAGCAATCTTTATCTTGACTGATAACTTTCTGCAGCATGATACCACACAACAAAAGCCATTGAAAAGACATAAAAAAGTAGAGTTAAAGTTTTCTGACACTGTGTATTCAAAGCATTAAAAGTCAAGATAAATATGTCTACATCTGTAGGTGTGTCATTTTAGTCATGTTTAAACGGAGTCTGTCACCAGAATGTCCGAATTCAACTACTAACAGTGTATTGTAGAGGAGACTAACTCGTTTCTTGCGTTTATTTTCAATTTCCGCTTACTGCCTCCTTTGTAGAGAAATCCGTTTTATTAAGTTTATGCTAATGAGCATTTTCGTGCAATGAGGGCGTTACCGTTGCACCTAAATGCTCTTACGTCGCTCCCTAGTTTAAACCCGCCTCCATCCCTTCTTACATTGATTGACAGGGGCCAGGCATCGTAATCGGCGCGTTCATCCCTGGCCCCGTACTGTCTGTAAGGCGTGCGCGTGTCCCTGCTCTTTACTCGGTGCATGTGCAGTACGATTTTTCAGCTCGACGTTCTAATCGGCACTACTGCGCATGCACCAAATAAGGAGTAGGGACAATGCGCATGCGTAGTAGTGCCGATTAGAACGTCAAGCAGAAAGATCGTACTGTGCATGCGCGCGTGTTACAGACAGTACGGGGCCAGGCATGCACGTCCCGATTATACTGCCTAGCCCCTGTCATTCAATGTAAGAAGGGAGTGGGGAGTTGAACTGTGGAGCGATGTAAGAGCATTTAGGTGCAACGGTAACGCCCTCATTGCACCTAAATGCTCATTAGCATAAACTTAATAAAACAGATTTCTCTACAAAGGAGGCAGTAAGCAGAAAATGAAAATAAACGCTAGAAAGAGGTAAGTCTCCTCTACAATACACTGTTACTAGTTTATGTAGCGTCCGTGGCCACAGACCGTCGGGTTTACTCACCTCCCGACGCCCGCAGCCATGGATCCGTGAGCGCTGGTGCCCATCTCCTTCCTAGGAGACACCAGCGCTCACTTCCGCTCCGTTCTGCTGGGTCCCGTAGTATGCGCACGCACGCTCGTGCCCTGCCTTAAAGGGCCAGTGCGCGCACATCAGGAAATCATTATCATCATCAACGGCTCATGATCTCCTGGTCTATAAGAAGGACCCAGCTGTAATGAAGGGGGTAAGGAAACAGACAAGTGAGCCCTAATCTACCCGCTACTCAGTCCCTGCCTACTTGCAACGACCCGCCCTAGGCGACGGGGTACAACTGGGCGAGAGTCCCTACGCTCAATAAGTGCACGACAGACAAACAGACAAGGGTACACAGAAGCAAGGGAAAAGGCGCAGTTGCCCACGGCAACACCGTGAGCAACAAGAGTTGTGAACGAGCCGAGTAAAACCAGGAGTGTACGAGGTACCAAACGCAGAGCAGGAGAGTAGTGAACAAGCCGAGTCAAACCAGGAGTGTACGAGGTACCAAACGCAGAACAGGAGAGTAGTCAGTAAGCCAGGGTCAATATGAAGCAGGGTCAAATGGTACAAGAAGCTGCAGCAGGGCCAGGAAACAAAACGAGAAGTATCACAAGCACGGAGGAACAGGAAAGGCAGGTATAAATAGACAGAGGGCGGGAGCTAGCTCCGTCTGGCCAGGCTGTGATAGGCTCTCCCACTCCTAAGCCTGCCATCCTGAGTGGTGGAAGATGGAGTCAGTCTCACAGACATAGAAGCAGGTGTAGACTGATTACATATGGGCGTGGATGCAGAAGCTGTGCCTGGCAGATCCTTAACAGTACCCCACCTTTTATGAGGGGCCACCGGACCCTTTCTAGATGGACCTGGTTTATTGGGGAAACGAAGGTGGAACCTCCTGACCAATACCCCAGCGTGAACATCCCGGGCGGGTACCCAAGTCCTCTCCTCAGGCCCGTATCCTCTCCAATGGACCAGGTACTGGAGGGAGCCTTAGACCATCTTGCTGTCCACAATCTTGGCCACCTCGAATTCTACCCCCTCAGGGGTGAGAACGGGGACAGGAGGTTTCCTCGAGGGAGCCAAGGACGGGGAGCAGCGTTTAAGGAGGGAGGCATGAAACAGGTCGTGTACTCGAAAAGATGGGGGCAACTCCAGTCGGAAGGAGACAGGTTTGAGGACTTCAATGACCTTGTACGGCCCTATAAACCGGGGAGCAAACTTCTTAAACGGGACTTTAAGTTCAAGTTCTTTGACGATAGCCACACCAGATCCCTGACCATAAACAAGGGGTTAGCAGAACGTCTTCTATCTGCCTGAGTTTTTTGTATGCTTTGGGACGCCTCTAGGCTCTTCTGAACCTGGGCCCAGACTGTGCACAGTTCCCGATGAATGACCTCTACCTCGGGATTGTTGGAACTACCAAGGGAAATGGAGGAGAACCGTGGATTAAACCCAAAATTACAGAAAAAGGGGGAGAACCCTGACGAGTTACTGACCCGGTTATTAAGGGAAAATTCGGCGAGGGGAATGATTGAGACCCAATCATATTGACAGTCAGAGATAAAACACCTTAAATATTGTTCTAGAGACTGATTAGTCCTCTCGGTTTGGCCATTAGTTTCAGGATGGAAGGCAGAGGAGAAGGACAGATCAATCTCCAACTTTTTACAGAAGGCTCTCCAAAACAAAGAAACAAATTTTACCCCTCTCTCAGAAACAATATTGACAGGGACCCCATGGAGACGCAGGATGTGTTTGACAAACAAGGTAGCTAACATCTTAGCATTGGGTAGTTTTTTGAGGAGCACAAAGTGGCACATCTTACTGAAGCAGTCTACTACATCCCACACCACTGACTTGCCTTGAAATGGAGGCAAATCGGTGATAAAATCCATGGAGATATGGGTCCAAGGTCTCTGGGGAATGGGCAAAGAACGTAGTAAGCCCGCTGGTCGGGACCTGGGAGTCTTGGACCTAGCACAAACCTCACAAGCGGCGACGTAGGCCTTAACGTCTTTAGGCAACCCAGGCCACCAATAGTTTCTGGCAATGAGGTTCTTGGTACCCAGGACGCCTGGATGACCAGATAGTGCGGAGTCATGATTTTCCCTAAGTACCCTTAGCCGGAATTGCAGGGGAACAAACAGCTTGTTCTCAGGAAGGTTCCCGGGAGCTGAACCTTGATCAGCAGCAATTTCAGAGACTAAATCAGAATCAATAGAGGAAATGATTATACCTGGAGGCAAAATACAAGCAGGATCTTCCTCCAAAGGAGGGCTGGCCATGAAGCTACGCGACAGTGCATCAGCCTTAATATTTTTAGACACAGCCCTATAGGTAACCAAAAAATTGAATCTGGTAAAAAATAACACCCATCGAGCTTGTCTCGGGTTTAGCCTCCGGCAGATTCTAGGAAAACCAGATTCTTGTGGTCGGTAAGGACCGTTACACGGTGCCTAGCCCCCTCCAGGAAGTGGCGCCACTCTTCAAATGCCCATTTAATGGCTAAGAGTTTGTGGTTGCCAATATCATAGTTACTCTCAGTGGGCGAGAACTTCCTGGAGAAGTAGGCACAGGGACGGAGATGGGTGAGGGACCTGGTACCCTGGGACAAGAAAGCCCCCACTCCCACCTCGGACGCGTCAACCTCCACGACAAATGGCTCCATTTGGTTGGGCTGAACCAACACCGGGGCCGAGATAAAGCACTTCTTAAGGACCTCAAATGCCTGGACAGCCTCAGGAGGCCAGGGGAGGAGATCAGCACCCTTGCGAGTGAGGTCCGTAAGAGGCTTAGCGATGACCGAGAAGTTAGCAATAAATCTCCTGTAATAATAAGCGAACCCCAAGAAGCACTGTAACGCCTTCAGGGAGGCAGGTTGGACCCATTCCGCCACAGCCTGGACCTTGGCGGGGCCCATGCGGAATTTATGAGGAGTGAGGATTTGACCCAAAAATGGTATCTCCTGCACCCCAAACACACATTTTTCGGTCTTCGCAAACAGTTTGTTTTCCCGAAGGACCTGGAGCACCTTCCTGACATGCTCAATGTGGGAGGACCAGTCCTTGGAAAACACAAGTATGTCATCAAGGTACACTACAAGAAATAACCCCAGGTAATCTCTTAAAATCTCATTTATGAAATTCTGGAAGACCGCGGGAGCATTACACAAACCAAAGGGCATGACGAGGTATTCGAAATGACCTTCGGGCGTGTTAAACGCAGTCTTCCACTCATCCCCCTCTTTGATGCGGATAAGGTTATACGCCCCCCGTAGATCAAACTTAGAGAACCATTGGGCCCCCTGAACCTGATTAAAGAGATCAGGAATCAAAGGAAGGGGATACTGGTTCCTTACAGTGACCTTATTCAAGTTACGGTAGTCAATGCATGGCCTAAGACCACCATCCTTCTTCCCTACGAAGAAGAAGCCAGCACCTATCGGAGAAGTAGAGGGGCGAATTTAACCCTTGTCCAGGCATTCCTGGATATACTCTCTCATGGCTTCACGTTCGGGACAAGACAGATTAAATATCCTACCCTTAGGGAGCTTAGCTCCTGCTACCAAATCGATAGCGCAATCGTATTCTCTATGAGGCGGTAACACTTCGGAGGCCTCCTTAGAGAAAACATCAGCGAAGTCCTGAACAAACTCAGCGTGTTCACCTCCTCAGGGGGAGAAATAGAATTAACAGAAAAACATGACGTCAAGCATTCATTACCCCATTTGGTAAGATCTCCTGTATTCCAGTCAAACGTGGGATTATGCAACTGCAACCAGGGAAGGCCTAAAACCAAATCGGACGATAATCCCTGTATCAACAGCACAGCGCACTGCTCCAAATGCATGGAGCCAACAAGGAGTTCAAAATCAGGGGTATGCTGTGTAAAATAACCATTAGCAAGAGGAGTGGAGTCGATACCCACTACCGGGACAGGTTTAGGCAAATCAATCAAAGGCATAGCTAGAGACATAGCAAATTCCACAGACATGATATTAGCAGACGACCCTGAATCCACGAAGGCACTGCCGGTAGCAGACCTACCACCAAAAGAGACCTGAAAGGGAAGTAAGATTTTATTACGTTTCATATTTACGGAAAATACCTGTGCGCCCAAGTGACCTCCCCGATGATCACTTTGGCGCGGAAGTTTTCCGGCTGCTTATTCTTACGCCTAGGATAGGTGTTCACTTGATGCTTGTCATCCCCACAATAGAAGCAGAGACCATTCTTCCTGCGGTACTCTCTACGTTGTTGGGGGGACACGGAGGCCCCGAGTTGCATAGGTACCTCCGAGTCTTCCGTGGAAGAACGAAGCAACGGAACCTCGGGAGGCATCATGGGGGAGTCAGAGGAGAAAACACAAAAACTTTCACATTGTCGTTCCCTGAGACGTCGGTCAAGTCGTACCGCTAAAGCCATAACCTGGTCTAGGGAGTCAGAAGAGGGATAGCTAACAAGCAGGTCTTTCAGGGCGTTCGACAGACCCAACCTAAACTGGCACCTTAAGGCAGGGTCATTCCACCGAGAAGCTACACACCACTTCCTAAAGTCAGAGCAATACTCCTCAACAGGTCTCTTACCCTGACGTAAGGTCACCAGCTGACTCTCGGCAAAGGCAGTCCTGTCAGTCTCGTCATAAATGAGTCCGAGAGCAGAAAAGAAAAGATCAACGGAGGAAAGTTCAGGGGCGTCAGGAGCCAAGGAGAAGGCCCATTCATGGGGCCCTTCCTGGAGCCGGGACATAATTATACCCACCCGCTGGCACTCAGAACCTGAGGAGTGGGGCTTTAAACGAAAATAGAGCCTACAACTCTCCCGAAAGGAGAGAAAAGTCTTCCGGTCCCCTGAGAACCGGTCAGGCAACTTGAGGTGGGGTTCGTGAGGTGAGGGGCACTACCACGGTAGCATCAGGCTAGTTGACCCTCTGAGCCATGGCCTGGACCTGTAGGGAGAGACCCTGCATTTTCTGAACCAGGGTCTCAAGGGCATCCATAGTAGTGTGAGGGACCAGGGTAGAGTAGGTATATAGGCTTGTGATTATGTAATGAAGGGGGTAAGGAAACAGACAAGTGAGCCCTAATCTACCCGCCACTCAGTCCCTGCCTACTTGCAACGACCCGCCCTAGGCGACGGGGTACAACTGGGCGACGGTCCCTACACTCAATAAGTGCATGACTGACAAACAGACAAGGGTACACAGAAGCAAGGGAAAAGGGGCAGTTGCCCACGGCAACACCGTGAGCAACAAGAGTGGTGAACGAGCCGAGTAAAACCAGGAATGTACGAGGTACCAAACGCAGAGCAGGAGAGTAGTGAACAAGCCGAGTCAAACCAGGAGTGTATGAGGTACCAAACGCAGAGCAGGAGAGTAGTCAGTAAGCCAGGGTCAATATGAAGCAGGGTCAAATGGTACAAGAAGCTGCAGCAGGGCCAGGAAACAAAACGAGAAGAATCACAAGCAAGGAGGAACAGGAAAGGCAGGTATAAATAGACAGAGGGCGGGAGCTAGCTCCGTCTGGCCAGGCTGTGATAGGCTCTCCCACTCCTAAGCCTGCCATCCTGAGTGGTGGAAGATGGAGTCAGTCTCACAGACATAGAAGCAGGTGCAGACTGATTACCTATGGGCGTGGATACAGAAGCTGTGCCTGGCAGATCCTTAACACCAGCCCTTCTAATCCTTGCCTGAGCATTGTTAGTTTTCCCAGTCTGTCTTGCAAATGGTCCCTTAGTGTTTCCCGTTCCAGTTGTTACCCATGCCCTGTTACCTGTTCCTGTTTCCCGTGCTGTTCTTGTTATTGTCCCTATTAGTGTAGGAGTCATGTCACGTCCAATGTCATCTGCCACGTCCAGAGGATTTCGCCACGTCTGGCGCAACCTGCGGCATCTGTGTCATCTGCCAAGTTCTGTGTCTTCTGCCACGTCCTGAGGAATTCGCCACGTCTGGCGCAACCTGCGGCACCTGTGACATCCGCCACATTTGGCGATACCTGCTGCACCCATCTCCATCTGTGCCAGAGCTGCGGCCACTGTCTGGACTATGCAGGTACCCTTGTGCGGGACTTTGTATTCTGGACTTCCTGTTATTTGGTCAGCTGCCTCCCTGCTACGGCGGTGCGGACTAGTGGGTCCACTAACCCGCTACGTGACAATTTAATACGGACATTCTGGTGACAGACTCCGTTTAACATGTATGATGCTTGCTATCATACACACCTCCTCTGTCATTGCTTTATATAACTATGTGTGAAATCACTTGTAAGTCAATCCTTGATCTATGTAACTTGGTGCCATTTTTTCTTCTTCTTGGAATGGGACAAGGCTTTAACAAAATCTCATCTCTTTACTAAAACCACTAAAACCACTGGGTTTGCCCAATCTGTATACACTTCTCGGTACACAATGGATTATGGTTATTAATAGGGTAATTTTGCGGACAGGTTTTTATCTATAAAATGAAGTCTATATAGGGCATATGGAATAGGGTTGTATGAGAGAACACCTTTAAGTAATAATGTATCCAGTGGTTAAAACATTTTATAACAGGAGGTGCACTTTAAATAAATATAATGATGCTCCAAATATTATACACTTCACATATTTTTTGGTACTGCCGGAAAAAAAAAATATATATAAATTGTAGAATTTAGACATAAGAAAAAATAGAGATTAAGATATTATGATGTAATGTAATATGCAAATTATATTGAAAAGAAAGGAACAAAAAACTTTCATCATTGTAATTCCTGAAAATGGTGTAGATACTGCCAGATGGAAATCTAGGAGAATTAATATTAAAATCATTTTTCTATTAGAATTATCTGTACCAGGGTTACTTTCAATAATCCAGCTTGTAAAATATTGAACGCTTAAAATTCAGAGCATCCACAAATAATGAATCTGTTACCGTTTTGATGAGGCGGTTGTGACCTGGGATAGCTCTGCACAATTTACTTTTGATTAAATTAGACCCCAAATGCCACGCCAATTTTTTAGAGAGCTTTGGAGATCGATGTGGATATGACAGGACTGAGAGAAGAAAAGATTATAATATAACGTAATGGCTGATGAGAAGATAAGGCACGTTTGGTTTCTATCACAATCCAGTGCAATTTAAGACCTTTATTGCTTAATGTGTCATTATTATTTAATGTGCCTTGAGCATGCACGCATCTTTATTATTTTACCAAAAATTAGCTCTTCCAGAGCATGTAATACTGTGAAAAAAGTGAACTTTACACTTCACTATAAGAAAATCTTTTTCAGTGAAGCCATTTATAATGACTGGACCTGCAATCTTAAATGAACAATGTACCCCTCCTCCAATCTTAAAGAAGTTTTCCCCTTTCAAAAAGCTTTGATATGGGGGCGTGGCTAAGCAGGGCAACAAGGAGGACGCAGCTCACTAGAGCTCCGCTGCTGTAAAAATCTGTCTGGTGTAATCCTTCATCCACCTAGTCTACCATGCCCAGCAGTCCTCCACCAACAATTTAATGGACCTATTGCCCACTTTTACCTGCTTTCCTGATTGTGACCTACTCAGCCATGTGATGCCGTTTATCCGGAACCCACATTCCACAAATATATAAATGGTCCCTCACCACTCAGAAGGATACCGCATCAATGCTGAGTAAATTCACCTGCAACGCAAACTGGATCCGTGATTTGCGACCTGGTTTGCATGGAAGCTGCGGTCTAGATTTTGGTGCTGCTGAGAGTGGTGCAACCTGTTCCCAGCCTTCTGCGCTTCCCTTTTAGTCTTCTCCCTTGTGACAGGTTTTATAGAGATTCTTGTCCTGACCAGGAAACCTACCAGCTCACTAGGAACTGCAAGGTAACTGCTGCATCACCAGGTAATTGAACTGAAATTGTCTCTGCCATACTGAATTGTTACATTGCAATAATCTGCCTGCTGCCGGCCTTTAATACCACCCCCCCCCCCTCCACATAAGTAGAACTACAATCCTAGTACCTAGTGTTTGGGACTTCCTAAGCTTCTACTACTGCTGCACATTGACAATCTGCACTTGCAGGGTTACACAGATCTTCTAATTTGAGGTCTTTCTTATCTATATAGAAATTTACTAGGCCTCTTTCTATGAATTCCTTATTCATAATAACAAAATGCCAAATGCGTCCCACAGTGCTATCTCAGCTCAAAAAGTGCTCATTAATTAAAGGGGCAGCGCCCCAATTTTTTTCTTGGACTCTCTGTAGGAAAGTCTATCAAAGATGTACTCAACAGTCACTGCACCCTAGTACGCTCTGTAAAAAGAGGAAGCTACGTATAAAATCCACTTTTCCTCATTGCCGTCTCCCTCTGTCTTAACACCAGTCTGCATCTAAACTCCAGCTCTACATAGATAAAGCCCTAAATATCTACTACTAGTTCCCAACTTAATTATTACTAAGCAATCATCAGTCCAACATGGTCAAGTATGGTTCTGCTAATAAAGGGACTGGAAGTCTCCAAAAACCAGTCATCGCAAAAGGGGATATTGATAAATTTGTCAGGAAAAACACTTGACCTTTGGCAACTAGTAGTGTCAAATTTTCACTATCTTAATAACAACTTTAGCCTGAAGATACAGCAACTTTGAAGATAAACACAGCGAAGGTGAAGATACGCTCATTAACAATGACTTAGTTATATCCCACTGCTTCCCACAAATAGCACTGACACCTGTGCATGAGCCTATCGCCAAGGACCTACATATTATCATACCAGATGTTCATCACATCGGTGCTCGACTAGAGGATCTGGAGAGCTCTCTAGCTGCTATCAGTGATCACACCATTGCAACTGTGCAAAACTTCCGAACATGAACTATCTTGTAGACCAAGGCAACAGAAGCTGCAGAAAAAACCTCCATATTAGAGGCATCCTGGATGCAATCCTACCTGAATCTATACTGGATTCATCAAAGTGCACCTTTATAAACAACTTAGGGGCAGATTGCCAAGAACAGATAATTATAGAAAGCAGAGGCGTAGCTAGGTTCTCCAGCACCCGGGGCAAACATTCAGTTTGGCGTCCGTCCCCCCATTTATTTCCCGGCATCTCCTTCCCCCTCGCCGTGTTTGTTTTCTCTACCAATCAATGACGTGTTACTTCTTTTCCACATTTCTTTTTATGTAACTCGAGCATAAAAACATTTGTACATTTTACAAGCAATATAGTTCTATACACAACAACAGAACCAAGCTCAGTATATAAATACAGCACCAGAACCAAGCTCAGTACATATATACAGCACCAGCACAATACAGCTCAATTTAGTGCCACCCCTGCCGTATAGGTTTGTACGGCGTAAAACTACATCTCCCAGCATGGCCCGAACAATGGTAAGGATAAGCTGTTTTACAAAAAATAAATCATATCATAATCATACCACCCATCATCTCGCTGCAGATCATACAGTGACTACAGTGCTGATTAGAGACAGAATAAACATTTACATTAAGTGACTCACTGGTGACGTCTCAGATTCTAGTTCTTTTTCTCCATCCGGTCCAGACCTCTATGATGACTTCTCCCGGTCACAGCCCATTTCTGCAGTTTGCCGCTCAGATGTCTTCAGCTTCTCACTTTTCCAACATTTCGACACCTATAAATAAAGATAAAGTGTAAAGGATCTGCCAGGCACAGCTTCTGTGTCAACGCCCATAGGTAATCAGTCTGCACCTGCTTCTATGTCTCTGAGACTGACTCCATCTTCCACCACTCAGGATGGCAGGCTTAGGAGTGGGAGAGCCTATCACAGCCTGGCCAGACGGAGCTAGCTCCCGGCCTCTGTCTATTTATACCTGCCTTTCCTGTTCCTCCTTGCTTGTGATTCTTCTCGTTTGGTTTCCTGGCCCTGCTGCAGCTTCTGAACTGTTTGACCCTGCTTCATATTGACCCTGGCTTACTGACTACTCTCCTGCTCTGCGTTTGGTACCTCGTACACTCCTGGTTTGACTCGGCTTGTTCACTACTCTCCTGCTCTGCGTTTGGTACCTCGTACACTCCTGGTTTGACTCGGCTCGTTCACCACTCTTGTTGCTCACGGTGTTGCCGTGGGCAACTGCCCCATTTCCCTTAGCTTCTGTGTACCCTTGTCTGTTTGTTGTGCACTGATTGAGCGTAGGGACCGTCGCCCAGTTGTACCCCGTCGCCTAGGGCGGGTCGTTGCAAGTAGGCAGGGACTGAGTGGCGGGTAGATTAGGGCTCACTTGTTTGTTTCCCTACCCCCATCACTACATAATCACAAGCCCTATACCTAGTCTACCCTGGTCCCTCACACTACTATGGACCCCCTTGAGACCCTGGCTCAGCAAATGCAGGGTCTCTCCCTACAGGTCCAGGCCCTGGCTCAGAGGGTCAACCAGCCTGATGCTACCATGGTAGTGCCCCTCACCTCACCTCTTGAACCCCACGTCAAGTTGCCTGACCGGTTCTCAAGGGACCGGAAGACTTTTCTCTCCTTTCGGGAGAGTTGTAGGCTCTATTTTAGCTTAAAGCCCCACTCCTCAGGTTCTGAGAGCCAGCGGGTGGGTATAATTATGTCCCGGCTCCAGGAAGGGCCCCAAGAATGGGCCTTCTCCTTGGCTCCTGACGCCCCTGAACTTTCCTCCGTTGATCTTTTCTTTTCTGCTCTCGGACTCATTTATGACGAGACTGACAGGACTGCCTTTGCCGAGAGTCAGCTGGTGACCTTACGTCAGGGTAAGAGACCTGTTGAGGAGTATTTTTCTTACTTCAGGAAGTGGTGCGTAGCTTCTCGGTGGAATGACCCTGCCTTAAGGTGCCAGTTTAGGTTGGGTCTGTCGAACGCCCTGAAAGATCTGCTAGTTAGCTATCCCTCTTCTGACTCCCTAGACCAGGTTATGGCTTTAGCGGTACGACTTGACCGACGTCTCAGGGAACGACAACTTGAACGTTTTTGTGTTTTCCCCTCTGACTCCCCCATGATGCCTCCCGAGGTTCCGTTGCTTTGCTCTTCCACGGAAGACTCGGAGGTACCTATGCAACTCGGGGCCTCCGTGTCCCCCCGACAATGTAGAGAGTTCCGCAGGAAGAATGGTCTCTGCTTCTATTGTGGGGATGATAAGCATCAAGTGAACACCTGTCCTAGGCGTAAGAATAAGCAGCCGGAAAACTTCCGCGCCTAAGTGATCATCGGGGATGTCACTTGGGCGCACAGGTATTTCCCGTAAATATGAAACTTAATAAAATCTTGCTTCCCTTTCAGGTCTCTTTTGGTGGTAGGTCTGCTACCGGCAGTGCCTTCGTGGATTCAGGGTCTTCTGCTAATATCATGTCTGTGGAATTTGCTATGTCTCTAGCTATGCCTTTGATTGATTTGCCTAAACCTGTCCCGGTAGTGGGTATCGACTCCACTCCTCTTGCTAATGGTTATTTTACACATCATACCCCTGTTTTTCAACTCCTTGTTGGCTCCATGCATTTGGAGCAGTGCTCTGTAATGGGGTAGATAGCCAATTGTACTATAAAGGCGTAAGCACGGTAGACCATACAGAGGAGAAGCGGTTATAGTACTGTTGTTAGCACCATTGCTGCCAAACGACAATTCCCCCTATCTGTATTATAATATAACACCTGGTCAATCCGTGCCACTAACACGTGTCCCTACGCGTTTCCGCACCATTATTGGTCACAGTGCTTCATCAGGGATACACTGATGTGATTTCAACACATCTAATTCAATTGTATGGCCGGGAGACACCTATTGCGTGTCTCATAACATTCACCCGGCTCGTGCACGACACTAGTCAGCTGAAATTTAATGACATGGGTGTCACCACCATGCTGTTCCCAAACGTGTCGGGCCACCGAAGTATCCACATTACGACGAATGTCCCCTATATGGTCCCTTATTCGTCTCCTGAATTCTCTAATTGTCTTGCCGACATATTGCAGTCCGCAGACACATGAGATCAGGTAGACTATGCCCTTCGTTTTGCAATTAATAAAGGATCTGTTGTCATATGTCCGACCAGTCGCATGGCTGTTGAAATTCTTGCCACACGAAATGGATTCGCAAGCTTTACAAGACCCACATCTAAACGTCGTAATGTGGATACTTCGGTGGCCTGACACGTTTGGGAACAGCATGGTGGTGACACCCATGTCATTAAATTTCAGGGGATCGAGCATATTAGGCCATCTGCCAGGGGCGGCAATTGGGATAAGAGGATCTTACAAAAAGAGGCCCAATGGATTTTCCGCATGCATACCATGAAACTGGCGGGTCTCAATGAGCGAATTTCGTTCAATTGCTTCCTCTGAACCAGTTGCTGTGACCCTGACTGGGTAAATCCCTGCATGTACACCGTACATATTATCCCTATCTGCATCTATTGCCCCTTTGTCACCTTAGTACAGTCATCTCCAATCTTCCCTTCTCCATACGAGACTAATCGCGGTGACTTATATCGCTAGATTATATGGTGAATGGGTAATGACCTTTTCCCACCCTGACCCTGCCTTCCTCCGATACACACACGGTGATCGGGGGTGCGGTGTTTATCGGTTTCAGGACCGCTGTGTCTCCGTCCCTCGGATAGCACACGCGGCGATTGAGTATGCCATTGTTATGGCTCGCGATCGCTGTGTTCCTGTCTTGGGTCCTCTCCCCAGCCACTTATCATATGTCAGTGAGACATTTCCGCCTTGTGATCCCTGGTTACTAGGGACGCTTTTGTTGTTCCTCCCCCCTGTGATGACAGCGAACGCCCGGGGGCCGGCCCTGCTCATGCCGCGTCATGTACGTGGCTCGCCACGTGTTGGCTGCCTGGCCGCCGCGTCACTCCGGGGAGGGAGGGGCTAGTGCTACTTATGTCCGGCATCTCACTCGGCTCGTGTTCGACCAGCTGACTAGTGTCGTGCACGAGCCGGGTGAATGTTATGAGACACGCAATAGGTGTCTCCCGGCCATACAATTGAATTAGATGTGTTGAAATCACATCAGTGTACGCCTGATGAAGCACTGTGACCAATAACAGTGCGGAAACGCGTAGGGACACGTGTTAGTGGCACGGATTTACCAGGTGTTATATTATAATACAGATAGGGGGAATTGTTGTTTGGCAGCAATGGTGCTAACAACAGTACTATAACCGCTCCTCCTCTGTATGGTCTACCATGCTTACGCCTTTATAGTACAATTGGCTATCTAGCCCTAATTTTAGTAAGGTTTTCTACAATAAAAATCGTATTTTAATCGTTCATTCAGGCAGTGATACTATTTAACCCATCAAGTGAACGGACACCTGTTATATATCAATGCAACAAGTGTTGCTTAACGTCAAATTCCAGTGCTCTGTACTGTTGATGCAGGGATTATCGTCCGATTTGGTTTTAGGCCTTCCCTTGTTGCAGTTGCATAATCCCACGTTTGACTGGAATACTGGGGAGCTTACCAAATGGGGTAATGAATGCTTGACGTCATGTTTTTCTGTTAATTCTATTTCTCCCCCTGAGGAGGTGAACACGCTACCTGAGTTTGTTCAGGACTTCACTGATGTTTTCTCTAAGGAGGACTCCGAAGTGTTACCTCCTCATAGAGAATACGATTGCGCTATCGATTTGGTACCAGGAGCTAAGCTCCCTAAGGGTAGGATATTTAATCTCTCTTGTCCCGAACGTGAAGCCATGAGAGAGTATATCCAGGAATGCCTGGCCAAGGGTTACATTCGCCCCTCTACTTCTCCGGTAGGTGCTGGCTTCTTCTTCGTAGGGAAGAAGGATGGTGGTCTTAGGCCATGCATTGACTACCGTAACTTGAATAAGGTCACTGTAAGGAACCAGTATCCCCTTCCTTTTATTCCTGATCTCTTTAATCAGGTTCAGGGGGCCCAATGGTTCTCTAAGTTTGATCTACAGGGGGCGTATAACCTTATCCGCATCAAAGAGGGGGATGAGTGGAAGACTGCGTTTAACACGCCCGAAGGTCATTTCGAATACCTCGTCATGCCCTTTGGGTTGTGTAATGCTCCCACGGTCTTCCAGAATTTCATATATGAGATTTTAAGAGATTACCTGGGAGTATATCTTGTAGTGTACCTTGATGACATACTTGTGTTTTCCAAGGACTGGTCCTCCCACATTGAGCATGTCAGGAAGGTGCTCCAGGTCCTTCGGGAAAACAAACTGTTTGCGAAGACCGAAAAATGTGTGTTTGGGGTGCAGGAGATACCATTTTTGGGTCAAATCCTCACTCCTCATGAATTCCGCATGGACCCCGCCAAGGTCCAGGCTGTGGCGGAGTGGGTCCAACCTGCCTCCCTGAAGGCATTACAGTGCTTCTTGGGGTTCGCTAATTATTACAGGAGATTTATTGCTAACTTCTCGGTCATCGCTAAGCCTCTTACGGACCTCACTCGAAAAGGTGCTGATCTCCTCCACTGGCCTCCTGAGGCTGTCCAGGCTTTTGAGGTCCTTAAGAAGTGCTTTATCTCGGCCCCGGGGCTGGTTCAGCCCAACTAAATGGAGCCATTTATCGTGGAAGTTGACGCATCCGAGGTGGGAGTGGGGGCTGTCTTGTCCCAGGGTACCAGGTGCCTCACCCATCTCCGTCCCTGTGCCTACTTCTCCAGGAAGTTTTCGCCCACTGAGAGTAACTATGATATTGGCAACCGCAAACTCTTAGCCATTAAATGGGCATTTGAAGAGTGGCGCCATTTCCTGGAGGGGGCTAGGCACCAGGTAACGGTCCTTACCGACCACAAGAATCTGGTTTTCCTAGAATCTGCACGGAGGCTAAACCCGAGACAAGCTCGATGGGTGTTATTTTTTACCAGATTCAACTTTTTGGTTACCTATAGGGCTGGGTCTAAATATATTAAGGCTGATGCACTGTCGCGTAGCTTCATGGCCAGCCCTCCTTCGGAGGAAGATCCTGCTTGTATTTTGCCTCCAGGTATAATCATTTCCTCTATTGATTCTGATTTAGTCTCTGAAATTGCGGCTGATCAAGGTTCAGTTCACAGGAACCTTCCTGAGAACAAGCTGTTTGTTCCCCTGCAATTCCGGCTAAGGGTACTTAGGGAAAATCATGACTCTGCACTATCTGGTCATCCAGGCATACTGGGTACCAAGCACCTCATTGCCAGAAACTATTGGTGGCCTGGGTTGCCTAAAGACGTTAAGGCCTACGTCGCCGCTTGTGAGGTTTGTGCTAGGTCCAAGACTCCCAGGTCCCGACCAGCGGGCTTACTACGTTCTTTGCCAATTCCCCAGAGACCTTGGACCCATATCTCCATGGATTTTATCACCGATTTGCCTCCATCTCAAGGCAAGTCGGTGGTGTGGGTTGTAGTAGACCGCTTCAGTAAGATGTGCCACTTTGTGCCCCTCAAGAAACTACCCAATGCTAAGACGTTAGCTACCTTGTTTGTCAAACACATCCTGCATCTCCATGGGGTCCCTGTCAATATTATTTCTGACAGAGGGGTACAATTTGTTTCATTGTTTTGGGGAGCCTTCTGTAAAAATTTGGAGATTGATCTGTCCTTCGCCTCTGCCTTCCATCCTGAAACTAATGGCCAAACTGAGAGGACTAATCAGTCTCTAGAACAATATTTAAGGTGTTTTATCTCTGACTGGCAATATGATTGGGTCTCATTCATTCCCCTCGCCGAATTTTCCCTTAATAACCGGGTCAGTAACTCGTCAGGGGTCTCCCCCTTTTTCTGTAATTTTGGGTTTAATACACGGTTCTGCTCCTTTTCACCTGATAGCTCCAACAATCCCGAGGTAGAGGTCGTTCATCGGGAACTGTGCACAGTCTAGGCCCAGGTTCAGAAGAACCTAGAGGCGTCCCAGAGCATACAAAAAACTCAGGCAGATAGAAGACGTTCTGCTAACCCCTTGTTTATGGTCGGGGATCTGGTGTGGCTATCGTCAAAGAACTTGCGCCTTAAAGTCCCGTCCAAGAAGTTTGCTCCCCGGTTTATAGGGCCGTACAAGGTCATTGAAGTCCTCAATCCTGTCTCCTTCCGACTGGAGTTGCCCCCATCTTTTCGAGTACACAACATGTTTCATGCCTCCCTCCCCTCCTTAAACGCTGCTCCCCGTCCTTGGCTCCCTCGAGGAAACCTCCTGTCCCCGTTCTCACCCCTGAGGGGGTGGAATTCGAGGTGGCCAAGATTGTGGACAGCAAGATGGTCCAAGGCTCCCTCCAGTACCTGGTCCATTGGAGAGGATACGGGCCTGAGGAGAGGACTTGGGTACCCGCCCGGGATGTTCACGCTGGGGTATTGGTCAGGAGGTTCCACCTTCGTTTCCCCAATAAACCAGGTCCACCTAGAAAGGGTCCGGTGGCCCCTCATAAAAGGGGGGGTACTGTAAAGGATCTGCCAGGCACAGCTTCTGTGTCAACGCCCATAGGTAATCAGTCTGCACCTGCTTCTATGTCTCTGAGACTGACTCCATCTTCCACCACTCAGGATGGCAGGCTTAGGAGTGGGAGAGCCTATCACAGCCTGGCCAGACGGAGCTAGCTCCCGGCCTCTGTCTATTTATACCTGCCTTTCCTGTTCCTCCTTGCTTGTGATTCTTCTCGTTTGGTTTCCTGGCCCTGCTGCAGCTTCTGAACTATTTGACCCTGCTTCATATTGACCCTGGCTTACTGACTACTCTCCTGCTCTGCGTTTGGTACCTCGTACACTCCTGGTTTGACTCGGCTTGTTCACTACTCTCCTGCTCTGCGTTTGGTACCTCGTACACTCCTGGTTTGACTCGGCTCGTTCACCACTCTTGTTGCTCACGGTGTTGCTGTGGGCAACTGCCCCATTTCCCTTAGCTTCTGTGTACCCTTGTCTGTTTGTCTATCGTGCACTTATTGAGTGTAGGGACCATCGCCCAGTTGTACCCCATCGCCTAGGGCGGGTCGTTGCAAGTAGGCAGGGACTGAGTGGCGGGTAGATTAGGGCTCACTTGTCTGTTTTTCTACCCCCATCATTACATAAAGTTCTCATTATACCCCACACTACACCCCTAAATATAATAGCACCATACACTGCACCTCTAATTATAATAGCACCATACACTGTGTCTCACACACACACACACACACACACACACACACACACACACCGTGCCCCCTATAGATAGTGCCTGCCATAGAGCCCCCTGTAGATAGTGCCCCCATATAGCCCACCCCTATATATAGTGTCCCTCAAATAGCTCCCCCTATAGTGCTCTACAGATAGCCCACCCCTGTATATAGCCCCCCTGTAGATATAGCCCACCCCTGTATATAGTGCTCCACAGATAGCCCACCCCTGTGTATAGCCCCCTGTAGATATAGCCCACCCCTGTATATAATGCTCCACATATAGTCCACCCCTGTATATAGTGCTCCACATATATTCCACCCCTGTATATAGCACCCCTTTAGATATAGCCCAACCCTGTATATAGCCCCCCTGTAGATATAGCCCACCCCTATATATAGCCCCCCTGTAGATATAGCCAACCCCTGTATATAGTATCCCACAAATCGCTCCCTCTATAGTGCTCCACAGAAAGCCCACCCCTGTATATAGCCCCCTGTAGATATAGCCCACCCCTGCATATAGTGCTCCACATATAGTCCACCCCTGTATATTGTGCTCCACAGATAGCCCACCCCTGTATTTAGCCCCACTGTAGATATAGCCCACCCCTGTATATGGTGCTCCATAGATAGCCCACCCCAGTGTATAGCCCCCCTGTGGATCGACACCCCCGTAGCTAAAGCCCCCCCGTGTAGATAAACCCCCCCGTAGACAAAGTCCCCCTGTAGATAAAGTCCCCCCATAGATAAAGTCCCCCTTGTAGACAAAGCCCCCCCCCCGTGTAGATAAAGTCCCCCTTGTAGATAAAGCCCCCCCTGTAGATACAGCCACACACTTTTTTTATTACAATAAAAAAAACAACTATGCGAACTCACCTTAATCCCGTTCCCACGCCGGCCGGCAGAAATGGAGACCTGCTCTCTTCTGTGCAGGTCTCCTGGGGGTTGAACGAAGCGTCTATGAAAGGCGCCGATTGGCTGGGCAGGATGACTTTGCCTGTTATTCAGCGACGGAAGCGCGACTCGTACAAAAGAGCTGAGCATGGAACGTACCCGGCCATTCTTTGCTTCTTATTGTACCTGTGTCCTATAGACACAGGTACAATTATAGTGCAGGAGGAGGTGGCGCTGGCGCACCCTCTAAGTCTCGCCTGGGGCACATGCCCCGCCTGCCCCCCCTAGCTACGCCCCTGTAGAAAGAGCGCATAGAGTCCTCAATGAATGACCCTGCTTCATATTGACCCTGGCTTACTGACTACTCTCCTGCTCTGCGTTTGGTACATCGTACACTCCTGGTTTGACTCGGCTCGTTCACCACTCTTGTTGCTCACGGTGTTGCCGTGGGCAACTGCCCTGTTTCCCTTAGCTTCTGTGTACCCTTGTCTGTTTGTCTGTCGTGCACTTATTGAGCGTAGGGACCGTCGCCCAGTTGTACCCCGTCGCCTAGGGCGGGTCGTTGCAAGTAGGCAGGGACTGAGTGGCGGGTAGATTAGGGCTCACTTGTCTGTTCCCCTACCCCCTCTCACTACACCTTATTCCCCTAAATACTTAATTCACACTAAAACCTCTTTAGAGATATACTTCCACATCAACGATAATAACCTAGTGTCTCCCTCTACTCTCTGGTGTTCTATAAGGCCTACATGAGGGTCCAATTTATTCAAGTGGCTTCCCATGACAAAAGGGAAAAACAATCCCTATTACTGCAAATACAACAACAACAACTATCCATCTTAAATGGTTTAAACAAATCCTCTTTCTGTCATCTCACAGCAGATGAAATATAATGTCTCTAGGCTCAATAGCATGAACTCAATAGTTATAAATTGAACTTATTGCTTCACAGATTTAAAATGTTCTTCTATTGGAAAGACAATTCAATTTGTTCCCTATTAGCTAAACAAATTAAAAGTCCAAACGTCCAAATTCAAAATGTCTTACCTTTATGACAAAGAAGGTGGCCATATTTTGGACCCACCATTCATAGTGTACACCTTTGCTGACTACTACTCTAATCTTTACAACCTTTCCTCTCACTCCCCCACTCCTCAGCCATCTAAAGAGTGTACAGAACACTTTATTGGTAGCATATCCCTTCCATACCTCACTGAGCTGAAAGCAAAGCAGCTTTCTGAACCTTTCACAACCTCAGAAATTTTAGTCTGTAAAGGGAAGTGTTTTATATATTTATATCTATGCCCATGGGAAAATTCGCCAGGTAATGAGATAAGACAGTTGGCCCCAACTGGCTGGGTTGTCTTATTTACAATCTGAGAGGAGCAAAATATTTCCTTTGTTTCCCTTGCCTCCTAAACTCTGGGGGGTCATAAACAGTGGACACATCCTGTATTGTATCCCACGACACAGGAGGTTCCCACGGTCTGCCCCCTGCACTTGCATGAGTATGTGATGTCATACAGAAGTGCATGAAGGAGTTTTAAAAAGCTGATTTCTCTCTTGCTTCTCTTCTCCCACCAAAGGAGTATCTCACAAAGGACTGCTCCCTCTGGATAACCGCTAATTAACCTGCCCTCTTTATGTGCTTTCTCTCCCCCTATACAATGAGCATTTCGCCTGGTCATTTTCCTACCCTTCTCCCCATACATCTATCCCCTACTTCCGCTGGACAAATCTCCCTCACATTATCTGCACTTCCCCTGGTTAACCCTTTAGCTGGTTAACTTTTTCCTGCACTCTATCTACACATCCCATGGCAACCCTTTACTTAACCTTTTTTCTTCCCTAGTCTACAACGTTCCCCTGGTATTTAACCCACTAGCAATAGGGACAGTTAGAGCTATGTGGGTGTGGGACATAGAAGCAAGTATGAGTGCACTATAGCTTCTATGTATGTTTAGGTATGTGGGTGGGTGTTAGTATAGTATTTTAATACATTGTACTGGTACTTTGCCATGTGTAGCACTGGCATAGCTATAGGGGTCGCAGCGGTCACAATTGCGACCGGGCCCCGAAGCCAGGGGGCCCACAGCCCCCCCGCACCACATTAATAAAAAGTTACTATAGTAACTCGGGCCGCGGGCCCCTGTTACTATAGTAACAGACAGTACTTACCTTCCTGGTTCCGGATCGCAGCGGAGGTCCTGACGTCAAGCGCTGTGCGCAGCGCATGACGTCACAGCGCTATGCGCCGCGCACAGTATCGAGACGACAGAACTACCGCCGCGGCTGAAGAGGAAGGTAAGACTAGTAGCCCTGACTGGCGTGGTCCGACTCCCGGGACCCGCCAATCAGCTGTTTTGAAAGGGCTGCAGCACTCGTACGAGAGCTGCTCCCCTTCATTCCAGTCACTCCATTCCGGTTACACTGTGAATCGGTGTCGTCGATTCACAGTGTGAGTGAGTAGTGAAATGTAGGGGAAGCAGCTCTCGTACGAGTGCTGCGGCCCCTTCAAAACAGCTGATTTGCGGGTCCCGGGAGACGGACCCCGACACATCAGCTATTGATGGCCTATCCTGTTTTTTATAGGCCATCAATGTTTAGGGACTGCACAACCCCTAAGCCTACGATGTAGCAGGCTTAGGGGGCCCATGAGACAGGATCACAGATTGTGTGATGCTGTCTGCTGGGCCCTGTATCTAAGTCAATCACATGGTAGGCTTAGATACATGGCCCATGTGTGATCCTGTCTGCTGGGCCCTGTATGTAAGCCAATCACATGGTAGGCTTAGATACATGGCCCATGCGTGATCCTGTCTTCAGGGCCCTGTATATAAGCCTACCACACTGTAGGCTTAGATACAGGGCCCCAGCCCTTATTCTGTATAAGATTACTGTCTGCTGGACCCTGTATCTAAGCCTACATTGTGGTAGGCTTAGATACAGGGTCCCACAAACAGTATCACACATGGGCCCTGTATCTAAGCCTAACACATGTGTTACTAATCGGTTTTTTTGTGTTTTCTTACAGGTTCGGTCATTGGACTACGTCGGATTCCAGGACAACTTCGAAGACGGATTTTTTTTTATTATCAATAAAATGGTTAATGAGGGTTGTGTGGGTTTTTTTTTTATTTCAATAAAATATTTTTTCTATGTCTTTGTTTTTTTTTAAACTATATTACTACCGGCTTAGTAATGGCCGCCGGCTGATTGACAGCATCCATTGCTAAGGCGGGGCTTAGTGTTAGCCGGTGCAGAGGCTAACACTAGCCCCCTTTATTACCCCGGTACCCACCGCCACCAGGGGTGCTGGGAAGAGCCGGGTACGATCCAGTACCTGACCATCTGCAGTGATGGACGGCTACTTGGGCGGCCGCAGGCTGGTAGTATCAGGAGGGGAAAGGCCAGATACAGTGGCCCTTCCCACCCTGGTAATGCTAGGCTGCTGATGCTTTATTATATCTGGCTGGTTATGAAAAATGGGGGGGACCCCACGTCATTTAAAAAAAAAAAAAATTGGAAAGAACGATGTGGGGTCCCCCCAATTTTCATAACCAGCCAGATACAACACAGCAGCAGCAGGCAGCATTACCAGGGTGGGAAGGGCCACTGCTTTTGGCCTTCCCCAGCCTGATACTACCAGCCTGCGGCCGCCCTGGTGCCTGACCGTTACTGCAGATGGACGGGTACTGGTTCGTTTGACAGCGGCGTGTAAAAAAAATGACCGTCGGCACAGAACATCGTAAGACCCATTCAAATGGGCAGATGTTTGCCAACGCTTTTGAGCCGCATTTTCGGACGTAATTCAATGCTAAAACGCCCGAATTACGTCCGTAAATAGGGTGTGTGAACCCAGCCTTAGTGACGCCCCGGTTGCTAGTGTTACATTGTTGGGTCACTTAGGAGACCCAGCGATGCAGCTGAAAGCTGCGGACCGTCGGCCATGAGGAGTTTGCGGGGGAGGAGGGGGCCCAATAAGAACTTTTGCATCGAGGCCCATGAGCCTTTAGCTACGCCCCTGATGTGTAGTGTCAGTATATTCAATACATATTACGTTTTTATGTGTTTTGCGGTATACTGATGCTGAATTGTGATTATATATTTATTGTGTTGTGTATAGTGTGTTTAATATGTTAGTGTGATTTACATAAGTAATAAACCTTTATTTGCTATACAATTGTGTCGTGAATCACCGCGTACACACACACTTAGGAGCAAAGCAGATGGATAACATAATACAAGTAAAAAGATAGGGGAGCTAGGCATAACCTTAGTGACTCTAATATAAAGGCGGTAGTAAGAGTGGGTGACACTAGCCAGTGAACCCCATGATTTTGTGCAATATAATTGTGTTAAAACATGAACTAAAATAGACGGAGAGGTGTGGACAGTTAACATACGTACATGGTGAAGTGTTGTGTTATACTGTGCGCCTAGACCTTCAAATTCGGATGAGTAGCAAAATTTTATTTAACCCCTTAAGAACGCAGCCTAGTTTGGACCTTAAGGCTTAGAGCCCATTTTTCAAATCTGACATATTTCAATTTATGTGGCAATAACTTGGGAATGCTTAAACCTATCCAAGCGATTCTGAAATTGTTTTATCGTGACACATTGGGCTTTATGTTAGTGGTCAAATTTGGTCTATATAGTCAGTGTTTATTTGTGAAAAATTGCAAAATTTAGAGAAAATTTTGAAAAAATAGAAATTTTCTGAATTTAAATGCATCTACTTGTAAGACAGATGGTTATACCACCCAAAATAGTTACTAGTTCACATTTCCCATATGTCTACTTTAGATTTGCAACATTTTTTAAACATTCTTTTATTTTTCTTGGACGTTACAAGGCTTAGAACATAAAAAGCAATTTCTCATATTTTTAAGAAAATGTCAAAAGTCTTTTTTTTAAGGAACCTGTTCAGTTCTGAAGTGGCTTTGAGGGGACTATTAATTAAAACCCCCCCCATAAAATACCCCATTTTAAAAACTAGACCCCTCAAAGTATTTAAAACAGCATTTAGAAAGTTTTTTTAACCCTTTAGGCATTTCACAGGAATTAAAGCAAAGTGGAGGTGAAATTTGCAAATTTTATTTTTCTTGCTGAATTTCAATATTATTAATTTTTTTTCTGTAACACAGAAGATTTTACCAGAGAATCACTACTAAATATGTACTTTCCAGACTCTGAAGTTTTTAGAAATGTCCCACATGTGGCTCTAGTGTGCTCGTGGACTAAAACACAGGCCTCAGAAGCACCTAGTGAATTTTGGGGCCTCTTTTTTATTAGAATATATTTTAGGCACCATGCCAGGTTTGGAGAGGTGTTGAGGTGCTAAAACAGTAGGAATCACCCAAAAGTACCACATTTTGGAAACTACACCCTCAAGGAATTCATTTATTGCTGTTGTTACCATTTTGACTCAAGAGTTTTTTCACAGCACGTATTTGAATTGGGCTGTGAAATTAAAATATTGACATTTTTTACAAAAAGATGTAATTTTTTATCAAAATTTCTTATTTTCACAGGGAACAAAATATTCCATTTTGTTGACCAATTTCTCCTCAGTGCGGCAATACCACATTTGTGGTGATAAACTGATGTTTTTGGCCCATGGGAGGAGCGTTTTGTCTTCTTTGGAGTGCAGATTTTGCTGGATTGGTTTTCGGGTGCAATGTTGCATTTGCGGAGCCCCAGAGGTATCAAAGCAGTGGAAACCCCCAAGAAGCGACCCCATTTTAAAATCTACACCCCTTAAGGCATTCATCTAGAGGTGTAGTGAGCATTTTGACCCCACAGGTAATGTCTAAAAGGTAATGCGCAGCAGATGATGCAGTGTGAGATTTGCAATTTTCTATATATGTATGCCATTTCAGTGTCCAATATATTGTGCCCAGCATGCGCCACCGGAAACATACATCCTATAAATTCTAATGTGGGTTCTCCTGGGTATGGCACTACCCTACATGTGGCTGTTATCTGCTGCCTGAGCACCAGGCAGGGCTTAGAAGGGAAGGAGCACCATTTGGCCTACTGGGGATTTTATGGTGCTAAGTCGTGAATGCAGAAGCCCCTGAGGTACCAGTACAGTTGAAACCCCCGAGAAGTGACCCCGTTTTAAAAACTACACCCC
Source organism: Rhinoderma darwinii (assembly GCF_050947455.1). Lineage (NCBI taxonomy): Eukaryota > Metazoa > Chordata > Amphibia > Anura > Rhinodermatidae > Rhinoderma > Rhinoderma darwinii. Next base: position 335,694,429 of record NC_134688.1, on the reverse strand, counting down.
TTAAGACATTCATATAGAGGTGTAGTGAACATTTTGACCAGAGACATACACCCCATAAACTGTAATGTGGGTTCTCCCGGGTACGACAATACCCTACATGTGGCTGTTATCAGCTGCCTGGGCACATGGCAGGGCTCAGAAGGGAAAGATGAGGGTGATAAGCTGTGCGGAGTGCATAAGGGTAAGTAAAACTGGGGTAGATTAAAAATCTAAAGATGTATGATAAATTTTAAAACACTTTCATACAGAGCCCTGGTTTGGGACACATGTCACATTGATATATTGTGTCCTACCTTATCCCCCTCTTATAGCAGACTTTGCACCTCTTTTGACTTTTTCCCTTCTTGCCAGTTTGGGGAACTTCTCCTGGAAAGTGTTGCCCTGGTACGATGCGTATGGCCTCGCTTCCAGAAGTACTGGGTGCCTCCCCTTCTTGGTCCCTAAAGATTAGGTTCTTGATAACCACCTCTTGAAATTGCAGGAAAGTTCCCCTCTGGCCTGTACATTGATGTGAGATGTACGCATTGTACAATGCCATCTGTATGATGTGCACAGCCAGCTTCTTATACCACACCGCATGGCACTGTAGGGCTTCAGGACTTGATCTGACAAGTCCACCCCTCCCATGTACCTATTGTAGTCCAAGATGCAGTCTGGTTTGGGGGTCTCTGTACTGGTACCACGTACAGGTACATGGGTACTGGTGCGGCCATGTATTGTTGTCAATACAAGGACACTTCTCTTGTCCTTGTACTTGACACAGAATATGTTGCTGCTAGATTGTGCCCTGCTCTCACCCCTTCTGAATGTTTGCCCAAGCAGTGTCTTAGGGAGGCCTCTCAGATTTCTTCCAGCAGTGCCACATGCCGCAGTACTTCTGGAAGCGAGGCACTTGAAGAGTGGGACGCTGGTATAAAAATGATCCAGGTAGAGGTGGTAACCCTAGTCCAGCAGTGGGTGCACCAAATCCCACACAATTTTTGCATAACTCCCAGTAAGGGGGGACATTCTGGGGGCTGAATACTGCTGTCCTTCCCTTCATATATCCTAAATTTGTACATATACCCTGATGCACTCTCAAACAGCTTATACATCCTCACGCCATATCTTGCCCTCTTACTCGGCAGGTACTGGCGGATTTGAAGCCTCCCTTTAAAATGTACCAGGGACTCCTCAACAGAAATACACGTCTTGGGTGTGTGCTTGGTAAAACCGGGCACTGGAATGATCTAATAGGGGTCTCCGTTTATACAAACAGAGGTCATCTCGGGTTGGGCACTGCTTATTATCAGTATAATGTAAGAAGCAAAGTATTGCCTCTTTTTCTTTTTTTAGGTTCCAGTTCAGTTCTGAAGTTGCTTTGAGGAGCCTATATATTAGAAACCTCCATAAAACACCCTATTTTAGAAACTAGAGCCCTCAAAGTATTCACAACAGCAGTGGCATAACTACCGCCGTAGCAGCCGTAGCGACTGCTATGGGGCCGCAGCATGAGGGGGCTCCGCTAGCAGCCGCTATTGCTGCTACAGCGCGACGCCACTGAACACTACGGCAGAGCAGGGAGGTATCTCCCCGCTCTGCCATTAAACAAAAGACATGTATCCCCTATCCACAGGATAGGAGATACATGTGTGATCGCTGGCAGCGATAGGGAGAACGGGGGACTGAAAGTCCCCTGAAGTTCTCCATCACAAACCTCGCACTTCCGGGGTCTGTGTCGGCAGCTCCGTAGAAATGAATGGAGCGCCGGTCGCGCTTCTGCGCATGCGTGACCAGCGCTCCTTTCATTTTTCTTGAGCTGCCGACACAGACGCTGGAAGTCAGAGGTTAGTCATGGAGAACTTCAGAGGACTTTCAGTCCCCCGTTCTCCCTATCAATGTCAGCGATCACACATGTATCCCCTATCCTGTGGATAGGGGATGCATGTTATTTGTAGGACACACTATAGGTCGCATTTTTTTGGGGGGGGGGGCTGTATGGCGTTCCCTACAGGGGGGGGCGCTGTATGGCATTCCCTGCAGGTGGGTCTCTATGGCGTTCCCTGCAGGGGGGGCTGAATGGCGTTCTCTGCAGGGGGGGGCGCTGTATGGCGTTCCCTTCAGGGGGGGGGGCTGTATGGCGTTCCCTACAGGGGGGACTGTGTGGCGTTATCTACAGGGGGGACTGTATGGCGTTCCCTACAGGGGGCTGTATGGCGTTCCCTACATGGGGGGCTGTATGGCGTTCCCTACAGGGGGGGCTGTATGGCGTTCCCTACAGGGGGGGCTGTATGGCGTTCCCTACAGGGGGGCTGTATGGCGTTCTCTACAGTGGGGGCTGTATGGCGTTAGCGCCATACGGCCCCCTCTGTAGATAACGCCATACAGTCCCCCTGTAGATAACGCAACACAGTCCCCCCTGTAGATAACGCCACACAGTCCCCCTGTAGATAACGCCACACAGTCCCCCCTGTAGATAACGCCAAACAGTCCCCCTGTAGATAACGCCACACAGTCCCCCCTGTAGATAACGCCACACAGTCCCCCCTGTAGATAACGCCACACAGTCCCCCCTGTAGATAACGTCACACAGTCCCCCCTGTAGATAACGCCACACAGTCCCCCCTGTAGATAAAGCCACACAGTCTCCCCTGTAGATAACGTCACACAGTTCCCCCTGTAGATAACGCCATACAGACCCCCTGTAGATAACGCCATACAGACCCCCCTGTAGATAATGCCATACAGTCCCCCCTGTAGACAACGCCATACAGTCCCCCTCTGTAGATAACGCCATACAGTCCCCCCTGTAGATAACGCCATACAGTCTACAGGGGGGGGGGCTGTAAGGCGTTATCTACAGGGGGGGCTGTATGGCGTTATCTACAGGGGGGCGCTGTATGGCGTTATCTACAGGGGGCTGTAAAAAAGGCACTATCTACAATGGGGGGGGGGGGGTTGTGTGACACCCAGGGGAGGGGGGCCCCAGTAAAAAGTTTGCTATGGGGCCCAGTCTTTCCTAGTTACGCCCCTGCACAACAGCATTTAGAAAGTTTATTAACCGTTTAGGTATTTCACAGGAATTTAGAGCAAAGTAGAGGTAAAATTTACATTTATTTTTTTTGCAGAAACTCCTTTTTATTATTTTTTTTTGTGTAAAACAGGAGGTTTTACCAGAGAAACGCAAATCAATACTTATTGCCCAGATTCTGCAGTTTGAGAAATATCCCACATGTGGCCCTAGTGTGGTAATGGATTAATGTACCGGCCTCCGAAGCAAAGGAGCACCTAGAGGATTTTGAGGCCTCCTTTTTATTAGGCACCATGTCCGGTTTGAAGAGGTCTTGTGGTGCCAAAACAGTGTAAACCCCCCAAAAGTAACCCTATTTTGGAAACTAGACCCCTTGATGAATTCATTGTAGTTTTCGTGGGGTGCATGCGACTTTTTGATCAGTTTTTATTCTATTTTTAAGAGGCGTGGTGACTAAAAAACAGCAATTCTACTATTGTTTTTAATTCTATATTTTTTACAGCATTCACCGTGTGCTATAAATGACATATTCACTTTATTCTGCGTGGCGATACGATTACGGCGATACCTTATGTTTATAGCTTTTTTATGTCTTATGGCGTTTGCACAATAAAATACTTTTTGTAAAAAATCATTAACTTTTTGTGTTGCCTTATTCTAAGAGCCATAACTTTTTTATTTTTCCATCAAGAAAGCCGTGCGAGGACTTGTTTTTTGCGTAACGATCTATAGTTTCGATCAATACCATTTAGGTACATGCGACTTTTTGATCTCTTTTTATTCCATTTTTTGGAATGTGAAGTGACCAAACAATTGTGATTCTGGTATGGTTTATTGTTATTTTCTTTTATGGCGTTCATCGCGGTGGATAAATAACAAAATAATTTTGTAGTTCAGGCCGTTACGGATGCGGCGATGCCAATTATGTATAGTTTATTTGTTTATTTATTTATTTTTATTGATAATAAAGGACTGATAAGGGAAAAAGTGGGATTTTTAAATTTATTACTTATAAAACTTTTTTTTCTTATTTTTACACAACTTTTTTTTACTTTATTACTTTGTTCCACTGGGCGACTTGAGGGCAGGAGGCCCTGATTGCAATTCTAATACACTGCACTACATGCGTAGTTCAGTGTATTAGAGCTGTCAGCTACTCACTGACAGCAAGCATAATGGGTCCTGACTTTGTCAGGACCCACTAGGCTTCCGTAGATGGCATAGCCAGATGCCATTGTTAGGCGTCCGGTTGCCACAGCAACCATCGCCGCCCGCTATCATGTAGCAGGCCGTCGATGATGGTTTCACCCCTAAAAAGCTGCGAATGCTATTGAACGCGGCTTTTAAGTTGTTAATCAGCTGGACACAGCGATCTGTCCCCGCTATAGGATCTGTGGCAACTGCTGTATGAGACAGCAGCTGTCACAGCTCCTGTATGTGTAGGGAAGACAGCCGAAATGGCCGTTCCTCCCGTGACGTACCATTAGGTCATGGAGCGCGAAAGATAGTTACCATGACCTAAATACAGGATACAATTGAAAATAGCGAACCTAAGTATTGTTTTTTTTTTCTAAGGTATTAAAGAGGCTCTGTCACCAGATTTTGCAGCCCCTATCTGCTATTGCAGCAGATAGGCGCTACAATGTAGATTACAGTAACGTTTTTATTTTTAAAAAACGAGCATTTTTGGCCAAGTTATGACCATTTTCGTATTTATGCAAATGAGGCTTGCAAAAGTACAACTGGGCGTGTTGAAAAGTAAAAGTACAACTGGGCGTGTATTATGTGCGTACATCGGGGCGTGTTTACTACTTTTACTAGCTGGGCTTTCTGATGAGAAGTATCATCCACTTCTCTTCAGAACGCCCAGCTTCTGGCAGTGCAAATCTGTGACGTCACTCACAGGTCCTGCATCGTGTCGGCACCAGAGGCTACAGTTGATTCTGCAGCAGCATCAGCATTTGCAGGTAAGTAGCTACATCGACTTACCTGCAAACGCCGATGCTGCTGCAGAATCATCGGTAGCCTCTGGTGCCGACATGATGCAGGACCTGTGAGTGACGTCACAGCGTGATCTCTCGAGAACACGCTGTGTGTCTGCACTGCCAGAAGCTGGGCGTTCTGAAGAGAAGTGGATGATACTTCTATACACAACGCCCAGCTAGTAAAAGTAGTAAACACGCCCCGATGTACGCACATAATACACGCCCAGTTGTACTTTTACTTTTCAACACGCCCAGTTGTACTTTTGCAAGCCTCATTTGCATAAATACGAAAATGGTCATAACTTGGCCAAAAATGCTCGTTTTTTAAAAATAAAAACGTTACTGTAATCTACATTGCAGCGCCTATCTGCTGCAATAGCAGATAGGGGTTGCAAAATCTGGTGACAGAGCCTCTTTAACCTCTTTTTGTTTTGCTATGCAGCGTGCTGTTCTACGGTGATGAATCGTCAGGCGATCGGGCAACGCATAAGAGTCTTTAGAAGTATCGACGTCGGTATCCTTCGGGTGAAGTCCAGCTGGTCCGGAAAAGGCATTCCGGAGTAAAAGGACCTTTTTCAGGCAGCAAGGGACAAGGAGGACAACGCAGACTAATATGACTTCTGATAGAGTGAGTATGGAATTCTCCACACTCAAGCACATTGCAAAACACAGCTCTTTCAACCCAGTCTCACCCACTACATATAGGAATTCTGTGGTCCACTCTGCTGGCTGAGGCTTATGCACATGATAAGATGTGCATTAGCAAGAGGAGTGTTTTTTATAAAACCTCTAAACGGCTCCACATGCTCGCTAAACTTATCTGTGTGTATGAGGAGACGTGTTGGACGCATGATCAGTGAGTGATTCCCCAAATTCTCACTGCCATTATTTTGTCAATATTGTGAAGCGTGTTTGTGCTTTGTAGACACAACTGGCAGAGAACGCCCAATGTAAAATTGATAGAGATAAGCACATTTTTATGCTGGAATCGGAGGTGATAGAAATCATGATGATGATATTTATGCACAACTGACTGTCTGAGTCTTATGCTGTGATCAATGCATTTCAAGGCGGCATCTATGGATGCGATCATTGCCAAGTTGAATGATGAGCTTGCTGCTAGGTCACAATAGGTAACTAGTATGCAAAACATTATAAAGCATTCTTAAAAAATGTTACTGGCTGTAATGACGAGGTAGGGAGACAGACAGGTGAGCCCTAATCTACCCGCCACTCAGTCCCTGCCTACTTGCATGGCCCATCCTAGGCGACAGCGAACAACTGGGCGACGGTCCCTACACTCAATATGTGCACGACAGACAAACAGACAAGGGTACACAGAAGCTAAGGGAAATGGGGCAGTTGCCCACGGCAAGACCGTGAGCAACAAGAGTAGTGAACGAGCCGAGTCAAACCAGGAGTGTACGAGGTACCAAACGCAGAGCAGGAGTGCAGTCAGTAAGCCAGGGTCAAAATGAAGCAAGGTCAATAATGATAGCAGGATCAGCAGAGCCAGGAAACAGGAAAGAATCACATGCAGAGACAAGAAGGAAATGAAGGTATAAATAGACCGAGGGCGGGAGCTAGAACAGTCTGGCCAGGCTGTGATAGGTTCTCCCACTCCTGAATCTATCAGCCTGAGTGGTAGCAGATCGAGTCACTCTATCAGACTTAGGAGCAGGTGCAGACTGATTAACCACGGGCGTCAACACAGAAGCTGTGTCTGGCAGATCCTTTACAGTACTCCCCCCTTTGATGAGGGGCCACTGGACCCTTTCTAGGTGGACCTAACTTATTGGGGAACCGAAGATGGAACCTTCTGAGCAATACCCCAGCGTGTACATCCCGGGCGGGTACCCAAGTCCTCTCCTCAGGCCCGTATCCTCTCCAATGGACCAGGTACTGGAGGGAGCCTAGGACCATCCTGCTGTCCACAATCTTGGCCACCTTGAATTCTACCCCTTCAGGGGTGAGAACAGGGATCGGAGGTTTCCTCGAGGTAGCCAAGGACGGGGAGCAGCGTTTCAGGAGGGAGGCATGAAACACGTCGTGTATTCGAAAAGTCGGGGGTAACTCCAGTCGGAACGAGACATGGTTAAGGACCTCAATGACCTTGTGCAGCCCTATATACCGGGGAGAAAATTTTTTGGACGGGACTTTAAGGCGCACGTTTTTTGAAGACAGCCACACCAGATCCTCGACCACAAACAAGGGGTTAGCAGAACGTCTTCTATCTGCCTGAGTCTTTTGTATGCTCTGGGACACCTCTAGGTTCTTCTGAACCTGTGCCCAGACTGTGCACAGTTCCCGATGAACGACATCTACCTCGGGATTGTTGGAACCACCAGGTGAAACGGAGGAGAACCGTGGATTAAACCCAAAATTACAGAAAAAGGGGGAGACCCCTGACGAGTTACTGACCCGGTTATTAAGGGAAATGAAGGAGACCCAATCATATTGACAGTCAGAGATAAAACACCTTAAATATTGTTCTAGAGACTGATTAGTCCTCTCGGTTTGGCCATTAGTTTCAGGATGGAAGGCTGAGGAGAAGGACAGATCAATCTCCAACTTTTTACAGAAAGCTCTCCAAAACAATGAAACAAATTGTACCCCTCTGTCAGAAACTATATTGACAGGAACCCCATTGAGACGCAGGATGTGTTTGACAAACAAGGTAGCTAACATCTTAGCATTGGATAGTTTCTTGAGGGGCACAAAGTGGCACATCTTACTGAAGCGGTCTACTACAATCCACACCACCGACTTGCCTTGAGATGGAGGCAGACCGGTGATAAAATCCATGGAGATATGGGTCCAAGGTCTCTGGGGAATGGGCAAAGAACATAGTAAGCTCACTGGTCGGGACCTGGGAGTCTTGGACCTAGCACAAATTTCACAAGCGGCGACGTAGGCCTTAACGTCTTTAGGCAACCCAGGCCACCAATAGTTTCTGGTAATGAGGTGCTTGGTACCCAGGATGCCTGGATGGCCAGATAGTGCAGAGTCATGATTTTCCCTGAGTACCCTTAGCCGGAATTGCAGGGGAACAAACAGCTTTTTCTCAGGAAGTTTCCCAGGAGCTGAACCTTGATCAGCCTCAATTTCGGAGACTAAGTCAGAATCACCAGAGGAAATGATTATACCTGGGGGCAAAACACAATCAGGTTCTTCCTCCGAAGGAGGGCTGGCCATGAAGCTACGCGACAGTGCATCAGCTTTAATATTTTTAGACCCAGCCCTATAGGTGACCAAAAAGTTGAATCTAGTAAAAAACAACGCCCATCGAGCTTGTCTCGGGTTTAGCCTCCGGGCAGATCCTAGAAAAAACAGATTCTTGTGGTCGGTAAGGACCGTTACCTGGTGCTTAGCCCCCTCCAGGAAGTGGCGCCACTCTTCAAATGCCCATTTAAAGGCTAAGAGTTTGCGGTTGCCAATGTCATAGTTACTCTCAGTGGGCGAGAACTTCCTGGAGAAGTAGGCACAGGGACGGAGATGGGTGAGGGACCTGGTACCCTGGCACAAGACATCACCCACTCCAACCTCGGAGGCGTCAACCTCCACGATGAATGGCTCCATTTGGTTAGGCTGAATCAGCACTGGGGCCGAGATAAAGCACTTCTTAAGGACCTCAAAAGCCTGGACCGCCTCTGGAGGCCAGTGGAGGAGATCAGCAATTTTGCAATTAAGATCCGTAAGAGGCTTAGCGATGACCGAGAAGTTAGCAATAAATCTCCTGTAATAATTAGCAAACCCCAGGAAGCACTGTAACGCCTTCAGGGAGGCAGGTTGGACCCATTCAGCCACAGCCTGAACCTTGGCAGGCTCCATGCGGAATTCATGAGGAGTGAGGATTTGACCCAAAAATGGTATCTCCTGCACCCCAAACTTAGCAAAGAGTTTGTTTTCCCGAAAGGCCTGGAGCACCTTCCTGACATGCTCAATGTGGGAGGACCAGTCCTTGGAAAACACAAGTATGTCATCAAGGTACACTACAAGAAATACCCCCAGGTAGTCTCTTAAAATCTCATTTATGAAATTCTGGAAGACCGCGGGAGCATTACACAACCCAAAGGGCATAACGAGGTATTCGAAATGACCTTCGGGCGTGTTAAACGCAGTCTTCCACTCATCCCCCTCTCTGATGCGGATAAGGTTATAAGCCCCCCGAAGATCAAACCTAGCGTACCATTGGGCCCCCTGAACCTGATTGAAGAGATCAGGAATCAAAGGAAGGGGATACTGGTTCCTTACAGTGACCTTATTCAAGTTTCGGTAATCGTTGCACGGCCTAAGACCACCATCCTTCTTTCCTACGAAGAAGCCAGCACCTACCGGAGAAGTAGAGGGGCAAATGTAACCCTTGGCCAGGCATTCCTGGATATACTCTCTCATGGCTTCACGTTCTGGACAAGAGAGATTAAAAATCCTACCCTTAGGGAGCTTAGCTCCTGGTACCAAATCGATTGCGCAATCGTATTCTCAATGAGGAGGTAACACTTCAGAGGCCTTTTTAGAAAAAACATCAGCGAAGTCCTGAATAAACTCAGGTAGAGTGTTCAACTCCTCAGGGAGAGAAATAAAATTAACAGAAAAACATGACGTCATGCAGTCATTACCCCATTTGGTAAGATTCCCAGTATTCCAGTTAAACGTGGGATTATGCCTCTGCAACCAAGGAAGGCCTAAAACCAAATCGGACGATAATCCCTGCATCACCAGTACAGAGCACTGCTCCAAATGCATGGACCCAACAAGGAGTTCAAAAACAGGGGTATGCTGTGTAAAATAACCATTAGCAAGTGGAGTGGAGTCGATACCCACTACCGGGACAGGTTTATGCAAATCAATCAATGGCATAGCTAGAGACATAGCAAATTCCACAGACATAATATTAGCAGAAGACCCTGAATCCACGAAGACACTGCCGGTAGCAGACCTACCCTCAAAAGAGACCTGAAAGGGAAGCAAGATCTTATTAGGTTTCATAAATATGGGAATTACGGGAAATACCTGTGCGCCAAAGTGACCTCCCCGATGGTCACTTAGGAGCGGAAGTTCTTCCGGCAGCTTATTCTTCCGCCTAGGACAGTAGTTCACTTGATGCTTGTCATCCCCACAGTAGAAGCAGAGACCATTCTTCCTGCGGAGCTCTCTACGTTGTTGGGGAAACAGGGAGGCCCCGAGTTGCATTGGTTCATCAGAGTTTTCCGTGGAAGAACGAAGCAATGGAACCTCGGGAGCCATCATGGGGGAGCCAGAGGAGAAAGCACAAAAACGTTCAAGTCGTCGTTCCCTGAGACGTCGGTCAAGACGTACCACTAAAGCCATAACCTGATCTAGAGAGTCAGAAGAGGGATAGCTAACTAACAGTACTTTCAGGGCGTTCGACAGACACAATCTAAACTGGCACCTCAAGGCAGGGTCGTTCCACCGAGAAGCTACACACCACTTCCTAAAGTCAGAACAGTATTCCTCAACGGGTCTCTTACCCTGACGTAAGGTCACCAGCTGACTCTCGGCAAAGGCAGTCTCGTCAGTCTCGTCATAGGTGAGCCCGAGAGCAGAAAAAAAAAGATCAACAGAGGAAAGTTCAGGGGCGTCAGGAGCCAAAGAGAAGGTCCATTTTTGGGGCCCGTCCTCGAGCCGGGACATAATTATACCCACTCGCTGGCTCTCAGAACCTGAGGAGTGGGGCCTTAGACGGAAATAGAGCCTACAACTCTCCCGAAAGGAGAGAAAAGTCTTCCGGTCCCCTGAGAACCGGTCAGGCAACTCGAGGTGGGGTTCAAGAGGTGAGGTGGGGGGCACTACCAGGGTAGCATCACGCTGGTTGCCCCTCTGAGCCAGGGCTTGGACCTGTAGGGAGAGTTCCTGCATTTGCTGAGCCAGGGTCTCAAGGGGGTCCATATTTGTGTCAGGGACCAGGGTAGAAAAGGTATATGGGCCTGTGATTATGTAATGACAGGGTAGGGAGACAGACAGGTGAGCCCTAATCTACCCGCCACTCAGTCCCTGCCTACTTCCACGGCCCGTCCTAGGCGATGGCGTGCAACTGGGTGACGGTCCCTACGCTCAATATGTGCACGACAGACAAACAGACAAGGGTACACAGAAGCTAAGGGAAATGGGGCAGTTGCCCACGGCAAGACCGTGAGCAACAAGAGTAGTGAACGAGCTGAGTCAAACCAGGAGTGTACGAGGTACCAAACGCAGAGCAGGAGCGTAGTCAGTAAAGCCAGGGTCAAAATGAAGCAAGGTCAATAATGATAGCAGGAGCAGCAGAGCCAGGAAACAGGAAAGAATCACAAGCAGAGACAAGCAGGAAATGAAGGTATAAATAGACCGAGGGCGGGAGCTAGAACCGTCTGGCCAGGCTGTGATAGGTTCTCCCACTCCTGAGCCTCCCAGCCTGAGTGGTAGCACATCGAGTCACTCTATCAGACTTAGGAGCAGGTGCAGACTGATTAACCATGGGCGTCAACACAGAAGGTGTGTCTAGCAGATCCTTTACACCGGCCTTGTCTTTTTCACTAAAGTCAAGGCCTGATTCCGCAGTAAGTTTGCCCTCTACAGAGCAAAAAGGGGGGAGTAGAAAGACTAATGGATTTGATGTCCCAAATCTTGATCCCATCCAGAAATCTGAAGGTCACAATGTTACAAAAGTGTTACGCAAATGTAAGCGTACGTTAATTAGAAGTGCGTCCCTAGCCATGCAACACTTTAAGAGATCATGCACTGTTGACGGCCCTAAGTCCAGCAGAGCATGTAATATTAAATGTTTTGCATGTGCTGACTCAGACCATATTGCTAAGCACTGCAAGTCTTTGGGTACTAAGATGCAGAAGAAATGTGGTCCTGTAAAATGTTTTAAATGTGGTCAGATTGGACATATGTATTTCTAGGAACTACCACAGTATAAGCAACCGTTGAAAGCCTAGTGAAATGGCAATAGAAAATGGCCACGTTACAACAAATGGTGGATTTAGGCAAGGACAAAATGGCTGAATAAGAGTCTCCTTACAGCCTTATGTGCCCTACCATGTGCTGAAGCATCTAAATGACCCACCACAACTGGGGAAGAGTTTAGGTGTGAAGTAGGCCATAAATGACATGTTCACAGTCAGGTGAAATTTCTTTGATGCCTGTACTGTGTGTTTATGGTCTCTATTATTTGTGTTTGTCCCTATTTGTCCTTTTGTTTTTGTGAAAATGATTAAATGTGTTTAAAAGTTCTATTTTCTGTAGACTCCATCTTGTATATCTGACGTCCATCTTGTATATCTATAGACAAGGAGAAAAAAAACAAAAACACCCGGCACACATCGTGCATCATCTCTTGTTTAAAGTGACAATGGGTGGGGGTAAGCGGTTGTGTTTACCTTGAGGTATGGTGCTAGGAGCACAACACCCAGAAGTGCCTGTATGGTCTCAAAGGACTGCAGCTGGTAAATCCGTGCAGGGGCTGTCAGGGCTCCCTCAGTAGATCGAGATAAATGGAGAAAAAAAGGGGATACAATTCTCTAGCGCTGTCCAAATGTTGTGGAATTGAAGGATTCAATCCAAGGCAAGAAGTTTAAATAAGATATATTTTTAATGGATAAGAATGCTACGCATTACGAGATCGGACCGAGAGAGAGAGTTTGACGAGACACTGGCATATTCTTGAATTTGATTCATATCTTAAATCAATCATACCTCACAAACCCACAATAACCTTCAAACGTGCCCCCACACTAAAAAACATACTGGCACCCAGAAGAGTACGACACTGGAATAAACATAAACCCTCTGAGAATAAAATTGGAGCATTGGGGAGCTACAAATGTGGTGTAAAAAAATGCCTCTGTTGCAACACCATTACCCACCAACTTACCAATTTCAAATCAAATTCCACAGGAACTTCCTTCCCCATCAAACACCGCCTCAATTGTAAATCATCAAATGTTATTTATCTAATTAACTGCACCTGTAATAAACAGTATATAGGTAGAACAATACAACCCCTACACTGTCGCCTCAACAAACATAGGTCAAACTGTATGAAACAATTTATGCAGCATAGCATATCACGTCATTGCACTACCGAACATAAAGGAGATTTTAATTGTTTTTTGATCACTCCAATTGAACAAATAGATCCCTCCCTCAGTAACGGTTTTGAGAACCATCATTTGACACCTGAAACCCTTATTCCGATTTCACTGACTTTACTTCATTAACAGTTTATCCTGAAGTGTTAGAGGCGCTAACCCCTCTCCTTAGCAACCAGAGACGCCAACCCGTCTCCTGGCTTCCGAGCGTTAGCGCTCTATCTCCTTAGCGACCTGTTATGCACATCCTACGATCCCCTCTGTAAACTGCAGACATATTCCGGAAGGTTCCTTAACTATTAGTATGATATATAGTATTCCCAGCCCTTTAAGTTTTAAGCTTTGGTCACATGGTTAAAAATGTCAATGACCGTAATGCTGGGGGAATTTTTAGTTCCACGAGCACAACGGCAAAAGCTCTTTCATTTTTCTCCTACACTGAGCCTCATACACTGCAGAACAGTAATAAAGTTCATGTGTACAGTCTCTGGTAATCATCAATTGTGGTTATGTATTCAATTGCATTGCTATTAAAGTTGGTTTTTTTTTAACCTTTGGCCCCAGCAACGTTCATTTTGGCGGTCTTTTTAAGCTATTTAAATCCTGCTGGGTCCTCCAGCAACATGTATGTTTCTTTGCCTGATGAAGAGACTGGTCTGATCACGTAACGCGTAGCATTCTTATCCATTAAACATATATCTTATTTAAGCTTCTTGCCTTGGATTGAATCCTTCAGTTCCACAACATTTGGACAGCGCTGGAGAATTGTATCCCCTTTTTTTTCTCCATTTATCTTCATCTTGTATATCTGGCATTTATCTTGTAGCCTAAATAATCCATTTTGTGATTAAGAAGTCATGTTGCTTTAAGCTAATATATCAATGCCAGCATTGTCTGAAACAATTATATGTTTTTGTTCATGAGCTGTATGTTTAGTCTTTCTTGTTATGGAGAATATAGATAAATATTTACTGTGTTATTATGAGAAAGGAGTCTGCTGTCTACTACTGCTGTGGGAATACAGTTTGTTTATTGCATCGGTGTGGGCAGTATGACCCTTTAGCCAAGGTGATGTGGTATATTTTGGGAAATTATAGTTTTACATTTAAAAAGTCTTTTACGCCTATGATTGGCTTAGGACAAACATTTTCTCAGCGTATTCTATTGGCTAAACCAAAATCAACGTCACATTGTAAACGATTGACTGAAATCAAGCTACACCTATTTGGAAGGATATTATTGTATTTGTTTTTGTAAATAAAGCTCAGAGAAGGATATTTGAGCATGCAAGCATGGTCTCTGTGTCTCTTACTTCTCTCCGATATAACGATATAACCTATGATTTGGATCTAGATAAATTTGCTAGAACTTCAGTCTAATATATTTTAGCCATGATTGCGTCAACAGTTTTTTGTGCTGGAGCCCGGGAGATTAATCATATGATAGCTGTCACTGGAGGTCGGGCATTGCATCAGCGAAATTTAAAAAAACTGCGGTAAGTAAGAAGTGTATTCTTACATACATACTTGGATTGCTAGAACAATATTTATTTTAAAAACATTTAAAAACAAACCATGAAGTGCAGTTTACATTGAAATATGAATACAGTTCACTATATATATATATATATATATATATATATATATATTTATTTATTTTTTAAATTTAGATCAAAATCAGTATTTGACAAAGGAACATCCTCATAATACTGAAAGCCAGTATATCTTTGGTTAGGATCTGGAAATTGTTGTCTTTGATGAACTACACAAGATTATATTGGTCGACGATTGTGTTTTCCAAGGAATCCATATACCCACATTGTGAAAACCCGGTATGCAGCTAGTCTTAGACTCCTGTAATGATGAACACATAAAATTAGTATTTTTTACATAAAAAACTTAAAAGCTTACAAATATTATCTTATTATTAGATTATCAATGTTAAAAACACAAAATAAAGTAAAACAAAACATTATAGGTTTATGAATACATTTCATAAATCAACCTTGGATTAGTTAAATCAAAGGAACGTCCAGAGTAGTTGGTGTTTATGGTTAATATGCTTTTCAAATCATTTTCGTCCATGTAGACAGATTGAAAAGAAGAATTTTGGGTAATGCATGTTAGACTATTGTCTATCAAATTCTCCAAAGAATCCAGTTCTGTGCAACAAATACTTTCTGTTACAGTGGACATTATAGTACAGTTGTTGCAACTATACCAACTTTTATCTGTTAGTTGATTTTCTGGGTCTGGTTCAGGACCTGGTCTTTCTTCGTCTGGTGCACAAGTTGGATCGTTTTGAAAACAATAATCCTCACCGGGATGGGCTTTTCTAACTTTTCTTCTAAGCCTTTCTATGAGTTATTGAGGTTCCTAATAATTTTAACAAATATAATAAAATACATTTTTTGTTTTAGATAATGGAAGTCAAAATTTTATTTAGATAACTGGTTATACTGATTTTTAAAATATATATTTACAAAAACCCCTTGCAGCACCTGGACACACCAGTACGTCCTGTATTGCAGTGCTTTAAGGCACCGGGACGTACCAGTGCGTCATGGCTAAAAACTGTCACCCTGTCAAAGGACAGGGTGACACAACTGTGCCATCAACTGTTTATGACAGTTGATCGGCACAGTAAGATGGCAGGGGACCAATCACAGCGATCCCCGGCCAGCGATGGCTGTGATTGGTCCGTCACAGCAGACTGACCAATCACAGCTCCTTGAGAATGTGTATGTGATGGAGCTGGCTCAGAAGCCATCACCGCCGGGTATCGACTGTCCGACAACCCGCTGTAACGGCCAGGATCAGAGCTAGGCTTAGATCCGGCCGATTAACCCCTTAGATGCAGCGATCAAAGCAATCGCTGCATCTAGGTGACGTCTAGCCTGTCGGGAATGATGGTTGCCATGGGCACGGGTGTCAGCTGCTTGCAATGGCGGATTATAATATGGGCGTTTCGGGTGGCCGCCCGGGGCCCGAGGCTGCCAGGGGGCCCATCGCAGCCCGAACCGCACACTATCTTAAAAAACTATGCAGCGCTGCCGCGCTGCCCGCTTCCAGCTGAATCTGCATCCGCAGGACGCAGATTCAGTTGGGTTGAATGCTGGAGCCTCGCTACAGCATTCACTCTGCCGTGAGCGGCTCGGTGCAGGCAGGCGCGATGTAGTGACGTCATCGCGCCTGTTTGCACGGAGTCACTCACGGGACAGTGCAGAGGAGGAGAAGGATCCCCCACCGTCGTGGGAACTGGGATAGGTAAGTAATTATGTTTTTTTTATTTATTGGGTACGCACATATGGGGCATTATACTGTGTCACTCACATCTATGGGGCATTATACTGTGTCACATCTATGGGGCATTATACTGTGTCACTCACATCTATGGGGGTATTATACTGTGTCACATCTATGGGGGTATTATACTGTGTAGCAGCTATGGGGCATTATACAGTGTCACATCTATGGGGCATTATACTGTGTTGCAGCTATGGAGGCAATATACTGTGTCGCAGCTATGGAGGCATTATACTGTGTAGCAGCTATGGGGGTATTATACTATGTCACATCTATGGGGCATTATACTGTGTCGCAGCTATGGAGGCATTATACTGTGTCGCAGCTATGGAGGCAATATACTGTGTCGCAGCTATGGAGGCATTATACTGTGTAGCAGCTATGAGGGCATTATACTGTGTTGCGGCTATGGAGGCATTATACTGTGTTGCGGCTATGGAGGCATTATACTGTGTCGCAGCTATGGAGGCATTATACTGTGTCGCAGCTATGGAGGCATTATACTTTGTAGCAGCTATGAGGGCATTATACTGTGTTGCGGCTTTGGAGGCATTATACTGTGTTGCGGCTATGGAGGCATTATACTGTGTCGCAGCTATGGAGGCATTATACTGTGCAGCAGCTATGAGGGCATTATACTGTGTTGCGGCTATGGAGGCATTATACTGTGTCGCAGCTATGGAGGCATTATACTGTGTCGCAGCTATGGGGGCATTATACTGTGTAGCAGCTATGGGGGTATTATACTATGTCACATCTATGGGGCATTATACTGTGTCGCAGCTATGGAGGCATTATACTGTGTCGCAGCTATGGGGACATTATACTGTGTGGGGGCAGCTATGGGGGCATTATACTGTGTCGCAGCTATGGGGGCATTATACTGTGTAGAGGCAGCTATGGGGGCATTATACTGTGTCGCAGCTATGGAGGCATTATACTGTGTAGAGGCTGTTATGAGAGCTGCAGGTCCAAGGGGGGAGACGCTGTGTAGCACAATATGCAAGGGGGCATTGTTGTATAGCACTATATAGAAGGGAGCGCTGTGTATCACTATATCTAAGCGGGATTGCTGTGTAGCACTATATACAAGAGGGGGAGGGCTATGTGATGCTATTTACAGAGGGGGAGGACTGTGAAGCGCTATTTACAGGGGGCTGTGTGTGGTGCTATCTACAGTGTTTGACACAATTATATTCAGGGGCGCAGTCTATGGTGCTATAATATTTAGGGGCACAGTGTTTGTACTATTTTATTCAGGGGCGCAGTGTTTGGTGCTATTATATTTAGGGGCACAGTGTGTGGCACCATGATAATATTATCTTTGTTTATAGGTGTGGAAATGTTGGAAAAGTGAGGAGCCAAAGACATCTGAGTGGCAAATTCTGGAGAAATGGGTATTGGCCGGGAAAAGTCGTCATGAAGTCTGGACTGGATGGAGAAGAGGAAAAAAACTACGCAGTCACCTGTGAGTCACTGTGAGATTTATAGACAATCTGTCATCTCTACTGACATGTTTATTATAGGAAATCCTTGTATTTCACAAAGTCTTTGTGCAGTCCAGGACTGATAGACAAATAAGTGTTTCTATTCCCCTTGTCAGGAGAATGTGTCCCTACACGGTGCGTTACTGTCAGCGATGGTTGGAGACTGTCAGTATGTGGGGACACAGCCTTTTGACAAGGGGAGTAGTAACACCCATTTGTTAATGTCTGGACAAAAAGGAAGTGTTAACAATAGTTACAGGGCGGCGGTGGAGAAGGGGGGCCCAACTATGGGTAACAGCCCAGGGCCCATGGTCTACTTAATCCGCCACTGGCTGTTTGTCACAGTTGACATCCGGCTCTAATGGCCAAGACCGGAGCTAGGCTTCGATCCAGTCGATTAACCCCTTAGCTACAGCGATCGCTCCATCTAGATGGTTAGATCACACCCTATGGTTGCTAATGGCAACTCGCGGGGGTGCCGATGGTTGCTATGGCAACCGTAGCCTAACAATGACTTCCTAGTACGGAAGCCTATTAGGCCCCGCCGGGAGGTGAAGCCTAATAGGTTTGCTGTCAGTGAATAGCTGACAGCTCTAATACACTGCACTATGTAGGTAATGCAGTGTATTAGAATAGGGATCAGGGCTTTATGTCTTCAAGTCCCCTAGTGGGCAAAAAAAAAGTTACAAAAAGTTAATAAAAATGTTGTAAAAAAGTAAAAATATAAAAGTTTCACGTTAAAAAAACTATAACAGCCTTTTTTCCCATAATAAGTGTTTTAGTATAGGAAAAAATGGAAAACATTTAAAAGAAAGTACACATATGTGGTATAACCACGTCCATAATGACCTGAACTATAACAATATCACGCTATTTTACCCACCCAGTCAACACCGTAAAAAAAACAATTCCAGAATCGCTGTTTTTTAGTCACTAGCCCTCCCAAAAGAGAATAAAAAAGGGATCTAAAAGGTGCATGTACCCCAAAATTGTACCATTAAAAACTACAGCCCGTCCCGCAAAAAACTAGCCTTCCCACAGCTTTTTGATGGAAAAATAAAAACGTTATCGCTCTCAGAATATGGCGACACAAAATATAAATTATTTTATTGTACAGATGCTGCAAAACATAAAAATAACTATATACATATGGTATCGCCGTAATTGTATCGACCCGCAGAATAAAGTAAAATTGTAATTCATAGCGCATGGTGAACTCCGTAAATAAAGAATAACAAACATTATCAGAATTGCTGGTTTTTGGTCACCTTGCTTGCCAAAAAATGTAATAAAAAGTGATAAAAAAAAATCACACGTACCCCAAATTGGTACCAGTGAAATCTACAAATAAGCCCTCACAAAGTTCTGGCTCTCAGAATATGGCGATGCAAAATGTGCAGAGTGTTCCAAAAGCGGATAAGATTGGGCACCATTTATCAGTGCGACACCGGCCACATATCTACGTATTATTATTTATTTACCCCATTATTATACCTTCTTATTATGCCCTGATTTAGCCCGCACAGCTTACATATCAAAAACTGAAATACCAGCAAAACCCCAAACAAAACTACCACTAAGCAAAATCTGCGCTCCAAAAGCCAAAATGGCACTCCCTCCCTTCTGAGCCCTGCAGCGTGCCCAAATAGCAGTTTACGTCCACATATATGGCATAGCCATAACCGGGAGAACCCGCTTAATAGTTTGAGGTATTTGTCTTCAGTGGCACGAACTGGACACAACATATTGTGCACTAAAATGGCATATACCAGTGGAAATGAGCAATTTTCACTTTGCACCATCCACTGAGCGTTCATTTCTAATACAAAAACAAAATCCTGTGTGGTTAAAATGCTCACTACACCCCTTAAAAATGCTTTGAGGGGTGCAGTTTCCAAAATGGGGGTCACTTCTTGGGGTTTTACACTGTACTCTGGTACCTAAGGGAGCTCTGCAAATGCGACATGGCGCCTGTACACTAGTCCAGCAAAATCTGCACTCTAAAAGCCAAATGCACTCCTTCCATTTTGAGCTCTGCCATGTGCCCAAACAGCAGTTTAGGGCTACAAATGGGGTATTACCGTACTTGGGAGAAATTGGGTAACAAATTGTTTTGTTTTTTCCTATTACCCCTTGTAAAAAAAAAAACATTGTGTGCAAAACGACATATTTTTGGGAAAAAAAATAATTTTTCATTTTCACTGTCTCATTCTAATACAATCTATGAAACATCTGTGGGATCAAAATGCTCACTACACCCCTAGATGATTACCCTGAAGTGCATAGTTTCCAAAATAGAGTCACTTCTTAGGGATTTCTACTGTGCTTGTACCTCATGGGCACTGCAAATGTGACATGGCGCCCAAAAAACAATCAACCAAAATCGACATGCCAAGTAGCAGCAGCAGTTTATGACCACATATGGGGTATTGCCGTACTCGGGAGAAATTGCTTTACAATTGCTGGGGTGCTTTTTCTCCTTTATTTCTTGTGTAAATGAAAAAAAAATCAACATTTTAGTGGAAAGAATGTAGATTTTCATTTTCACTGCCTAATTCCAATATATTCAGCAAAAAAACAGTGGGTCAAAATGCTCACTATACCGCTAGATAGTCCATAAGCACACTAGTGCCACATGTGGGATATTTCTAAAAACTGCAGAATCTGGGCAATAAATATTGAGTTGCATTTCTCTGGTAAAACGTACTGTGTTAAAGAAAAAAATGTATTATCAATGCATTTTAGTAAAAGAAAAGAAAATGTTAAATTTCCCCTCTACTTTGCTTGATTTCTTGTGAAATGCCTAAAGGGTCTAGTTTTTAAAATGGGGTGATTTATGGGGACTTTCTAATATATAAGGCCCTCAAAGTCACTTCAGAACTGAATTGGTCTCTGAAAAATTAGCCTTTTGAATTTTTTATTAAAAATGTGAGAAATTGCTGCAAAAGTTCTAAGCCTTGTAATGTCCTAGAAAAATAAAATGACTTTTAAAAAACGATGCAAACATAAAGTAGACATATACGGGAAATATTAACTAGTAACTATTTTGTGTGGTATTACTATCTGTCTAACAAGCAAATACATTTACATTTAAATTTCACCAAAAAAAACCTGAAAATATCGACAAAATTTTACCACTAACATAAAGTACATTGTGCCACGAGAAAACATTCTTAGAATCGCTTGGATACATAGAAGCATTACAAAGTTATTACCACATAAAGTGACACATATCAGATTTGAAAAAATTGGCTGTGTCCTTAAAAAGGCTTTGTCACCACATTATAAGTGCCCTATCTCCTACATAAGGAGATGGGCGCTATAATGTAGGTGACAGCAGTTTTTTTTATTTAGAAAAACAATCTATTTTTACCACGTTATGAGCGATTTTAGCTTTATGCTAATTACTTTCTTAATTCCCAACTGGGCGTGTTTTTACTTTAGACCAAGTGCTAAAGTACAGAGGAGTGTATGACGCTGACCAATCAGCGTCATGCACTTCTCTCCAATCATTTAGTCAGCGCATAGGGATCCTGCTAGATCAGTATGTGCTGTCTTATACTGACACATTAACGTTACTGAAGTGTTTAGACAGTGAATAGACATTCCTTCCAGCCAGGACGGGATGTCTATTCACAATCCCGACACTTCGCTAACGTTTCTGTAGTACTTACAGCAGAACAAGCGTAATCTCGCAAGATCACGCTGTAAATGACAGGTTACATCGAGATTACGTTTGCTCTGCTGTAAGTCCCACAGAAACGTTAGCAAAGTGTTGGGATTGTGAATAGACATCCCGTCTTGGCTGGAAGGAATGTCTATTCACTGTCTAAACACTTCAGTAACGTTAATGTGTCAGTATAAGACAAACACATAGTGAACAACCCAGTGTCACTATGCGCAGAGTAAATGAATGGAGAGAAGTGTATGACGCTGATTGGTCACTGATTGGTCAGCGTCATACACTCCTCTGTACAACGCCCACTTGGTCTAAAGTAAAAACACGCCCAGTTGCGCATTAAGAAAGTAATTAGCATAAAGCTAAAATCGCTAATAACGTGGTAAAAATAGATCGTTTTTCTAAATAAAAAGCACTACTGTCACCTACATTATAGCGCCGATCTCGTTATGTAGGAGGTAGGGCACTTATAATGTGGTGACAGAGTCTCTTTAAGGCCAAAATAGGCTGTGTCCTTAAGAGGTTAATATATCTTTATTTTGAATTTTTATTTTAAACATAAATATAAATCTCATCGTCCTGCGTTGGTTGATCAATTTCAGAAGTGTAATCCAATGCACTTTGATCATTTTCTGAAAGCTTAAATTTTTTAACATTAATATAATAAATTTTTTAGATACAACAAAAAATATTTAAAAAAAATATTTTTTTTTTAATAAAAATTATCAGAATGAAGGACATGAAAATATCCAGCTTAAATAAGTAATTTTCTGAAATATCTTCGTAATAATTTTTGCTTGTAGTCTACAATTACAATTTAGATAGTCAGAAATAAATACAAATATTTCAATACTATTTTTAATAATAAATTTTTATTACAAATGTGGCATCAGAATAACTAATTCCACCATATTGCCCACCCTGTATACAGTGCCCCGACACCCCTTATAGTTAGTACCATACAGCTCCCCCTGTAGCTAGTGCCCCCACCTCACCTTTATAGATAGTACCATACAGCTCCCCCTGTAGCTAGTGCCATACACTCCTTCATGTAGATAGCGCCCCCCACCTCACCCTTAGGCCTTATTTACACGAGCGTGTGTGTTTTGTGCATTGCAAATGCGTTTGTCGTGCGTCTGTGCTGCGTTGCAGCACTTTTAACGCGCGCGCGACCTGCGTTTAAAACACGCGTAAAAAACGCAGGGAGCAGTTAATGAGAGGCTAGCTTACAAGAAGGCAGGCTGGCCAAACCCCTGCTTGCTGGGTGAATAGGTTGTCAGCCTTATTTCATCCTCTGCCAAAACCAGTGTTTGTTTAAACTGTTGACACGTGTCTTGGCTTGCAAGCAACATTTATGCCTTCTCCGTCGCTGGCACGTGTGCTGCTCGCGTGGATGATTTTGCGAAGATTTGGGGAACGGCGACCCATGCTGCAGAAGAAGTAGGATTTGGGTTCATCCACTTGTGGCCCAACGTACCTCCAAAGGGCACTTTCATACACTATATGAGGACTTACGGCGTCACCCTGAGAAATTTTGTGCGTTTTGCCGCATGTCTGTGTCCACCTTTGATATGCTGCTTGCGCAGATTCGCACTGGAATCACCTACCAGAATACCAACATGCGGTGCTGCATTTCCCCTGTGGAACAACTGCTTGTGACCTTGAGGTATGTCTGCTACTGCAATTAGTTCTTAGAGGACGCTGTATGATTTACAAGTCCGCCATAACATGTGTTCTTTATTGTTTCTGTTTTATCTTGCATTTAGATTTCTGGCTACAGGCAATAGTTACCATTCTTTACATTTTGAATTTCTTTTGGGAGTGACCACCATTTCCTTCATTGTGACATCCACCTGTGTTGTGCTGTGGCAGAGATTAAAGACCACGGTCATGCCTCAGCCCACGGCAGAACAGTGGCTTCGAATTTCAGTTTTTTTCGATCGTGTTGTTGGCCTTGGCAGACAGTAATTATTGTTTCACGATTGTAGACATTGGCTCATATGGAAGCTCTGCTGATGCCCGCATATTTCGTTCGTCCAGAATGGGTAAACGACTTGTGAATAATCAACTGGCGGTGCCCGAACCTACCATCCTCCCTGGCTCCAGCGGGCCACCAATCCCATATGTCATAGTTGCAGCTGAGGGTTTTGCCCTGACAAGGCAAGTAATGCGGCCATTTGCAAGAAGGGGCTTGGATGAGCGTCGACGCATGTTCAATTACCGCCTATGCTGAGCTCGAAGATGTGTGGAATGCGCCTTTGGCATTATGTCTAACAGGTGGCGGGTGTTTCTGTCTACAATGCAAATGTCACCGCAGAATGTGACACGTGTCATCCAAGCGTGTGTAGTTCTGCATAACTTCTGCCGTATTCATGATGCAACTTTTGATGCCGAAACTTTTGACCCACCAGCAACACTGTGCCGGAAATTCCACTAGGGAGATCTCTCACATCTGGACACCGATTGCGTGAAAGTAGTGTTAGGGACTCACAATACATGAGGACCCTTGACGTGGGTTGCGAGCTTACATCTGTTGTGGTTTGTACTTGCCATTTGACAGTCCTGAAAGTGATTGCATGAGAATCAATTCTGTTCGTCAAAATTAAATTCTCCTCCAATCCCGACTGTCCTTTCTGTGGCTATTGGGAAATCATATCTGTTTAGAACAATGGCAAACCCCTACAGATGAACTAATACCTCATTGAACGCGTGCCATTCTTTTGGGGCCAGGTCAACAGTGTGTTAGTGTACAGTAATATACAGTTAGGTAATCATTTTGAAGAGGAGGGTCCAAAAAAATGTCCACATGCAATTGCAACTTTAAACACCTTCGTTTTATGTTGAATGCACACCAAAAACGTGGTGCAAAATAATAAAACACAAATAAGTGGCACCAACATGGTGCAAAACACATATGACCAAACAATGCAGGCCTACAAACAGAAACCTTCGTCAGATCATCCCACAGCCACTTTCACAAGTTGTGGTATTGATGGTCCGGGGAACTAAACGCGGGCATTTCAGCACCACTATGCTGGACATGGAGCTGCTGAGGATGTTTGTCTACAGCATAGTGGTGCTGATGATGTGCCTGGTAGCTGGGTAGGCGGAGAATAGGTTTCAGGACCTCTGCTGTATTGAGCAAAATGGCGATCACGGGCAGGAAGAGGACCAGGGGAAAACCGGGCAGGCACTGCTCTATATTGGTGATGTCGTGCACTGGGGGTGGCTGGTTGGGATGGGCCTGGGTAATTAGAGGTTGTAGAAGCCTCCGTTAATCCTCGCCAATGCTCAATTGCAGAGAAACACTGGAGAGGATTGTTGGGGGGGGGGTGTGGCGCAGTCAATAAGGGAAATTATAGCAGACTGTAGGCGTGGCAGCCTATCGTCTGGAACCTTCCGCAACAGTGGCACGAGTCCGCGAGCAAAAAAGTTGTGCCCGTCTTCGTTGGCCGCACGACGCAGGTATTCAAGGACCCTTGTATCAACTTGCGCCCCAGCGGCTGGCAACTGACTGCGTCAGCATCTGGCTGGTGCTCGAGGGGGTGGATTTTCTTCCGGAGGGAGTTCTGCTGGGGCCGACTCTACTGGGGCAGGGTCCTGGGGTGTAAGCTCCGGGGTTAGGGGCAGCAGTCGACTGCTGGGAGGATGCGGCTGGGACTCTGCATGGTCACTCTCCTCCTCTCCTTGTTCTGGAATAGAAAAGCAGAATCAGAAACCAATAGTCAACAATGTACAAAAATGCTTTATGGCAGACATGACATGTGCAAAGCAACATTTACGCAGGCAATAGGGCATTTACTTACGATCTCATCTCCATGATATCCTTGAGGAACATCAGCTGCTTGGTATATATGTACATCCGTTTCTTTGGTGCCCCATCACCACTTTGGCCTCTGTCGCCGATCTCGCGCCGAAATTGGTCCCTGCAGCTCCTCCACCGGGTTTTAATATCCTGGACTGTAGGATGAACACCAAAAACATGGTCACTCATTGTGTTAACGCACAAACAACTCGACCATCAAATACATGACGGTCCCTACACAGAAAAGTACATTCCACACGGTGATGCTGCAGTAACACCAAACTAAAGTTGCTTAGAATAAACCTAAAGCACTCCAGTAATTCTTAGAGTTGATTTTCAAAAATACTTTATTGTATTTATTTCCAAAATTGTATTCTTTTGGAGAAGCGATTTTAATCGATAAGATATCCCTCGAGACCATACCATAAAATGCCGGTTATAACGTGCACAGAGCAGATCGTATAAAGTAAAGAGAAGAAGAGGATGGAATGGAATTTAATGATGTCTGAAGCATAGGATCCAGAAGAGACATACCTGTATATAGTGTTACACTATATACAGCTCTGTGCACGTTATAACCGGCATTTTATGGTATGGTCTCGAGGGATATCTTATCAATACCCCTCCTCCATGTTCTTTCAATACTTAAATTGCTAATGATACGTCTCAGTAGATTAATTTGATCAATAAATGTTTTTTCCATATTTATGCAAATATTTCCATTATATACTGAGCGATTCTTGTATGATTTGTTTTTGTAAAAGATTTTGTTCTATAAAATGTGGATTTAAATAAGTATACATATACTATATCATCATGTAATGAGATTAAGAATGTATAATTTTCATATGTCCCTGACAGTGGTCACTTTTGTTCTTTCTATATCATATTTGGATATAGATGCTATTAATATTTGCTCGGAAATTATGTAATTTCATTCATATATTTGTTATTGTTGTTTCTAAAGATATATGTACTATATACCTGTATTGTTTATTTTTCCATAGCCATAGTGAGAAAGGCCATGGTTAGGCCGAAACGTAATAAAAAAAAATCGCTTCTCCAAGAGAATACAATTTTGGAAATAAATACAATAAAGTATTTTTGAAAATCAACTCTAAGAATTACTGGAGTGCTTTAGATTTATTCTAAGTATCTATAGTGTGGGTTCCCTAACCCGAACCTATATAGCACCAACACAGAGTGAATTAGGAGTGCATCCTTACATATTGTGTGACCAAACTAAAGTTGGGCATTTTGCAAAAGTAAAACACAGGGACACACTACTTCAATAGGGGGGACATTGCATCGTTTAACCCCTTCAGGACACAGCCTGTTTTGGCCTTCAGGACGCAGCCAATTTTTTCAAATCTGACATGTTTCACTTTATGTGGTAATAACTTCGGAATGCTTTTACCTATCCAAGCGATTCTGAGATTGTTTTCTCGTGACACATTGGACTTTATGTTACTGGCAAAATTTGCTCGATACATTAAGTATTTAATTGTGAAAAACACCAAAATTTAGCGAAAAATTGCAAAAATTAGCATTTTTCTAAATTTATATGTATCTGCTTGTAAGACAGATGGTAATACCACACAAAATTGTTGCTAATTAACATCCCCCACATGTCTACTTTAGATTGGCATTGTTTTTTGAACATCCTTTTATTTTTCTATGACATCACAAGGCATAGAACTTTAGCAGCAATTTCTCACATTTTCAAGAAAATTTCAAAAGGCTATTTTTACAGGGGCCAGTTCAGTTGTGAAGTGGATTTTAGGGCCTTATATATTAGAAACCCTCGATAAGTCACCCCATTTTAAAAACTTCACCCCTAAAAGTATTCAAAACAGCATTTAGAAAGTTTCTTAACCCTTTAGATGTTTCACAGGAATTAAGGCAAAGTAGATGTGACATTTTCAAATGTCTTTTTTTGTTTGCAGAAATAAAATTTTTATCTATTTTTTTTGTAACACAGAAAGTTTTACCAGAGAAACGCAACTCAATATCTATTGCCCAGATTCTGCAGTTTTTAGAAATACCCCACATGTGGCCCTAGTGCACTTATTGACTGCAGCACCAGCCTCAGAAGCAAAGGAGCACCTAGAGGATTTTGGGGCCTCCTTTTTTATTAGAAAATATTTTAGGCACCATGTCGGGTCTGAAAGGCTCTTGCGGCGCCAAAACAGTGGAAATCCCCCAAAAGTGACCACATTTCGGAAACTATACCCCTTGAGGAAATTATCTAGGGGTATAGTGAGCATTTTGACCCCGCAGGTTTTTTGGAGAAATTATTGGAAGTAGGCCGAGAAAATTAAAATCTACATTCTTTCAAAGAAAATGTCGGTTTAGCTAATTTTTTCTAATTTCCACAAGGGCTAAAAGGAGAAAATGCACCACTACATTTGTAAAGCAATTTCTCCCGAGTAAAACAGTACCCCACATGTGGTAATAAACGGTTGTTTGGACACATGGCAGGGCTTAGAAGGGAAAGAGCGACATTTGGTTTTTGCAGCTCAAATTTAGCAGGAACGGTTTGCGGAGACCACGTCGCATTTGCAAAGCACCTAATGGACCAAAACACTGAAAACACCAAAAAAGTGACTCCATTTAGGAAACTACACCCCTTGAAGAATCCATCTAGGGGTGTAGTGAGCATTTTGAACCCAAAGGGGTTTCATAGATTTTATTAGAATTGGGCAGTGAAGATTAAAAAAATACTTTTTTTCCAATAAGACGTAGCTTTAGCTCAAAATTTTTCATTTTCTCAACAAATAAAGGAATAAAAAAAAAACAACATTTGTAAAGCAACTTCTCTGGAGTACGGCAATACCCCATTTGTGGTCATAAACTGCTGTTTGGGCACACGGCAAGGATCTGAAGAGAAGGAGCGCCATTTGGCTTTTGGAGCACAGATTTTGCTGGATTGGTTTATTGACACCATGTCACTATTGCAAAGCTCCTAAGGTGTCAGTACAGTGGAAACTCCCCAAAAGTGATTCCATTCACAAAACTACACCCCTTGAGGAATTCATCTAGGGGTGTAGTGAGCATTTGACCCCACAGGTGTTTCATAGATTTTATTAGAATTGAGCAGTGAAAATTAAAAAAAATCCTTTTTCTTCAATAAGACGTAGTTTTAGCTGAAAATGTTTTATTTTCTCAACAAATAAATGAAAAAGAGCACCCTACCACTTGTAAAGCAACTTCTCCTGTGTACGGCAATACCACATATGTGGTCATAAACTGCTGTTTGGGCACACAGTAGGGCTCAGAAGGGAAGGAGCGCCATTTGGCTTTTGGAGTACAGATTTTGCTGGATTGGTTTCTGGGCGCTATGTCGCATTTGCAATGTCCCTGTGGGACCAAAACAGTGGATCCCCCCCAGAAGTGACCCCATTTTGGAAACTACACCCCTCACGGTATTCACTTAGGGGTGTAGTGAGCATATTAACAACACAGGTGATTGGCAGAAATTGGTGTGCACTCGATGTTACAGAGTGAAAATTTGATTTTTTTCTATAGATATGCCAATATGTGGCGCCCAGCTTGTGCCACTGGAGACACACACCCCAAAAATTGTTAAAAGGGTTCTCCCGGGTATTGCGATGCCATATATGTGGAAGTAAACTGCTGTTTGGGCACACTGTAGGGTTCAGAAGGGAGGTAGCGCCATTTGGCTTTTGGAGTGTGGATTTTGCTTGTAGTAGTCTTGTATTGAGTCTTACTGGTGTTTCCGTTTATAATGTGGGGGTACATGTAAGCCGGGCGGAGTATATAAGGGGCATAGTCAGGTGGTATAATAATGGGGTAAACAAAAACAATAAAATAATCCATAGATGTGTGTTACACTGTGACACAATCCTTTCTGCACAGGCCGGTGTCGCACTGATAAACTGTGTCCTTTCTTATCCCCCTTTTGGTCCACACTCCGCACCTTTGCAGTTTGAGGAATTTTGCTGGGAAAGTGTTGTCCTGGTATAATACGGGCACCCTCGCTTTCAGCAGATATGTTTGGGCCCTCCCCTTCCTGGTTCCCTAATTTTAGGGGCCTTGATAATTCGCCACTTGAAACAGAAGAAATGTTTCCCTCGGGCCGGCACAACTGCATATTTTTATTTCCTGGCTTATTGGAGCCTTAACTAATTTTATTTTTTCATAGACGTAGTGGTATGAGGGCTGTTTTTTTTGCGGGACGAGCTGTAGCTTTTATTGGTACAATTTTGGGGTACGTGCAACTTTTTGATCACATGTTATCCTTTTTTTTTGGGAGGCAAGGTGACCAAAACACAGCAATTCTGACATTATTTTTTTAATTCTTTTTATACAGCGTTCACCACGCGTTATAAATTACACGTTACCTTTATTCTGCGGGTCAGTCCGATTCCGGTGATACCTAATTTATAGAACTTTTTTATGTTTTACAACTTTTTGCACAATAAAATAACCTTTGTAAAGAGAATGGATTTTTTCTGTCGCCATGTTGTGAGAGCCATAACGGTTTTAATTTTTTCGTTGACGGAGCTGTATGAGGGCTTATTTTTAGCGAGACGAGTTATAGTTTTTATAGGTACCATTTTTAAGTACATGGGACTTTTTGATCACTTTTTATTTCAATTTTTGGAAGACAAAGTGACCAAAAAATAGCAATTATGTCAGTATTTTTTAGTTTTTTTTTTTCGGCGTTCACTGTGCGGAATAAATAACATAATATTTTTATAGTTACGGTCGTTACGGTCGCAGCGATACCAAATATGTATGGCTTTATTATTTTTGTTCAATAATAAATGTCTTGATAAAGGAAAAAGGGCGATTGTGTTTTGTGTTATTATTTGAAACTTTTATTGTATTTTTACAACTTTTATTTTTACTTTTTTGACACTTTTTTTTTACACTTTTCTTTAGTCCACCTAGGGGACTTGAAGGTCCAACTGTTTGTTTGATGTTCTAATACATTGCACTACCCATGTAGTGCAATGTATTAGAACTGTCAGTTGTTCACTGACAGCAAGCCTAATCGGCTAACGTAATGGCAGATAGGAAGCCTTTGTTAGGCTTCCATTTGCCATAGCAATCGCCCCCCCGCAACAATAGGCCCCTGCAATTGCGTAGCGGGGTGCCGATGTTGCTATAAGAACTTAAATGCGGCGGTCACTATTGACTGCCGCAATTAAGGGGTTAATCGGTTCGGATCACCGCTGTGATCCGACCCGATGTTTTCCCCCAGTACTAAGGCTGCTAGTAGCAGCCTGTACTGGGAGATGCCGGGCTGCGGGGAGCGTCTGTGTGCTCTGTTAGGAGCACACGTGGATTAACGGGCTGCAGGCACAACGACCAGCTTTGCTACCCGTTAATCTACGTGGGGTGGTCGTGAAGAGGTTAAAGACATGTACTCACCAATTCTCTGGCGGTCTCGGGTGGTGCTTTTATCCCATTCGCTGGAGAAGAGCGCCTGGCCTATGTGGTCCCATGCGACTTCCTTCGCCGAGCGGTCATGATAGGACTCCGCACGGGTGTCCCATATCTCGAGCCTCTCCTGCACAAGGCAGATCATCTTTTCTACGTCCATCCCACGCGGCATGACTGCAGTTGTCTGTGTGAAGGTTGGACTGTGGCAAACACGCTGAGGAATCTCAAGCACTTCCTGGTTTGTGCTTGTTTGGACCAGTTTTATCAAGTCATTTACATGGACATAACAAGTGGTGTGTGAAAAACGCGCATCCAATGCAGGTGCTTCCGTGTGGCATGCGTGATTTTCACGCACCCATTGACGTCAATGGGTGCGTGATGCGCGAACAACGCACAAATATAGGACATGTCGTGAGTTTTACGCAACGCACTCAGCTTGCGCAAAATTCACGCACTGTCTGCATGCCCCCATAGACTTACATAGGTCCGTATGACACGCGTGAATAGCTACCCCCCACCTCACCCTTGTAGAATATGCCGTACAGCCACCCCTTGTAGATTTTTATCCCCAACTTACACTTGTAGATAATGCCATAAAACAGCCACTGTATATAGTGCCCCCACCTACCCTGATAGGCTGCAGTCCGAAAGCGGACAGTAGCCTAGTGGCCTGCTCTGCCATAGTGGTCAATAGTATCTGCATCTGAGAATGCAGATAATATTGAATGTGTCGTTGCTACCACTGTACCAGTTATAGTGGCTGACAGCAGGGCCCCCGTGTATCGGGGTGGGGGGGGCGTGCTGGTGGGAGGCCGATATGGCTGATACATTGAAGCAGTCGGTAGGGGCATTCATCAAGAGAGCAATGCTGCTATGAATAGAGTATTATAGAAGTCTTGGACGCACGCAGATAAACCAAGCAGCATTGTGATTTTATTATAGCGCCGCTTGCTGGTGAAGAGTGATATAAACACAGATATTTAGTAAAAAACAGAAGAACATGTTATATTGAAATTGATGATATAAAAAATATGTAACTTTTCACATTTTTTTAAGGGGAAAACTATTATTTATAAATAAGTAAAATATTACATAAATAAAAAAATTAGGATAAACTTGGGAATTATTTTTTACCTGCGTGGAGTAGAGGTGGAGGCAAGAAAAAGTTTCTAAAAAGTAGGTTCAAGCCAGGGTAATTGAAGGTCATAGTCCATTTCTCATTGCCTTTCAAGAAAGCGAATGTCTATGTGATTAGTCAAGCAAACCAAATCATCCAATGTTGTGGATAAATCCCAACCTCCTTGCTCATCCTTGATGC
Organism: Rhinoderma darwinii; assembly: GCF_050947455.1. Classification (NCBI taxonomy): domain Eukaryota; kingdom Metazoa; phylum Chordata; class Amphibia; order Anura; family Rhinodermatidae; genus Rhinoderma; species Rhinoderma darwinii. The sequence goes on along the minus strand of NC_134688.1, from coordinate 335,662,335 downwards.
GGCCTTCCAGATCTTCCCAAAACGTAGCGACAATAGCTTTATTTTTCCACTGTAACTCCGTGGCAATAGTGCAGAACTGGATGCCATATTGTCCTACTGTAGAGGTTCCTTAACATAGTTTGAATAGTGAAAGAGCCGCAGATGATGCCTGACCAGGTATTTTGAGCACCTTTTTAAAAGTCATAAGGAATGCTTGGATGTCAAAAAAGTGGGATCGCTCCCCTCCCATAATGGTGATGCACAGGCCAGCACCTCCCCAGAGAGTAGAAACAAGATATAGGCTACCTTTGCCCAGTCAGAAGCAATTTAATGTACCATTACCTTAAAATGGACTGTACATCGGTTCAGGAATCCTCTACAAGACTTGGAATCACATTAGTTGCGAGGAGGATGATGCAATCTAGGACTGAAGGCAACAGCCCGAGGTGGTAGCGTTTAAACCACAGGAGCCGCTGGAATGGAGAAAGTACTTAAACGTGAGGAAAAATTCTGTAAAAGTTGATGCAGTTGATCCTGGCAGACTTGTTTCCTAGATATTACTTGGGCCAGGTCAGAAACTTCAGGCAGGGTTATGTCAGGGGAGTCCATGGCCTGAGCAAACTGTCAAAGAGCCCATGGATATTGAGACTGTCACGGGGCCTCCAGAAGATGGTGCGAACCCACTGTATTACCAAGGAATTTACATGGGGCTAAACTGGGGAGCGGAGTCCAAGGTGATCCCTTATTCACCTTTTGACCTCTATACAGTGATTTAGAAAATTGGTGTACGCAGGCCCTTTAAGAGGAGAAATGGCATAGTGCCTGTGGAGGTGAGCAGCGGCAGAATGGGAAGCTGCCAGTAGCCGAAACCTGAGCTGACCAGGAGAAAGCTGTTACATGTAGTTTGTGAAAACTGCTTTCATCCTTTTTCTCAGCGGTCTTGTATCATCACTTCAAAATACCGGTTGTTTTATAAAAATTTTCAATAAAGTCCTCACATTGTCGAGTGGATCACTGGATCATATTTCTTTTTGTTGAGAGGAGATAATCACATGACTAACTTTTGGGGTAGATTTTGTTGACTGAACAAACTATACTGGAGCATAAAAGGTAAAGAGCAGGGAAAATGGTATATTTTCTAGATGTGGCAATTTTCCTAAATTTTTCAGATAAGGCTTACCAAATTATATTGGTTCCAATTTGGTACTGTAAGATAACCCCATTTATCGCATAAAAAAAACAACTTTTCACACTTGTGTTTTTGATTGTAGAAAAATAGAATAGTACATTGCAATATTTCATCCAGTAAAAAAAAAATTAATCTGCCATACCAATAAAACGTTGAAGGGGGAAATAGGCATTCCATATAAAAAAAACAATTGAGGACTAATACATTTTAATTAGGATATATGTTGTAAAGTGAAAATAATCGTTTAAATCATTTAAAATAATCTATTTGTCCTTGAAGACTATGTACACCTTTGATGGTATTTGTTTTTTTAAATAAATGTATTTAGTGTTTTTAAGCAACTTTCAAAATCCGTTATTAAAATGTATTTAAACTTTTTCATATACAGCTTCTATGTACCCTGTATATGTAGAAGCGGTATCATTTTGTCTCAGCCTATTCCATGAGTTCAGCTGAACTGATGGCTTGGCTGAGAGCGGGTCCTGCGTGTCTCTGACACATAGGGTCCAGCTAATAACAATCAGATCTAAGTGAACTTAGATGTGAGTGTTATTAGCTGGATCCTGTGTGTCAAAGCCACGCAGAACCCACTTTCAGCCAATCCATCAGTTCAGCTGAACTAACGGACTCAGATGAAACAGAATGATACAGTTTCTATGTATAGAGGATACATAGAAGCTGTATCTTAAAAGTAAAACATTTTTTAATAAAAGTTGCTTAAAAACACTAAATACATTTATTTATTAATATAAAAAAATTGCTTACAAAGTTGTACATAGCTTTTAACTTCTAAAAGAACAACTTAAAATTTCATCCTTTTAACATTATATGCCTTAGGTTTAACCGGTGTGTTTTTTTTATTAACTTTCTAGCCACCTACTCTTGCCCTTTTCTGTATTAACACTCTATTGCTCTTTTACTGTCCACTGTCATTGGGATCCTTCATGTCTCCTTTATACTGATAGTCTTTCCTCTGTATTGCCATTGTCTCCTCAGCACTTTCAAGGCATGTTTATGTCTTATTGTCACCATTTCTTTAATAGTCACTGACTTTTAACTATCAATGTGCTTTATTTTTTTTCTGCAGCCTCTTGACACAATAATTCTTTCCCGACAACATTAGACATTCTGTAAATATACGACTAGCCTCTCCAATGGGTTAATTTGAAGGGTAACAGATGATAGTGAAAACCAGCATGACATTACAGATCCTCATCAAAGATATCCTTTATAGCATGACAAAACAAACAATATCATCTAATTATGGCCATAAATCAGCAAAGTTTGATTGTTGTTCCAGAAAATTGGTTTTCCAATTAATCTCCTTATTACCATATGCTCTAATCTGAAGCATTACAATATGGAAAAATTACAATGACATTCAGATAAAGTGATGCTCTGCTTAATCAAATCCAAAATATTTATTTCATGTACCCAACTAGACAAACTTGTATAATTAATGCATGAATTTGCAATTAAAATTGCCTGCTACAGTCAGGAAGAAAAAAAGCTGAAGGATTTTTAATCACAAAGAGTTTTATATTTCTCACCCATGACAAGAAAACGATTTTTAACCTCTGATTAGTTCTTTATGATAAATATGGCACTGACAGTGAGACGGACGTTGGGTTTGGAATATTGAGGCCGAAAAAGATCTACTACATCTCCTGTTTAGGGGATCGTCAATTCTTCTGTTTGACACAGATTGTTTACCGGAAAATGTCTTCAGCGCACACCTGAATGAGTTTGTGTTGCTGAAAATTTATACAAACAAATTATCAATGATGTGTTTGATACAGCAGCGCAGTTCAGTGACATAAGAGCATTACAACCAATCTCTGTAGCAGAAGAGAAGAGCTGTTTTTTTTTTCTATATATTGGCAGTACTGTTAATATTATACACACACACACACACACACACACACACACACACACACTGACACACACACTGACACACACACTGACACACACACACACAAACTCAACTGGCTCATACTCAAATAAGCGGCTGGTGGGTACTTCCATTTGTATAAAACATATTAGTACAAGCATGTAACTATGCTTTTGTTACAGTGTACGGGTTTACATATTTTTTGTTTACCTGTGGGTTATTTCTACATTTATTCGCTATAGGGCATAAATGCTCCTCTCATTATTGTGCGTGTTCTTTTAGCGATCTATAGCTGAATAACCTTACTCTATGGCCATTGTATTTCATTTGAAGATAATTTGATTCTTCCTTGATTTTGGGGACGTAGTCATGGGTACTTTTATCTGTGCCGTTCATACCTTAAGCATGATAACTTTTGTATCACATTGACATATTGGATTGTTGCTTTTAGATACTCCTAGATAGGTAGGGTACTATTTGTAACATGTCCCTGACCATCTGTGACCTATTATTGTGGGTTGCTGCATAGTAGGTATTTTTAGTATCCCTCTTAATCTATTGTTCTATGGTTGAAGAACATACTTCCAGTACACACCATAGTTGATGCCTTTCTCTACATCTTGATATGTTTGAGGAGAATGATACATTTTGGTACGTATATCACCTTGAGATTGCTGGTATTTAGTTCTGACATAGAGTCACATATAGGGGTATATGGTGTATGGGTTTATATGGTGCCGTGTACCTAATAAATATCAAACTGTATTCACCCCAAATAGCGCGTGTTCTCAAAGAGTGTATCGTACACTAGTCAATTCTACTTTTTGGGGTACCCAGTGTGGGGCATCCCTTCTTTATTATTTGTGTGATATTTGCCTCCCACTCTTTGCTGTGAGACTGTCTTGGTTGTCAGCTACTCCTTGGCATCATGTTGCCTAGGTAGCCTCTTATATTTTGCGCATGCACCATTCTATTATCAGCACCTGCGCAGTACTATTGCATGAGTATGGGGATCTGATTGCATGCGCCAGCGGCTGCATCTGAGTGTGCGCAATGGTCACTTTCGGACACCGTTCAAGGTTTCCCTGTGCACTACATACTATGGAGTACAAGAGGAGGTAAGCAGAGCCATTACCATATGTTATAATTTTTTGATTGCATAATCTGTTTAATATTTGTTTATATAGGCGGTACATTTAGTTTTCACATTACCCCTGAAGAAACTGCACTAGGAGGCAGCGATACATGTGGGGAGACTTCACATGTTACAGCTTACATTCGGGTAACATGTATCTTTACTAATATTACCTATCCTCTTGTGTTCTATGGTGTCATAATGTCACATTGCTTATATATTTGTAACCCATCTCTATTTTGAGGGGCATTACTTGCATTTGCACTTTATTCTATATTTCAATTACCAATAACATCAGGTTAGGTATAGATTTTAGGACATACATTTTTGTGTTTCCTTTATTCTATTTGTATATTACAATTGTTATGACACTATGTTTTGTATACAGGGATTATACCATATCATGGGTTGGTGCTGCAATTCGTCCTATGTTATAAGACATATGGACCGGTTCTTTGTCTGGTTTTAGATGCTTTTATTGTTTGTGTTCTTTTTGTACCATATAAATAAAGATATATTGTTGCAAATTTTGGGTGTGCGTAATCCATAATGTGTTGCTTTACTCACAGTTAAATTGTGCTTTTGGTGCACATTTGCAGCACCCCTTTTCTTGTAATCCACTTTGATCTTGGTGGCGCCCATCCCTTTTCAGTTTTATAACTTAAAAGATTAATAAACTAACATTTGAATTAAATTTATGAATGCTGTTCTTATGTTTTTGTTAAAGGCTGTGACTTATGCTGATAATGGCCAATTAACCCTTTCCTTCTAGTTGTATTGTAATATTATGACACCATAATGTCATTGTGCTCCTTCCACCTACCTCTTTGAAAGATTACAATTTAATGTCCATTTTGACTGAGTGTGTTTTTTACCCGCATGGATTTTTGTGAACATCTTGCTGTCTAGAATTTTTTTTTGCATTGTAATGTTAAAGGGGTATTTCTAGTATTGACAATTCCACCTATCCACCTATTTTCTGATCCCTGGGGGCTCCACTGCTGGGTACCCCACTGATCACGAGAACTGGGGTCCCAAGCTTAGATTCCTCCTCACTGCTAGGGGTGCAGTGAGGAGAAATCTGCTTGAATTGCAGTTTCTGACATTCCAATAAACTTTGAATGGAGTGGTAGCGTGCATGCTCTACCATTCAATGTCCTCCTCCACTGCAAGTGAGCATTGAGGAGGAATGGGAGTTTGGGGCCCCTGGTCTTGCAATTGGGAGGGTCCCAGCGATGAGGCCCCCAGTAACCAGACAATTATCACCTATCCTGTGGGTAGGGGATAATTGTAAATTCTGGGTCAACCCCTTTAAATACTGTACTATTGTTATATTTATTAAAAGCAAATACAAAAGTGAATGCATTTAGATATTCTGTGTGTGTGCATAATTTATACTATGTAAGCTAACATTGTATATTATTCTATAACCTATTCCTCTTTTCAATTATTTCTACTATGAACTTAGAGCAAATCCAATGAAAAGAAAAATCATAGATCAACGCACCCAATAAGCCAGAAAGGCAATGTAAATTTCTTCATGATTCCCCCACAGTGTTCAAGACACGTTCCACTGGCTCCACATCTAGAAGAAGAAATTCCAGCACTTCCATAGACTAATTATTTTTCAAGTTGTAAGACAGCTTTTTATTCATAGCATAGAGTCAGTTAAACAAAACATTCTTAAATAACGCAACACCAATGAAAATGAAACGTCAAGTGCCTAAACAAGCAATTCCTGTTGATTCTAAAACATAACAATATGTATGTAAATTAGGAACTCACATGCTGTAAAACTCTTAGAAACAATTAGTACTGTATTTAATCCTTAACATATAAGAAACTCTAACGATAAGTTAAGTCATGTAGAAAATCAATCCATCAAGAGGTGAATATTCACTATGCTTCCTGATTCAGAATGCTTCTGCTCTCTACTTTTCGCCGCTTTGATGTTTAACAATTTGACAGAAAGCTATGCAAAGCAAAGTTTTACACAATTATATAGTAGCAAAAATCTCTAATAATAAAGAACTAACAATGATTCATGAAACTAGGTCTTGTCTCGCATTCTTGACCAGATTTTGTTAGGAGGTGTGTTCAAATCTGAATTCTGGTAAGACTTTTGATATGATACATTTGGTCTTTGAAAAATGTTAAACACAGTTCCTGATCACAGCTTGTTACAGAAGATTTCTAGTATGAGAACTATGGCAAAATGTATGTATACAGGTGAAAAACTAGTTAGGCCTCATGCCCACTTCAGTTTTTTCCGTTCAGGATGCTATCCATTTTTGTCACTGATAGCACCCTGAACCCATGCACACTTCCGTTATTTTGACGGATCCATTGTTCCGTTCCGTCAAAAGTAGAGCATGTCCTACTTTGGTCAGTGATTCAGTTACCGTGGGGCCCATAGAAGTCAATGAGTACGTCAAAAAAACGGACGGCACACGGAAGGCTTCCGTGTGCCGTCCGTTTTTGACGGATCCGTTGTCATAGCAACGGCTGGGCGGGCCAAAGTTCACAAACTCACAGATTACAGTACACATTCATTCCTGAAGATGGATGTGGGGAGACTCATAGCATTGGTGCATGATCACCCAGAACTTTGGGATACGCTGGCGGAATGCTACCACGATCGATATAAAAAGAACACCGTGTAGGAGGAACTGGCCAAGGAGCTTTTGACGTGCAGATGGCAGTAGGGAACTAGTGCCCAGCGTCAGAAAATAAGTAAGTAAATGCACACATTGCACTGCTTGTTTTTTTAACCTGCTTTTCCATTGTTCCATTGTATGCAACTTGGTTAAACTTTACACACCCACAGTTATGTTTTTCTTGCATTGACCTGCTGTCTCATAAAATGTGCTTTGCAATACCAAATTTCTGACTGGTATAGACTTTGCGCAGTTTCAAGTGTGTCAGAGACTAGCATACACCTCGCACAGTTGCCTTGTCCCCTTCATCTTTTATACGGTGGAGCCTCTACTTTAACCACCACGTTCATACATATGGCCTGTTATATTTCTAGTGCAATATTAATTTTGTATTTTTTTTAATTTCAAAGTCCACGAGGTCAAAACTCGCTAGAATTCTTGCAGGAACCAATTCCGACATGAGCAGTCACAGATAGCCAAAAGTGGTCAGGCGCCCAGCAAAAAAAAAGTGTACATGTATACGAACCAGCTTATGTTCCTCAAGCAAGTTATGGAGCTTCGTCCGTAAGTAAATTTGTTTCTACTTCATTTCAATTTAATATTTTAATTTCATACAAAAATATTCTACATTACGTATTACAGGCCTATTCTTATTTTTTATTTCAAATTGTATGCATATTTAGTTTTTTGTGGAAGCTGCTCTTGTATGAGGGCTGCTTCCCCTTTTTTTTTTAAGCAACTTTCCTCCAAGTTTCAGAAAATTACCGTCCAAACAGGTTATAAAAGATTGTCGTCAAGAGAACCCGTAGGTCCGAGCAGTATGCCAGGTTCATGACAGCTGATAGTCGTGGCTTCATGTAGTTGCAACACCCACCAATTTGATGTACAGTAAATGGCCTACTATGTGGATAATGTATTAATTATGCAAAAACTAATAATTTCCACACATCATTTTTCTTGTACTAAAATTTATTTTTTTCCTTGACAAAATCGAAGAACAATTTACAATCTGGAGGAGGCACAGCGATGCCACACAACTGGAGGAGCCGGAGGAAGAGTCAACTCTGACCGAATCACCGTGTCTCCTAACAGAGGACTCGATGCAGGCGTCTACCACTTCTCCCATTTCTTCTGCTGAAGTAACTCCCCAGAGTGCAAGGTGCAAACGCGGGTTCGTTGCGGTGGGCATTAGGGCTGTTGTGGAGTCCCACGTAATAGACTATTTAAGAAGTAGTGCAGAGAGCCCTGAGGAGACCTTTCTATGCAGCCTCACCCCACATCTGACATGTCTCCCTGAAGACCGGCGTCTACGTGTCCAGGGAGCAATGATAGTGATGCTCCAGGCAGCAAAGCCACCGAATGACCCAAGGGCTATATTTAGGGCAGTTGACTTGTGATGGCTGCACAACGACGAGCAGCCAGATGGTGGTGCGCAGCGAGGGCATGAATCACAACAACACTTGCAACAGCATAATTTTAGGCCCACTTTGGAGTCCTCTGAATCTTTGTTCTCCTAAGATAGAGGCCTAAACATAGGGCCAGATTACTATGGCCCCTCGAGTAGCACGCAAAGCTACCAGGCAGGTAGCGGACCAAGCTACCTGCCAACAAGCGTCCAAAGCTACCAGGGGAACGTGGCCTACCCCTACCAAGGGCACCATCATGGGCCGGAATCACACGAGAGACATGCCCCCGCTCGACCGGCACCCTCTACTGCAGGACCAACTGCCAACTGGTCCAGAGCTTTTCCACTTGTAATTACTGTGTAATATGTTTATTTTTTTATTCACCATGTTGGTGATTATGAACCATGTTGTTTTTTTTTTTGTTGTTCAGCAATAAACCGTTTTGAGTTTACCTACAAATTTTATTCATTAGACAATTTTTTGCCTTGACAAAATACAATTTTCCGTTAATTTTTAACAATTTGGTTCAAAATGAAAACATTTCATTTGCAAAAATATGTAAGCTCACAAGCCCACGTCAAGGGTCCTCGTTGCCTTGCGAGTCCCTACACTAACTAACCAAACAGGTATACATTTTTATACTGAATAAATAAAAACTAAAATCATTCTAGAAAATTACATGTTTAACAAGCAGCAGCAATAGAGTCCTGCTGCCAGGAAACTGCTCCCTCAGGGGTCAGGAAATATGTGACATAAATGTCACGGATAGCCAGGCCCGACGATCCAGGTCTCCTATGTGACGTCAGATCAAGAGGGACCTCTGCAGAAGTGCCACATTGATCAATATCCGTGTCCAAACAGGTATCGTGAATCCTGGTGAAGTTGTGTAATAGGACACACGCTTGTTTCACCAGGGTCACATTGTCTGCATCCATCTGTATGGCGGACCTCAGCACTCTCCAGTTACAGCTTAAAATCCCAAAGGCACACTCTACAAACCGACGTGCACGTGTTAGACGGTAATTGAAAATGCGTCTCCTGTTGTCCAAACCTCAATGAGGGTATGGACGCATGACGTGGGGAGAAAGTGCAAATCCTTCATCAGCCACAATTACAAATGGGGCTGGCAGGCCAGATAATCTGATCCCGGTAGTGGTCTGAGTTCCCGGAGGGAGAGCTGATTGGATTGGAGCTGTTCACCCATTCGGGAAGCCCTGAAAATGCGAGCATCCGCAGTGCTCCCATAGGCCCCAATATTTACAATTATAAACCTGAAGGTGCTGTCAGCCAAGGCCAACAGTACTACAGAGAAATACTGCTTCTAATTGTTGTATTGGGACTCTGAGTGAGGCGGCTTGCGCACACGAATGTGCTTCCCATCAAACGCCCCAATGCAGTTTGGAAATTGTGTGGTCTCCAGGAAGCCATCGGCAATTCGTAGCCAATCTTCTGCTGCTGGCTGTGTCATCACCGTCTCTGAGTCGACGCCAGATTGCCTCGCATGTCACCCGGATAATACGTGATATGGTGGTGTTCCCCAGCAGAAACTTGTAGTGAAGAGAGGCAAAGGAGTTGCCAGAAATCTGAAAAACAGTAACATTGAAAAAATTTTAACTTTAAAATAAGAGACAAGTATCAGGGGGATCAGTCGTTCCTCAGGAGAAATACAGCGCCTCATATATGTGTCTTGGAGAGTGATTCCAAGACGCACGGCCTCCAGCAGACAATCAAATGTGCTGATTGACATGCGACAGAAATTCACAAATTTTTCAAGGTGATGTCGCAGGTCATGGTAGGTGGTATGGAAATGCCCTTTAGAAGTCTGTTGGGAGACAATGGTTGAACCCGATACCTCCTTCTCCTCCTCGGTTTTTCTTCCAGCCCAGCAGATTGCTGTCCAAAGCACCGATAAAGAAGCCAGGCTAAAAGGACAGGTCAACAGGTTTGGGGCTCATATTTTCACTTCAAAAATCCAAAGAAACCAAAGCAATCCAAGCAGAGGAATCCCAAACTGTTCTCTATGCTCTGAAAGCTACAGGAAACAGCACCAAAAACTTCAAGTAACCTTCCTATGGGTGTTTTCTGGGACCTGTGACCAGTTCAAATGAAGTTTACCTTCCGTTTTTTTAACAGAAAAACGGAAGCCAAACGGAAGCACAAAGTCTGTTTAAAACGGAAACACGGAACGAACACGGAGTACACACGAAAACCACACAGATATCAAAACGGACACACGGATCCGTCAAAAACGGTGATGGAAGAGTGCATGAGGCCTTAAGGGGCAAAAGACAAAGGGTAGTTGTGAATATTATAAATTGTACATAGAATTCTTAGCAGTGGTGTTCCACATAGTGCAGATCTATTTTGGATCCAGTTTTTTTTTTATGACCTTGTGGATAGAATGAAAATCAATGTGTTAGTTTTGCTGATGACATCATATTATGTAAAATAATTAAAATGCAACATGATTGTGACATCTTGACATACTGTATATGTCAACAAGCTGCTCAGTTAACCCCTTAAGGACACAGCCTGTTTTGGCCTTCAGGACACAGCCGATTTTTTCAAATCTGACATGTGTTACTTTATGTGGTAATAACTCCGGAACGCTTTTACCTATCCAAGCGATTCTGAGAATGTTTTCTCGTGACATATTGTACTTGATGTTAGTGAAAAAAAAAATGGTTGATTTAGCATTTTTCTTAATTTAAATGTATATGCTTTTATTTTTATAGGACGTTACAAGGCTTAGAACTTTAGCAGCAATTTCTCACATTTTCAAGAAAATTTCAAAAGGCCATTTTTACAGGGACCAGTTCAGTTCTGAAGTGGCTTTGAAGGCCTTATGTACTAGATAGACCCCATAAATCACCCCATTTTAAAAACTGCACCCCTCAAAGTATTCAAAACAGCATTCAAAAAGTTTCTTAACCTTTTAGGCATTTCACAGGAATTAAAGCAAAATAGACGTGAAATGTACTAATTTCATTTTTTTTTGCCAAAATTAATTTGTGATAAAAAAAATTGTACCACAGAAGGTTTTAGCCAAGAATTGCAACTCAAAATTTATTACCCTGATTCTACAGTTTTTAGAAATATCCCACATGTGGCCCTAGTGTCCAAAGGAGCACCTATAGGATTTTGGGGCCTCTTTTTTTTAGATTATATTTTGGACACCATGTCAGGTTTGAAGAGGTCTTGTGGTGCCCAAACCTTGGGGAGCCCCCAAAAGTGACCCCATTTTGGAAACTACACCCCTCAGGGAATTTATCAAGGGGTATAGTTAGCATTTTAACCCCACAGGTTTTTTGCAAAAATTATTGGAAATAGTCTGTAAAATTGAAAGTCCACCTTTTTTCTGAAAAAACGTAGACATTTTTAATTTTTACTAGGAATAAAGGAGAAAAAGAACCACAAAATTTGTAAAGCAACTTCTCCCAATTACGGGAATACCGCATATGTGGTAATAAACCACTGTTTGGACCCACGGCAGGGCTCAGAAGGGAAACAGCTCCATTTGGATTTTGGAGCACAGATTTTGCTGGAATGATTTTCGGAGCCATGTCGCGTTTGCAACGTCCTGGAGGTACCAAAACAGTGGAAACCTCCCAAAAGCGACCCCATTTTAGAAAGTACACCCCTCAAGGAATTTTCCTAGGGGTATAGTGAGCATTTTGACCCCACAGGTTATTTGCAGAATTTAGTGGAATTCGGCCATGAATATGAAAATCTACTTTTTTTTCTGAAAAAATGTAGACATTTTTAATTCTTACTAGGAATAAAGGAGAAAAAGAACCACAACATTTGTAAAGCAACTTCTCCCGATTACGGGAATACCGCATATGTGGTAATAAACCGCTGTTTGGACCCACGGCAGTGCTCAGAAGGGAAACAGCGCCATTTGGATTTTGGAGCACAGATTTTGCTGGAATGATTTTCGGTGCCATGTCGCGTTTGCAACGTCTGCAACGTCCTGGAGGTACCAAAACAGTGGAAACCCCCCAAAAGCGACCCCATTTTAGAAAGTAAACCCCTCAAGGAATTTTCCTAGGGGTATAGTGAGCATTTTGACCCCACATGTTATTTGCAGAATTTAGTGGAATTCGGCCATGAATATGAAAATCGACTTTTTTTCTGAAAAAACGTAGACATTTTTAATTTTTACTAGGAATAAAGGAGAAAAAGAACCACAAAATTTGTAAAGAAACTTCTCCTGATTACGGGAATACCTCATATGTGGTAATAAACTGCTGTTTGGACCCACGGCAGGGCTCAGAAGGGAAGTAGTGCCATTTGGCTTTTTGAGAACAGATTTTGCTGGAATGGTTTTCAGTGTCATGTCACGTTTACAGAGCCACTGAGGTGCCAGTACAGTGGAAACTCCAAAAAAGTTACACCATTTTGGAAACTACACCCTGAAAGTATTAATTTAGGGGTATAGTGATTATGTTGACCATGTTGTTTTTTTTAGCTAGAATTACGGGAGAGGATAAAACTGAAGGAGCGCCTTGTGGCTTTTTGGGCCTAGTTAGATGAATTCCAGGCACAATTTATTTGCAGACTTTCTGAAGTGACTGAGCAGAAAACACTGTCCTTCAGTATTCATCTAGGGGTATAATGAAGTATTTAGTTTTTCAGTATTCATCTAGGGGTATAATGAAGTATTTAGTTTTTCAGTATTCATCTAGGGGTATAATAAAGTATTTAGTTTTTCAGTATTCATTTTTTTAGGTTTAATTCCAATTCATAAATGGGCAATAATGTACTAGTATTCATTTAGGGGTATAATGAAGTATTTTGTTTTTTTTTTAAGTTAAATTCCAATTCATAAATGGGCAATAATGTACCGGAAATAGGGATGAAAGGCCAAAAATGGGTAAAAAAAAAGTAGAGAGTAAGTCATAAAATTAATAATTTAGGGAGGAATGGTAGGCGTGAAAACAGTCCTTGATACACAATCCTGGCTTATCAGGACAAGTGTCACACTGATAGCCCGTGTCTTTTCGCATTCCGTTTTTATAACAGACGCGACATTTTTTGTATGTTCTCTTTTTCTCAGTGGGGGGCACTTCACTTGGGAAGTGCTGCCCTGATACAATTCTGCTGCCCTCGCTGCTATGGGATGTACTTGCAGCCTCTTCTGCTCGGTCTTTGAAAAGTAGTGCTTTATTACTTTTTCCTGGTATTCAAGATACCGTGCTTGATTCCCTGACTTCCGATATATAATAAAAGAATTGTACAGCGCTGTTTGTATGAGGTGCACTGCAGTCTTCTTGTACCATACGCGGGACTTCCTCATTGCGCTGTATGGCTGTAGCATTTGATCTGCCAGGTCTACGCCACCCAGGTGCTGGTTATATTCCTGTATACACACGGGCTTGAGGGCGGTGGCATTACGCCCTCTTACTGGAACAGGGGTGCTGCTGTCCCCATGAATGGACGTGATGATAAAAACATATTTTTTATCCCTAAATTTGGTCACCATCACAGTCCCATTAGACAATGACCTGCTATCACCAGGTCTCAGATTCTGGTCGACCAAATTTTTTTGGAGGCCTTTTTGATTCCACAGGCGACTGTATTTTTATCAAATAGGCAGTGGAACAGCGGGACGCTAGTATAGAAATTATCTATATAAAGGTTATAACCTTTATCTAGCAGGGGGTACAAAAGGTCCCACACAATTTTGCCGCTTGTATTGAGGACAGGGGGACACTCTGTTGGGCAGATTTGGGAGTCTTTTCCCTCGTAAATTCAAAATCTGTGAGTGTACCCACTTTCACTCTCACAGAGCTTATAAATTTTGATCCCGTATTTTGCCCTTTTACTTGGCAAGTATTGCCTAAATCGTAGCCTTCCTTTGAAGAGCACAAGTGACTCATCTATGGCAATATTTTTATTAGGGGTGTATGCCTCTGAAAATGTTTCACTCAGAAGTGAAATGAGCGGCCTAATTTTAAATAATCTGTCCTGGTTGGGGTCACCAGGCGGAGTGCACTGGCTGTTGTCAGTGTAATGGAGGAATCTCAATATTGCCTCAAACTGAGTTCTCACCATTACAGCCCTGTACATTGGGTAGCAAACAGAACGTCGGTCGACCAGTAGGACACCGTATGGTGGGTTTCTTAATAAGCCCCATATTAAGAAGGAGCCCCCAGAACTTTTTAATTTCTGCAGCACATGTTGGATGCCACTTCTGGCCTCTAGCGTAATATGACGCGGGGTGACTGGCCAGATACTGTTCAGCATAAACATTTGTTTGGGTGACCATTAGGTTCACCAATTCCTCCGTGAAGAAAATTTGAAAAAAATGTAATTCCGTGTACCCAGTGGTATCAATTTTTATTCCTGGGGCAGAGGTGAATTCAGGAATTTGGGGTGAAAAAATATTTGGGGGCACCCAATTGGAGTTACTTGAGTGACTGTCACTCTGCCTACTCCGCCTTTGTGGGGGTTCCTCACTATCGCTAGAGGATGACAAAATAAGGAAGTGTTCCTCATCCTCACTGGCGGTTTCTGTGTCTGTGTCTGAACACAGCATGGCGTAGGCCTCCTCCACAGTGTAATTCTGTTTAGCCATAACTTTATACTTTTTTAAAAATTGTATGACAAATAAAAAAACAACGTCTGAAATGTCATCAGAAACCTGGTGTATACGTGTGTATATATGTAAACCTACCTAAACTACTACAAAATTTTTTTAGATTATTTAAAATTGTAACTTTTTATTTTATGCTAAAACAAAAAATCGCGCCTAAAACGTCAGCACAGGAAGGGTTAACACTCTTTTTCGGACATCTGCGTACGATATATATAGCGTATATTTATTACCTATATATATATACACTATATAACGTATAACTATAAAAAAAATAATCACCTATATATATCCTACACTACCTATAATTTTTTTTTTTTTTTCCATTCTTTAACAAACAAAGTAACTTGGCAAAAGGAGAGGGAAGGGGAGGTGGATTGGGTAGCTCTATGGGGTTAAAAAACAGGTTTGTGTGCTGTTTTACACTTGTGAGGGGACGCACTAAATTCACTCTGGTCCGATCTCCTCAGAACTGTCACAACTGTGACAGAAATGAGGAGATCCGTCACAGAGGAAGAGCGGCAACTCACTTTTCTGATGTGATTGGTGAGTCTGGAGTGACTGACCAATCACAGCGATCCACGGAGGGGAGAGCCGTGATTGGTCCCACCGCCGATAGCTGTGACGCTCAGCTGTCTGTGACAGCTGAAGTCACTGTCCTGTCACTGTTTGTTTACAAGCAGTGACAGTTTAACTGCAGGTCGAGAATACTCGTCCTAATGCGGCAACGACCCGCCGCTCAGGACGAGCATTCTCGTCCTGCGTCTTCAACCAGTTAAAGTAAATTAAATGTACAGTGTTTGTTCAGCTGCTGCGACTGAACCATAACTGAAATATAACTGGAAAAACTTGGCAAGGACTTGAGTATACTTGTCAACAGTAAACTAATCAGTGGCATTCAATGCCAAGATGCAGCTGTAAATACAGGGGTGCAAAGCAAAAGACATACAACCCCTGCTCATAACCCTATCTGTCCCTGCCCAGCATTGATATTTATGAATAGAGCAGTGCATGAACGAAGCTGAACTCGATGAGCTCATCACATTCCACTTTCTGTCACAGGAAATATTGCTGGGGAGATGAGTAAACCACTAGGCCACCAGGTATTACCAACTCGTTTATCCTAGACCACGAAAGGGGTTTTCCAGCCAGTAAAAATTGATGGACTATCCTCAGGTATTGCAACCTTTTCTCCCTTTCACTTCAATGGGAGAAAAGGCTGCAATACCTGTGAATCGCCGCTAAATGCGTGTCGAAGATTTACAGTGAGCAAGAAGAAATGAAGGGGGAGCAGTGACCGTATAAGCGCTGAACCCCTTTCAAAACAGCTGATCGGGAGTCGGACACCGACCCATCAGCTATTGATGGTATTTACTGGCTGGAAAACCCATTTAAGGCTGTAACATGGAGTTTTCTCTAGTGGTTTTCCTTCAATCAAACACAATAGCAGACCAATTGAATGTTGAACAAAATGTTTATACTAAACACAGCTGTTTTTACAGTGGCACACAAGCATATGGTCCTGATCTAGCTCACCACAACAGTTCAGGGCTAGCACTGCTGCAGCAAGACACTTCCTCTGACAGCCAGGAGAATGTCTGCTCCAGTAAGGTGGGGAATAGAAGTACAGGGCAGGCCAGACATGTGCTGGTAGTCAGGGATTCACTTATTAGGGGAACAGATAGGGCAATTTGTTACAACCTGTCACAAAAGATCGTCAAACATTGTGCTGTCTTCCTGGCACTCAAGTTCCACTTTTTACGGATCGGGTTGCTAGAACACTGGGAGGGACTGGTGAGTGGTCATGGTGCATATTGGCACCAATAACAAAGTTAGAGGTAGGTGGACGGTCCTTAAAATTTATTTCAGAGACTTAGGTTGTCAGCTTAGGGCAAGGACCTCAAATGTAGTATATTCTGAAATAATCACTGGTTGCATACCAAAACGGGTTATATAGACCCTGTGACAAAAATGGTATCAGTGGAATAGGGTATCCACTAATATTAATAAATAACTTTTATTATAAAAATAGTCACCTAAATAAATCCATGTATAGATGAATGAATAAGGTCCCAAAGTCCATGGGATATGATTGTATTCACGATTACCCCAGCAGTGGGTGTATTTAGAAGAAGATAGCTAATAAGAGGTAAATACTAAGCGATATTAAAGTTATTCAATGCATGCTCTTTTTACACCAATAGTCTGTATCAAATATTTCATTAGGCAGTATGATAGCATACAAGTGCTGGTGGCAGAAATACTGTTTTGTTACAGCACCACCATTTAGTAATTTGGTGTAGCTCCATTTTCATCAGTCCACAACCACACTAACCCTGCATTCAGGGAACCACAGCATGGAGGATAAACAAGTACCTTCTATCCCTTCCAAACAGTCCAGTCTGTGCTATCTTGGAAGCGCTCTAACACGAGTATTCTATCTAAGCTATCTACTTCTAAGTATTCCCTGTCAATACAGTAAGATTCTAATTAGCCTCTCCAACATGTTTCAACCTGCATTCAGGGATCTTCAGGGAGAGTCTGGCTAAACAGTCGGGAACTTAAGACTTCCAAGGACCTCCCACAGAGGGGACGAATCCAGGGTGTGTAAACCAATCGGTGGAGGGGCTCGTCTCTGACGACACTGAGCCTCATCTACCGCTCGTAGGCTGCACAGTCACCAGCGTCTCCTCCCTCAATACAGCGTCTGTTGACATGGGGACCTGACAGCGCATCTCCAGCCAACTATACATTAGCAGAATATTCTAACCTTTTAACTAGATGGCTTCGATAGATGCTCAAAAAGGTTCATTACCTCGTGCCCTAGACTAGGTACATAGATTCCCCCTCATCACCTTGTGTTCTAGGAATCAAACTAAATGTCATTCCATGTCTCAGAAATTGTCCTCATGGGACAATTTCCTAGGAGTTGATACATCATAATGTGGATAAACTCATATGAGACATTCAAACCCCTACACCTCGTGTTCTAGAATCCGAAAAAAAATTTTTTTATTTAAAGTGCATTATTGCATTATATCAGAAAAAACAGATACATGCACTTTCAAACAGTAATGTGTGTTCTAAGTAATCGTCGATGGAAACCAGGAGTAAAGAGGTGCACGATAAATGGGTAATTTTTTTAGATGAAGCATGTGAAGTCATACTGTTCATTTAAGCCCATAGGGGAAAGTGTCTTCAACCTATGGATCCACATGCATTCCCTCTGTAAGATGCGTTTATTGGTGTCACCTCCTCACGCTCTCATGTATTTTTTGGATCCCCATAAAAGATATACTATTCGGGTCCCCTTTGTGGTGCAAATTCACATGACATGCTACTGATATGCCTCTTTTATGCCTTATATCTTCAATATGCTCACCTATTGTCCTCCAAAATTCACATGTGGTTTTTCATACCTAGGCCAATGGGCAACTGCAGGACATAAGATATACAAGGCCTTTCGTTTTGCAGTTGAAGAAATCACGTATTTTATAGATTTTTTTGGTCACCAGACTTGAAAAGATTTTGCCTATAATCATATGTTTACATGCTATGCATCCCCCACATCTGTAGATGCCTAAAGTGCGAGTAGGTAACCATGTTTGAATGGCTTGCCTATCAGATGTGAAGTGACTTTTTACCAGACGGTCTGTAATGGCAGGGGAAAGGGAGACGGACAAGTGAGCCCTAATCTACCCGCCACTCTGTCCCTGCCTACTTGCAACGACCCGCCCTAGGCGACGGGGTACAACTGGGCGGCGGTCCCTGCACTCAGTAAGTGCACGACAAACACGACAAACATACAAAGGAACACAAGCAAGGAAAAGGGTCCGTTGCCCACGGCAACACCGTGAGCAACCAGAGTGCTGAACGAGCCGAGTCAAGCCAGGAGTGTGCGAGGTACAAAACGAAAAGCAGAAGAGTAGTCGGTAAGCCAGGGTCTGTATGGAGCTGGATCAAAAATAGCAGGAGCTGTAGTGGGCCAGGAATCCACAAGGAAAGAATCACAAGCACTGAGGGACAGGAAGTGCAGGCTCAAATAGACCGAGGGCGGGAGCTAGCTGAGTCTGGCCAGGTTACGATAGGCTCTCCCACTCCTAAGCCTGCCAGCCTGAATGGTGGAAGCAGGAGTCAGTCTCAGGGATGTATTCTCAGGTGCTGACTGATTAGTTCTGGGAGTTAACCACGAAGCTGTGCCTGGCAGATCCTTTACAGTACCCCCCCTTTTATGAGGGGCCACCGGACCCTTTCTAAGTGGACCTGGCTTACTGGGGAAACGCAGGTGGATCCTCCTGACCAATACCCCAGCGTGAACATCACGGGCGGGTACCCAAGTCCTCTCCTCGGGCCCGTATCCTCTCCAATGGACCAGGTACTGGAGGGAGCCTTGTACCATCTTGCTGTCCACAATCCTGGCCACCTCGAATTCCACCCCCTCCGGGGTGAGGATGGGAACAGGAGGTCTCCTCGAGGGAGCCAAGGACGGGGAGCAGTGTTTGAGGAGGGAGGCATGAAACACGTCGTGTATCCGAAAAGACGGGGGTAACTCCAGCCGGAAGGAGACAGGATTGAGGACCTCAATGACCTTATACGGCCCAATAAACCGGGGAGCAAACTTCTTGGACGGAACCTTGAGAGTTCCCAGACGACAACCACACCAGATCCCCGACCATAAACAGGGGGTTAGCAGAACGTTTTTTATCAGCCTGAGTTTTTTGTACGCTCTGGGACACCTCAAGGTTTTTCTGAACCTGGGCCCAGACTGTGCACAGTTCCCGATGAACGACCTCTACCTCGGGATTGTTGGAACTACCAGGTGAAACGGAGGAGAACCGTGGATTAAACCCAAAATTACAAAAAAAAGGAGAGACCCCTGACGAGTTACTGACCCGGTTATTAAGGGAAAATTTGGCGAGGGGAATGAAAGAGACCAATCAAATTGACAGTCAGAGACAAAACACCTTAAGTATTGTTCTAGAGATTGATTAGTCCTCTCCGTTTGGCCATTGGTTTCAGGATGGAAGGCAGAGGAGAAGGACAGATCAATCCCCAACTTCATACAGAAGGCTCTCCAAAACAATGAAACAAATTGTACCCCTCTGTCCGAAACAATATTGACCGGGACCCCATGGAGACGCAGGATGTGTTTGACAAACAAGGTAGCCAACGTTTTGGCGTTGGGTAGTTTCTTGAGGGGCACAAAGTGGCACATCTTACTGAAGCGGTCCACCACCACCCACACCACCGACTTGCCTTGGGATGGAGGCAAATCGGTGATAAAATCCATGGAGATATGTGTCCAAGGTCTCTGGGGATTGGGCAACGAACGCAGTAAGCCCGCTGGTCGGGACCTGGGAGTCTTGGACCTAGCACAAACCTCACAAGCGGTGACGTAGGCCTTAACGTCTTTAGGCAACCCAGGCCACCAATAATTTCTGGTAATGAGGTGTTTGGTACCCAGGATGCCTGGATGACCAGATAGTGCGGAGTCATGATTTTCCCTAAGTACCCTTAGCCGGAATTGCAGGGGAACAAACAGCTTGTTCTCAGGAAGGTTCCCGGGAGCTGCACCTTGATCAGCAGCAATATCAGAGACTAAATCAGAATCGATCGAGGAAATGATTATACCTGGAGGCAAAATACAAGCAGGATCTTCCTCCGAAGGAGGGCTGGCCATGAAGCTACGCGACAGTGCATCAGCCTTAATATTTTTAGACCCAGCCCTATAGGTAACCAAAATCTGGTAAAAAATAACGCCCATCGAGCTTGTCTCGGGTTTAGCCTCCGGGCAGATTCTAGGAGAACCAGATTCTTGTGGTCGGTAAGGACCGTTACCTGGTGCCTAGCCCCCTCCAGGAAGTGGCGCCACTCTTCAAATGCCCATTTAATGGCTAAGAGTTCGCGGTTGCCAATATCATAGTTACTTTCAGTTGGCGAAAACTTCCTGGAGAAGTAGGCACAGGGGCGGAGATGGGTGAGGGACCTGGTACCCTGGGACAAGACAGCCCCCACTCCCACCTCAGATGCGTCAACTTCCACGATAGATGGCTCCATTTGGTTGGGCTGAACCAGCACCGGGGCCGAGACAAAGCACTTCTTAAGGACCTCAAAAGCCTGGACAGCCTCAGGAGGCCAGTGGAGGAGATCAGCACCTTTGCGAGTGAGGTCCGTAAGGGGCTTAGCGATGACCGAGAAGTTAGCAATAAATCTCCTGTAATAATTAGCGAACCCCAAAAAACACTGTAACGCCTTCAGGGAGGCAGGTTGGACCCATTCCGCCACAGCCTGAACCTTGGCGGGGTCCATGCGGAATTCATGAGGAGTGAGGATTTGACCCAAAAATGGAATCTCCTGTACCCCAAACACACATTTTTCGGTTTTGGCAAACAGTTTATTTTCCCGAAGGACCTGGAGCACCTTCCTGACATGCTCAATGTGGGAGGACCAGTCCTTGGAAAACACCAGTATGTCATCAAGGTACACTACCAGAAAAATCCCCAGGTAATTTCTCAAAATCTCATTTATGAAATTCTGGAAGACCGCAGGGGCATTACACAACCCAAAGGGCATGACGAGGTATTCGAAATGGCCTTCGGGCGTGTTAAACGCAGTCTTCCACTCATCCCCCTCTTTGATGCGAATAAGGTTATACGCCCCCCGTAGATCCAATTTAGAAAACCATTGGGCCCCCTGAACCTGATTAAAGAGATCAGGAATCAAAGGAAGGGGATACTGGTTCCTTACCGTGACCTTATTCAGGCTACGGTAGTCAATGCATGGCCTAAGACCACCATCCTTCTTCCCCACGAAGAAGAAGCCAGCACCTACCGGAGAAGAAGAGGGACGAATGTAACCCTTGGCCAGGGATTCCTGGATATACACTCTCATAGCTTCACGTTCGGGACAAGAAAGATTAAATATCCTACCCTTAGGAAGCTTAGCTCCTGGTACCAATTCGATAGCGCAATCGTATTCTCTATGAGGAGGTAACACCTCGGAGGCCTCCCTAGTGAAAACATCAGTGAAGTCCTGAACAAACTCGGGTAGCGTATTCGCCTCTTTAAGGGGAGAAATAGAATTAACAGAAAAACATGACGTACAACATTCATTACCCCATTTGGTTAGCTCCCCAGTATTCCAGTCAAACGTAGGATTATGCAACTGCAACCAGGGAAGACCTAGAACAAAATCGTACGATAATCCCTCCATCAACTGTACAGCGCATTGCTCCAAATGCATGGAGCAAACAATGAGTTCAAAAACAGGTGTATGCTGTGTAAAATAACCATTAGCAAGAGGAGTGGAGTCGATACCCACTACCGGGACAGGTTTAGGCAAATCAATCAGAGGCATAGCAAGGGACATAGCAAATTCCACAGACATGATATTAGTAGAGGACCCTGAATCCACGAAGGCACTGCCGGTAGCAGACCTACCACCAAAAGAGACCTGAAAGGGAAGCAAGATCTTAGTACGTTTCATATTTACGGGAAATACCTGTGCGCCCAAGTGACCTCCCCGATGATCACTTAGACGCGGAAGTTCTCTGGCTGCAATTTTACGCTTAGGACAGTTGTTCACTTGATGCTTGTTGTCCCCACAGTAGAAGCAGAGACCATTCTTCCTGCGGAATTCTCTACGTTGTTGGGGGGACACGGAGGCCCCGAGTTGCATAGGTATCTCTGAATCTTTCGGGGAGGAACGAAGCAACGGAGCTTCGGGAGGCATCATGGGGGAGTCGGAGGAGAAAACACATAAACGTTCACGTTGTCGTTCCCTGAGACGTCTGTCAAGTCGTACCGCTAAAGCCATAACCTGATCTAGGGAGTCAGAAGAGGGATAGCTAACTAGCAGGTCCTTCAGAGCATTCAACAGACCCAACCTAAACTGGCACCTTAAGGCAGGGTCATTCCACCGAGAAGCTACGCACCACTTCCGAAAGTCAGAGCAATACTCCTCAACAGGTCTCTTACCCTGACTTAAGGTCACCAGCTGACTCTCGGCAAAGGCAGTCCTGTCAGTCTCGTCATAAATAAGTCAGAGAGCAGAAAAGAAGCAATCAACGGAGGAAAGTTCAGGGGCGTTAGGAGCCAAGGAGAAGGCCCACTCTTGGGGCCCTTCCTGGAGTCGGGACATAATTATACCCACCCGCTGGCTCTCAGAACCTGAGGAATGAGGCTTTAAACGAAAGTAAAGCCTACAACTCTCCCGAAAGGAGAGAAAAGCACTCCGGTCCCCTGAGAACCGGTCGGGCAACTTGAGGTGGGGTTCAAGAGGTGCGTGAGGGGATCTACCAGGGTAGCATCAGGCTGGTTGACCCTCTGAACCAGGGCCTGGACCTGTAGGGAGAGATCCTGCATTTGCTGAGCCAGGGTCTCACGGGGATCCATAGTGGTGTCAGGGACAAGGGGTAGACTAGGTATGGGCTTGTGATTATGTAATGGCAGGGGGTAGGGAGACGGACAAGTGAGCCCTAATCTACCCGCAACTCTGTCCCTGCCTACTTGCAACGACCCGCCCTAGGCGACGGGGTACAACTGGGCGGCGGTCCCTGCACTCAGTAAGTGCACGACAAACACGACAAACATACAAAGGAACACAAGCAAGGAAAAGGGTCCGTTGCCCACGGCAACACCGTGAGCAACCAGAGTGGTGAACGAGCCGAGTCAAGCCAGGAGTGTGCGAGGTACAAAACGAAAAGCAGAAGAGTAGTCGGTAAGCCAGGGTCTGTATGGAGCTGGATCAAAAATAGCAGGAGCTGTAGCTGGGCCACGAATCCACAAGGAAAGAATCACAAGCACCGAGAGACAGGAAGTGCAGGCTCAAATAGACCGAGGGTGGGAGCTAGCTGAGTCTGGCCAGGTTACGATAGGCTCTCCCACTCCTAAGCCTGCCAGCCTGAATGGTGGAAGCAGGAGTCAGTCTCAGGGATGTATTCTCAGGTGCTGACTGATTAGTTCTGGGAGTTAACCCCGAAGCTGTGCCTGGCAGATCCTTTACACGGTCACTTAGGGATCTGCCTCTACAATAGGTAATTTGTGGAGTAGTCTTCAACACTTGTTTTAAATCAGGATCCTCATGGAGGACATTCCAGTATTTGGAGATAATGTCACGTACTTCATTATGTGCCTCATCAAAGGTACCAATAATCCTAAATTAATTCTCTTGTATTTCTTTTTTTGCGCCGGATTAGCAGATCCCTCCTATTTCTACTAATAGCATCCTCAAAGGCATCCTGAGTGTTTTATCCAGATAGCCTTTGTAAAGGATCTGCCAGACACAGCTTCTGTGTCGACTCCCGTGGGTAATCAGTCTGCACCTGCTCCTATGTATGTGAGACTGACTTCATCTTCCACCACTCAGGATGGCAGGCTTAGGAGTGGGAGAGCCTATCACAGCCTGGCCAGACGGAGCTAGCTCCCGCCCACTGTCTATTTATACCTGCCTTTCCTGTTCCTCCTTTGCCTGTGATTCTGCTCTGCTTGTTTCATGGCTCTGCTGCTGCTGCTTGAACTACTGATCCTCTGCTTGTTATTGACCTTGGCTTACTGACCACTCTCCTGCTCAGCGTTTTGTACCTCGTGCACTCCTGGTTTGACTCGGCTCGTTCACTACTCTCGTTGCTCACGGTGTCTCCGTGGGCAGCTGACACGTTTCCCTAGCTTCTGTATACCCTTGTCTGTTTGACTGTCATGCACTTACTGAACGTAGGGACCGTCGCCCAGTTGTACTCCGTAGCCTAGGACGGGTTGTTGCAAGTAGGCAGGGACTGAGTGGTGGCTAGATTAGGGCTCACCTGTCTGTCTCCCTACCCCGTCATTACACCCTTTTTCCTTAAATTTCTTTCATAAGTCATTGGATTCAGTTTTAAATGCTTTCATAGATGAACAATTCCTTTCTCATTCCAAGATACTGACCTTTTGGTATCCCCCTTTTGAGTGCTACCGGATGATGGCTTTCCCATGTTAAAAGGCTGTTGGTCGAAGTGGGTTTTCTATATACTGAAGTATGAATTTTAACTTTCAAGTCTTTATCTACCAGCTCATCAAGGGGAGCCAAATGTGTTGTGTTGCACTCATAGGTGAACCGTAAATTCAGTTCATTTACATTGAGATGTTGTACAAAATTGTCAAACTCTAATTCTGAGCCCTGCCATAGTATAAAGAGATCATCAATTAATCTATGCCAGTAGAGGATCCTGGAACACCACTCCTGGTTTCCATCCACAAATACAATATTGTTCTCCCACCAGCCCAGGAGCAGGTTTGCATACGAGGGGGCACAGGGGCTGCCCATAGCCATACCCTTGATCTGGTAGAAGAATAGACCGTCAAAAAGAAATAAATTTTTGGTCAGACAAAATTCTAAAATTTTGAAAAAAAATTCATTATGAGGCCTGAACTGATTGGCTCTTGTTTCTAAGAAACTTCTCACTGCCAGTATATACAGATTGTGCGGTATAGATGTGTACAAGGCCTCTACATCAATGCTTGCCAGCAAAATCTGACCATCTAATTCAAGGTCGTCCACCTTCAGGAGAAGATCTGTTGTATGAGGTATGAGTGTAGGCTGCTCTAAAAAGGTCTTACAATTCCATCTACATACAGTGGAGGAAATAAGTATTTGATCCCTTGCTGATTTAGTAAGTTTGCCCACTGTCAAAGTCATGAACAGTCTAGAATTTTTAGGCTAGGTTAATTTTACCAGTGAGAGATAGATTATATTAAAAAAAATAAGAAAATCACATTGTCAAAATTATATATATTTATTTGCATTGTGCACAGAGAAATAAGTATTTGATCCCCTACCAACCATTAAGCGTTCAGCCTCCTCCAGACCAGTTACACGCTCCAAATCAACTTGGTGCCTGCATTAAAGACAGCTGTCTTACATGGTCACCTGTATAAAAGACTCCTGTCCACAGACGCAATTAATCAGTCTGACTCTAACCTCTACAACATGGGCAAGACCAAAGAGCTTTCTAAGGATGTCAGGGACAAGATCATAGACCTGCACAAGACTGGAATGGGCTACAAAACCATAAGTAAGACGCTGGGTGAGAAGGAGACAACTGTTAGTGCAATAGTAAGAAAATGGAAGACATACAAAATGACTGTCAATCGACATCGATCTGGGGCTCCATGCAAAATCTCACCTCGTGGGGTATCCTTGATCCTGAGGAAGGTAAGAGCTCAGCCGAAAACGACACGGGGGGAACTTGTTAATGATCTCAAGGCAGCTGGGACCACAGTCACCAAGAAAACCATTGGTAACACATTACGCCGTAAGGGATTAAAATCCTGCAGTGCCCGCAAGGTCCCCCTGCTCAAGAAGGCACATATACAGGCCCATCTGAAGTTTGCAAATGAACATCTGGATGACTCTGAGAGTGATTGGGAGAAGGTGCTGTGGTCAGATGAGACTAAAATTGAGCTCTTTGGCATTAACTCAACTCGCCGTTTTTGGAGGAAGAGAAATGCTGCCTATGACCCAAAGAACACCGTCCCCACTGTCAAGCATGGAGGTGGAAACATTATGTTTTGGGGGTGTTTCTCTGCTAAGGGCACAGGACTACTTCACCGCATCAATGGGAGAATGGATGGAGCCATGTACTGTCAAATCCTGAGTGACAACCTCCTTCCCTCCACCAGGACATTAAAAATGGCTCGTGGCTGGGTCTTCCAGCACGACAATTACCCGAAACATACAGCCAAGGCAACAAAGGAGTGGCTCAAAAAGAAGCACATTAAGGTCATGGAGTGGCCTAGCCAGTCTCCAGACCTTAATCCCATCAAAATCTTATGGAGGGAGCTGAAGATCCGAGTTGCCAAGCGACAGCCTCGAAATCTTAATGATTTACAGATGATCTGCAAAGAGGAGTGGGCCAAAATTCCATCTAACATGTGTGCAAACCTCATCATCAACTACGAAAAATGTCTGACTGCTGTGCGTGCCAACAAGGGTTTTGCCACCAAGTATTAAGTCTTGTTTGCCAAAGGGATCAAATACTTATTTCTCTGTGCACAATGCAAATAAATATATATAATTTTGACAATGTAATTATTTTTTTTTTATATAATCTATCTCTTACTGGTAAATTTAACCTAGTCTAAAAGTTCTAGACTGTTCATGACTTTGACAGTGGGCAAACTTACAAAATCAGCAAGGGATCAAATACTTATTTCCTTCACTGTAAGTGCCAATATTTTGACCTATACCCCCTACTTCTGAAACAAACGGACGTCACTTAATGGGTAAAGTGTTTTTGTGCACCTTCGGAAGTGCATGAAAGGTGGGTATTGTAAGAAAGGGAGGGAGTAGAAACTCTTGTTCTTTCTCCAAGATAAGACCCTCATTGTTAACCATTAGTAGAATGACCTCCAGTTCAAATCTAAATTCTAGACTAGGATCCTTCTCTTGGATTCTATAGCACTCTATATCTTTTACCAGTGTTAAGCATATTTTATGATAAGTCTTGCGGTCCATGACCACTACATCCCCCCCCCCCTTATCCGTGGGTTTTATTATGCTATTGTCCTTCTCTAGGGACATGAGGCTGCTGATTTCCTCTTTTGTGAGATTTGCTCTACCTTTAATCTTCCCTTCCAGGAGATCAATTTCTTTGATAACCAAGTCTAGAAATATCAATATGTGGAGTGTCTCCTAGTAGTGGTATCTTAGAATTTTTAATTTTAAGTGTGGTGAATAGCCCTTTCCCTTCTAGTCACTCCCCCTCTTCCGATAATTCCACCAATTAATTTGTAGCCTCTGACTCACTCAATCAATGAATACACAGATTTCTGGTTTGAATATGATGATATTTGTGCCATTTAAATTTTCTGATAAAAAGATACAAGTCCTTCACCCAGTTAAAAGAAGTAAATCTGGTGGTGGGTACAAAAAAGAGTCCCTTACTTAAAAACGTCAATTCACTACCTGATAAGTGCCTGACTGAAAAATTCAAGACCTGGGAATCTGAGATGCAGTTTCCAGGAACGGGCCTTGATCCTGTGTGGGACTTGTTCCTCAATTGGTATGGTGACGGTACTGGTACCCCTAAAAAATGACCTTCATGTAAATTTCCACTATTCTATTCTCGTACCTCTATATTGTCCTCTCCTACTGCCTCTATTTCACCTGGTTCTAGAGGGTCTTCTATTGACCAACCCACAAATTGAATTAAATATGTCTGAATCAGATAGGTCTGCTTCTGATGATGTAATGTCAATATCAGATTCCTTCTGATAGTTCTTACTAAGAAATAAATATGCTCGATTCTCACGAAATTTATGTAGGTCTTTAACAAATTACCTGATATTGGAACCTCTCTATTGTACTCTGTAGGAGTGCCTCCTTTTTTTCAAATTGGGGATCAATTTTGAGTTTCAGAGTCTGCCCTCTATATGTACAGACAATTTCCGTGATTTTTGTTCAAGATTAGTTTTTTCCTCTTCTAACAGAAGGGACATAAACCTAAGTGAGCTTCCTGTTGCCTCCTTCTCCCATTTACTCATTGAGTTAGTTGATCTGACTTATTGCAGGGACAATATTGAAGCGAAGTCCCTTAGGGACTATATTGGTTTTTATGTAACTCTCTATAGATTGTATTTCCCACCATGCAATAGAATAATCTTTATAAGCCTGGGTTAGTTCCCTAAAGATTGTTTTGGTACTGGTAAATGTCCAATGTTGTGTGTATTGCCTCTCTGGGAACACCTCTTTAGCATCATGCAGCCATGTATTGGTATCTATTGTTTTGCTCAGAAAACTGGCCATGATCGCTTAACACTTATAAATTAATGTTTGTATACCAAAACTGGTTATATAGACCCTGTGGCAAAAATG
This sequence comes from Rhinoderma darwinii, assembly GCF_050947455.1. Lineage (NCBI taxonomy): Eukaryota > Metazoa > Chordata > Amphibia > Anura > Rhinodermatidae > Rhinoderma > Rhinoderma darwinii. The sequence goes on along the minus strand of NC_134688.1, from coordinate 335,633,632 downwards.
GTATCACTGGGATAAGGTATCCACTAATATTAATTAATAATTGTTGTTTAATAGTCTTTAAAATAAACAAAAATAGTATTTTCTGAAATACTAAGGCCCCATGCAAACAAACGTGCTTTTGTGGCCGCAATTCCCCCGAAAATCTATGTGTGAATTGCGGCCCCATTCATTTCAATGGGCCCATGCACATGGTCTGTGTATGGCCCAGGAGCCTGGACCGCAAAAAGTACAGACATGTCTTATTACGGCCGTGTTTTGTGGTCCAGGCTCATAGAAAATAATGTACGCGGCCATGTGCACGGCCCGCGATTTGCGGGCGGCTCGCGGGTGCCACACCGCGGCCGGCCGACCCGAAAATCACGGCCGTGCACATGGCTACAGTCATGTGCATGAGGTCTTATTGTACCTCGTGCAACTTTAGAGAGGCTGCGGGAGATTAGTGAGATAATAAAGTGGCTCAAGAACTAGTGAGGGAAGGAAGGGCATGCATTCTTGGAGAACTGGGCTGACTTCTCTGTTGGCTAAAAGCTCTTTTGTACTTTTGACTTATTAATTAAACTGGGGTGGAACGGAGGGGGGGTTAGAATAGTTATTAAGGATAAAATAAAAAAAAATTAAATGAAAAAATAAGCAAAAACATCTAATTTGTATGCTAACCAATGATAGAAGCCTAACAAATAATATTGATGAACTGAAATTAACCCATTAATGCATTATCAGGTAACTGTACGTGATAAGTGTTACAGGGAAGTATGGAGCAAGCTCACAGGCTGAGCTCGCTCCATACTTAGCAGGTGAAGGCTGTGTAATACGGCCATCACCTCACTGCAACGTGCAGAATCACAGATCACTTTGATTACGCCCATTTAACCTCTTGAATGTGATTGCGACATTCAAAGAGTTATAAAGAAGGGCCATCCCCTCCAATAACCCCCTCTCCCCCTGCGACTGTGGGGTGCCGATGGTTGTCACGGCAGCTTGGGGCCTAATGAAGAACCCCAGGTTCTGCCATCTTTTACTCCTATTAAGCCCTGCCTCCAGGACTTGAAAGGGGCCTGTCAATATAACGATATACTGCAATACATTAGTATTGCAGTATATAGTGCCAGTGATCCAAAGATCCTAGGGGTACTAATGAAAAACTTAAATACAGTTAAATATAGTTTTTTAAATATATATATATAAAAAAAATATTAAATGTTAAAAAAAAATAAAAAAAATCTCTTACCATTTTCCCCCAAACACAATGTGAAAAAAATAAAACATTAACATATCTGGTATAATCACATCTGTAAAAGTCCCAACTATTACAATAAAATATTATTTAACCGTCATGGCAAACGCCGTAAAAAAAAATAAAAAAAATTAAATGGCAGAATTGCTGTTTTTTTAGTCACTTCATCGTCCACAAAAAATTAAACAAAAAGTGATCACAAAGTCTCATCTATCCCAAAAAATTGAATAAAAAGAGATCAAAAAGCCGCATGTACCTAAAAATGGTACTTGTCGAAACTACAGTTCGTTATGCAAAAAACAAGTCCTCGCACGGCTTTCTTGATGGAAAATAAAAAAGTTATGGCTCTTAGAATATGGCAACACAAAAAGTTAATGATTTTTTATAAAAAGTATTTTATTGTGCAACACCATAAGACATAAAAAAACTATAAACATCCGGTATCGCTGTAATCGTATCGCCATGCAAAATAAAGTGAATATGTCATTTATAGCGCACGGTGAATGCTGTAAAGAAATAAAAATAAAAAACAATAGTAGTATTGCTGTTTTTTAGTCACCATGCCTCTTAAAAATAGGATAAAAATTGATCAAAACGTTGCATGCACCCCATGAAAACTACAATGAATTCCTCAAGGGGTCTAGTTTCCAAAATGGGGTAACTTTTAAGGCGTTTCCCCTTTTCTTGTACCTCAGAAGCTCTGCAAATGTGACATGGCGCCCAGAAACCAATCCAGCAAAATCTAATCGTCAAATAGCGCTCCTGCCTTTCTGAGCTCTGCCGTTTGTGTAACCAGCAGTTTATGACCACATATGGGGTACTGCCGTAATCGGGAGAAATTGCTTTACAAATGTTGGGGTGCTTTTTCTCCTTTATTCCTTGTCAAAATTAAAAATTCATACCTTTTATCGGAAAAATTAGATTTTCAATTGCTCAGCCTAATTCCACAAAATGCAGCAAAAAAACCTGTGGGATCTAAATGCCCACTATACCCCTCGGTAAGTTCCTTGAGGGGTGTAGTTTGCCAAATAGGGTCACTTTTTGGGGGTTTCCACTGTTTTGGCACCACAAGACCTCTTCAAACCGGTCATGGTGCGTAATAAAAAGGATGCCTCAAAATCCACTAGGTGCTCCTTTGTTTCGGAGGCCTGTGCTTCAGTCCATTACCACACTAGGATCACATTTGGGATATTTCTCAAAACTGCAGAATCTGGGCAATAAGTATTGCATTGCGTTTCTCTGGTAAAACCTTCTGTTTTACAGAATTTTTTTTAATAAAAAGGATTTTCTGACAAAAAAAAAGAAATTTGGGAAATGTCAACTAGTAACTATTTTGGGTGGTATAACCCTCTGCCTTACAAGCAGATGCATTTAAATTCAGAAAAATGCTATCTTGTTCAAATTTTCTCAAAATTTTGCTATTTTTTACAAACACTGAATATATCTACCAAATTTTACCACTAACACAAAGCCCAATGTCTCACGAGAAAACAATCTCAGAATCGCTTGCATACGTTTAAGCATTCTGAAGTTATTACCACATAAAGTGAAATATATCAGATTTGAAAAATGGACTCTGAGCTTTAAGGCCAAATCAAGACTTCGTCCTTAAGGGGTAACCAATGGACCTGACAGAATAACAAAAGGGTGGGTTAGAGGAAATACTAACCGTCATACTAATATATAAAAGGCAAGCCGTGTTGCCGACTCACTTTTTATCAGATCGTATGCAGCGGTCACATGGTGTTACCACTTTAGCCAATCAGTGGCAGGTTGAAGCAGACATGAATAGTGCTAACTGTAACTGCTGAGGCACAGTTTCTCAGCCTACTCTACATCTCCCTGCATAGGCTATTCTAAAGGGAACCTGTCACCAGCATTTTCACCACTAAACTCACAGCACCCTCAGGAAGGTTTAGTGGTGAAAATGCTGGTGACAGGTTCTCTTAATAAATGTGTTGTTTTAGTGAGCAGATTTATCCAAACGTTCTAAACGAAAAACTGTTTGTTGCCCATAACAACCAATAACAGCACAGCTTTAATTTTACCAGAGCAGTTTAATTAAAGATAAGCAGAGTGCTGATTGGTTGCTATGGGCATGATATCACCAAGAGACAGACAGCAATGTAATACAAGTGCTTACACACACAGTGAATAATCTGTTGCAATAAAAACAATAATTCCACCAGTTTGTCCATGGATGTCTTGTAACTCCGTTAACTGAATGCCAAAAGCCATGACAGAACAAGGTGCTAACAACGGACTGCAGATGAAAGAAATGATGAGCGTCAACGTTTGCGTGATCGTCATAATGAAATCACACCTCAACAAATTGAAAATCTCCAAGTTAGACAAAATGCTACAAGCTGTAAGGCTTTAGACGGCATTCATGATGAAAATGCTGTTGCGAGACATTCATTTGGCACTCTTAACTAAATTTGTGAATTTTGTCATGCTAAACACTTTCTAGGAGAAAGACCTTCCAATAGAAAGTTTTCTTAATGTTTCTCCAAACGAGTAGTAAAATTAGATCGCGTTCACATTTCCACATAAATTGAACAACTAATGAAATATGAGCACGGACATTCTAAAAACGTTATTGATAACATACGGTTAATTAATAGTTCTCTTTCATTTGTATCAATGTGAGCACAGTGGCCCTCCCCCTCTACTCCTCTGCTATAGGAAGAGTCGTATTGAGTAGTGGACTTTCCCAGCGTAGGTGTCGAGCAGATAACGTTGCGCCAGTATAAGGGTATTGAGTAGGGAAGTCTATCACTATCTGTGTAACGACCAGCAGGTTTGTGGACCCACTGGGCTACTCCGCCGCATTGGCGTAGGGCCACCGCTAAGGGCGTTGTCTAAGCAGTTATCCCAGTCTTCACCCTTTAATCACTCTACAGGGATCTGGTCTTCGCTGCGGGGAGTCTGCAAGGTCGCTACCTCTTGAAGTGGTGCAGGTGGTGTAGCTGCTGGCCAAACAGCAAGGTAGACAGAGGCAGATGATGCCTTGGTGGTAGCAGGATACAGGCTGGAGCCGGATTACTGGAAGCAGGCTGGTGTCGGATTACTTGAAGCACTTTAGTGCTGCATTACAGGAAGCACGCTGCTGCCGGTTTACTGGAAGCATGCTGGGTCTAGATTACTAGAAGCACTCTCAGGGTACAGGATTTCGACAGGTAACAGACTGAGGATACAGGATACCAACAGGTAATGGACTCAGGATACAGGGTACAAAACTTTCGCAGGATAACACTAGGTTTGTCCAACTTTGTTCAGGCACTGGGGCAAGGGGCAGGCTCACTTATAAAGCCCTGGGTGTGCAGGGATAGGCTGGGGACACTATTACTGGTGCACGTGCTGGACCTTTAAGAAACGGCAAGAACGTGCACCCTACGGGCACAGTACAGGGGAGGAGGCAGGGAGGAGAGCGCACCGGTTTCCCTGGGAAGGGAGAAGCCAGCGAAGATGAACAGACCAACAGCCACGGCCGCCAGTAGTAGAGAGAGATGCCGGGGTCAGCGTACAATCTGGAGGTCAGTGTGTGGACACAGTCAGTATATGGGGGAAGCAAAAAACAATACAAAACTGTGAAGCAACACGCAGAATGGGTTTACATCTCCTACCCTGGGAGGATTATCATCCTGCAAATACTTCCGCATTGGGTATTTTAATGTTTCATGGAAAATTAAAGAACTGTCAAACAAGAGTTTTCTAGAGCCCATTGTATTTTTTGCACAATGGGCATACAGCGGGCAGAGTGGTGGCAACAAGGGACAGTGATGGCATTCAGGCAACAGAGTGGTGGTATACCTAGGGCACAGTTATGGCATATAGGGGACAATGATGGCATACCCAGGGGACAGAGTGGTGCCATATAGGGGACAGTGATTGCATACAGGGGATAGAGTGGTGGCATATAGATAGCAAAGTGGGGGGCAGACTTTTCTAGAGCCCGTTGTATTTTTTTCACACAATGGGCTTTATTGCTATTAATTTGAATAAACTCTCTCTCTTATCTTTCAATAGGATGTTTTGTGGAAGAGCCACAAAAACATTAATCTTCAGGAAGGCAAAGCTTAGAGTTGCCCTTAACCTCATAGACTGGGACAATGTCCTCAAAAATAGGAGTACAGATACTATACTAAATGGGATATTTTTAAAATAATCTTACGTTTTCATTGTGATAGGTACATACCTTATGGGAATATAAAGGTTAAGCACAGGAGAAAACAAATGTAGATAAATAAAAATGCTAGGGGGGGGGGGGTTGCCGGTGCCGGCAATAAATAACAAGTAAGTTGTAAACTACTAAAACAGGGAGGCAATGAGGTAGCACTTAAAATCTATAGGGAAAATAAATTAAGTAAAAAAGAGATAGAGGCCTCTTACAGCTGATTTGTACGTTCGTAATACAGATGATATTGTTCAGAATGAAGATGATATTGCATCAGTATTTCATCAATACATCATTAGTATTGCATCAGTTCAGATCCTTAAAACTGATGGGCTCTCTTCTAGCGATATAGTTGAATTACATAAAACAGCAGCCCCTTTGAAAGCTAATCCAATAAGAATGCAAAACTGATGAAATGCGGATGCAATATCAATCACATATGGACCAAATAAGGAATGCATCAGTATTTTAATCACTCTCTTAACCCTTTCACGCACCTAGACGTGCTATTACAGCGTATTTTACAGCGGACACTCGGGACTAACAGCCAGGAGCAGCGATCGCACTGTTCCTGCCTGATTAAACCCTCAAATGCTGCGGTCAGTCGCCACCGCAATATCTGAGGCGTTGAAAAGAAGGGGGCGGCCCCCTCCGACAGCTCATCGCCCCCCCTTCCACAGTGAGATTGTGGGGTGACGATGGTTGTTATGGCAGCCCAGTGGCCTAATGAAGGCCGCCAGGGCTGCCTTTACTCTGCCTCTGTTAAGCCCTGCCTGTGGCAGGGCTTAGCAGAAGCCTGTAAAAATGACGATTTAGGGCAATACGTCAGTATTGCAGTACATTGTACCAGCAATCTAAAGATCACTGGTTCAAGTCCCCTAGGGCGGCTAATAAAGTGTGTCAAAAAAAGTGCAAAAAATGTTTTTAGAACTGAAAAAACTATATATATATTAAAAGTTCAAAAAAACAACTTTTCCCATTTTTCCCCTAAAGTAATGTAAAAAATAAATAAAGTAAACAAAATTGGTATCACTGCAACTGTAAAAGTCTGAACTATTAAAATATGGCGTTATTTAACCCTTTCAGATCCCAAGGGTCATCGATGTCTCAATGACCAGCCCCATTTTTTTTAAATCTGACATGTGTCATTTTATGGGGTAATAACTCTGGAATGCTTTTGCCTATCCAAGCGATTCAGAGATTGTTTTCTCGTGACATATTGTACTTTATGTTAGTGGAAAAATTTGGTCAATATATTCATAGCTTATTTGTGAAAAACACCAAAATTGTAAGTAAATTTGCAAAAATTTGAATTTTTCTAATTTTAAATGTAATCTACTTGTAAAACAGATAGTAATACCACACAAAATTGTTGCTAATTAACATCCCCCATATGTCTACTTTATATTTGCATTGTTTTTTGAACATTATTTTATTTTTATAGGACGTTACAAGGCTTAGAACTTTAGCAGCAATTTCTCACATTTTCAAGAAAATGTCAAAAGGCTATTTTGTCAAGGACCAGTTCAGTACTGAAGTGGCTTTGAGGGCCTTATGTACTAGATAGACCACATAAATCACCCCACTTTAAAAACTGCACCCCTCAAAGTATTCAAAACAGCATTCAGAAAGTTTATTAACCCTTTAGGCTTTTCACAGGAATTAAGGAAAAGTAGAGGGGAAATTTACAAATTTCATTTTTTTTGCCGAAATTCATTTGTAATACATTTTTTTCTGTAATGTAATTTTTACAAGGAATAAAGAAAAAAAGGAACCCCGAAACTTGTAAGCCTATTTCTCATGATTACGGCAATACCCCATATGTGGTAATAAACTGCAGTTTGGACCCACGGCAGAGCTCAGAAGGGAGGGAGCGCCATTTGGCTTTTGGAGCGCAGATTTTGCTGGGTTGCACCCAATTGTTATGTTGAACAGATATGAAATGACGAAGATAATTTTCTAGCACTTGATTGATCTTTTAAACTTAGCTGTTGGATTGTGAGTGACATCCAGAAGAAAAGTCAAATTTTACATCCAAGAGTTTACACAGGGCTCTCCAGAACTTAGATGTGAATTGCACACCCCGATTGGACACGATATAGGGGGGCAGTCCGTGTAGACGAAAAATATGTTGGACAAACAAATTTGCCAGGTGAGGAGCTGAGGGTAGGCTAGACAGAGGAACAAAATGTGCCATCTTAGAAAAACGATCCACCATGACCCATACTGTGGTACAGCCTACAGAAGGAGGAAGATCCATAATGAAATCCATTGCCAGGGAGCATCAGGAACAGGCAGAGTGCCACGATCACAGGGTATGTGGACCCACTAGGCCGCTCTGCCATAGCGGAAAGGCAGCTGACCAGGTCTCAGTCTATACGAAAGTCTACAGCAGTTCGTAACACTCGGGTACCTGAACTAGTCCAGACAGTGGCTGTGGCTTCAACACGGATGGGTGTCGGTGAAGCAGGTTGCGCCAGACGTGGCGGGCAGTACAAGATGTGGCAGAAGACACTGGACGTGGCAAACTACAGCAGGTGCAGTAGGACACGACTCCAACACTAGTAGGCACAGGAACAAGAACACAGCACGGGATACAGGAACATGTAACAGGGCGCATGTAACAGCTGGAACGGGAAACACTGAGGGACCATTTGCAAGACAGACTTGGGATAAACTAACAACGTTCAGGCAAGGATCAGAAGGGCTGGGGCCTTCTTATAGACCAGGAAATCATGTGGGTTGATGATGATGATGATTTTCATTTTCATGATTTTCATGTCCTACGGGACACAGCAGACTGGAGCGGAAGTGAGCACTGGCGTCTCCTAAGAAGGAGATGGGGACCAGCGCTCACAGATCCATGGCTGCGGGCGTCGGGAGGTGAGTGAACCCGACGGCCCACGGCCATGGACGCTACATAGTGGTTGCAGTAGATCCAGGCCTAGAATGGGTAGCTTTTGTTTTGGGCACAATGGGTACATGAAAAGACATAGTCCACAACATCTTTGGGCAGAGGGCCGCGCCAACTCAGACTTTTTTTAGATGAGAATTTTCCAGGAGGAATGTCTTTAATCTGCAGAGGGTTAACAGAAATAATCCTAGAAGGATCAATGATATGTTGAGTATCCTCTTCAGAGTCATCTGTCCGACCGAGACAGTGCTTTGGCCTTTAAAAAAATTTCAGCAGTATGGAAATTAAGGCTTGACGAGGGTTCAGTTGTTGTGCAGACTGTAAATAAGTATGGTTCTTGTGATCGGTGTAGATGATAATAGAATGAGAACCCCTCCCTCTAGCAAATGCCTCTACTCTTCTAAGGCTAATTTGACGGCTAGTAACTTCACGATCCCTAATGGAGTAGTTTTGTTCTACAGGAGAGAAGAGATTTGAGAAGAAGCTACAGGAAACCGCCTTACCCCTGGAGTTTCTTTGAAAGAGAAGTGCTCCAGCACCAATGAAAGAAGCATCAACCTCCAATGAGAATTTTCGAGACACTACAGGATGGTGAAGAACAGAACTGAAGTGAAGGCTCTCTTGAGATTGGTGAATGCTGACTAGGAGCGGTAAGTGAAGGGAGGTTTGGGATGAACTGGCAGTACAAATTAGCAAAATCTCTGTATGGCACGTAGACCTTGAGGACCACTTTTTCCGGATCCATCTGGAGTCCATGATCTTAAATTATATAGCCCAGAAAGGTAAAAAAATTGTTTTCAAATACGCACTTTTCAACTTAGTGTATATTTTATTCCCCAACCGCGACAGGAATTGGCGAACATGCCTCTAGTAAGTAAATCAAGATGTCGTCCAGATATACCACCACACAGACATACAGTAGATCCCGGATGATGTAGTTTACAAATTCTTGGAACACAGTAGCGTTACACAATCCAAAGGGCATCACAAGATATTCGTAGTGACCGTCTCATGTGTTGAATGCGGTTTTACATTCGTCACCCTTGCGGATACGGATCAAGTTATAAGCACCACATAGATCCAGCTTTGTGAAAATTTTGGCCCCACAAATTCTGTCGAAGAGCAGAAATGGAAATTTGTTCTTGATAGTGATTTGGTTTAAACGACGGTAGTCGATACATGGCCGGAGAGATACATCTTTATTTTCTACGAAGAAGAATCCAGCTCCAGCTGGAAAAGCAGACTTCCTGATAAACCCTCTCTCAAGGCTCTCCTTGACATATGCCAACTTGGCTTGGGTTTCAGGCAATGAGAGAGGATAAACCTGTACACAAGGAGTTGAAGCGTTAGGGAGAAATTCAATTGGAAAATCGTGCGGACGATGGGGAAGAAGGACCTCAGCCTCCTTCTTGCTGAAGACATCTGTGAAACAGACATACTGTGGAGGCAGACCGGAGAGTTACTGAGGTTTGGGGACTGGGCAGGATGAACCTGAAGCTGGAAGCGGTGAAGACATCTGGATCCCCACTGGAGTACCCCTCCAGAATTCCAGACGAGGACAGGAGAGTGTTGGCGAAGCCATGGTAGCCCCAGCAGAAGAGGGTTAATAGCTTTTGGCATAATATAAAAAGCTATTTGTTCAGAGTAAAGAACTCCCACTCCCCCAATTTCAGAGGTTCAGTAATGGAAAGAATTGGGTCTGGCAGAGGTTGACTATTCACTGAAGCGACTGCTAGAGGTTTCTCCAGAGGAGTCATGGTCAAGTGGAGACGGTCTACTAAGGCCTGTTGGAAGAAATTTGTAGCCACTCCGGAATCCAGATAAGCAGAAACAGAGTGCAATTTTTCACCAGAGGTGATTGGCACAGGAATAGATAATTTGGGAGAGAATTTTGCAGCAGGCGTCGATCCCCCTAGGGTAGTTGTTATGGAATTGCAACTTGAGCAATTCCCCAAAGGCTGCTGGAGACTGCCGGGAGAAAGTGTGCAAATAAATCCACAACCTCAAATCCATCACAGTTCTGATCGACATAGTCTACTCTAAGGTTTTCGCCAGAGCCGTCTGCAAGGCAGGATGGTATTTGCTGTATGGGACCCATGTGGTTTTAGCAGAGTTCAGTGCTGGATAAGAGGTGCAATGCAGGCAAACCTGAACAGGAACCAGACAGCCAGAAGGTAAACAGTAGGCAAGTGGATATCAGGTAAATCAGAACTCAGAACCAGCCGGGAGCAGATAATCAAAATTGGTAAAGAAAGGGTTATCCAAATACACGTCGAGGTCAATTTCCAAGAAGTCCAGAAGTCAGAGGTAAAGGGTGCAGGTAAGTAGCTTGATTAAAACACATGCAGATTGGAGAATCACAAGAAAAGAACAGGTGGAGTAAGCTAGGTATAAATACTAACCATACACCTGATAGGCAGAAGGACTGAGAAAAGAGATAGACTCAAAGTAAAACCAGAACCGCCCAGAAGCTAGAACAGTAGTCATGGTGATCCTAAGGGAACAGGTGTTTTCCTAACAGTAGTCTCTCCTATGAACTCTAGGTGCTGGTGTTTCAAAATAACCCTTATGGCCACAGTAATAACATAGTCCTGCTTAACGTCTGCGCTGCCGCTCTTGCATAGACAGTCTGAGTCTGTCCACCTGCATAGGCTCTTCATTGACATCAACCGAAGGAAGGATGTAGCAGGGGTCTCTGGAATTTAGGCACCAATTTGTAGGACCTCTTTTCCCGACGTACTTGCTGAGCGCGTTCTTGGAACCTCATGTCGATTCTTGTAGCCAGAAGAATTAGAGCATTCAAGGTAGATGGGAGATAATGAGCCACCAGCTCATCTTTTATTTGAGAAGTAAATCCTTGCTAGCGGTTGCCACCAAGGCCTCATTATTCCAGGCAAGTTCTGCTGCCAAAGTACGAAATTGGATGGCATACTATCTTACCGACGATTCCGCTTGACGGAGAGTCAGAAGCGAAGCAGCTGCAGAGGACGTTTGGCCCGATTCTTCATCAAACACTGTGCGAAAAGTTTCCAGGAATACCCGTATGTTGGAAGATTCCGGTCCGTCACGTTCCCAGAAAGGGTTCGCCCATTCTGGAGCTTCGCCAGAGAGGAGGGAGACAATAAAGGCAACCTTGGTCAGATCAGTGGGGAAGAGATATGTGTGCAACTGGAAGTGGTTCTTGCACTTGTTGAGAAAGCCCCTACAGGTTGTTGCATCTCCATTGTAACAAGGTGGAAGGGGCAAAGAAATTCCGGACCCAGAACTGACTGGAGCGCTGGCGGGCAGTGGAGTAGGTTGCGCAGCAACTGAAGCAAGATCCAATGGTGTGGCAATAGCAATGACCTCTTGCAGAAGCTGATCCTGGCTTGCTCTTGCACTGCTTGGAGCGGCGTCTTGGATTGACCAGCAGGATCCATGGCCTGAGCAAACTGTCACGGCTGTGTGGTGTGTGGACCCACTTAGCGGCTCCGCGATAGCAGAGTACCAGCTGGTCAAATGGAAAGTCTATTACAGACACAAATTTGCACCCAACCACTGATGCTATGCTGCTTTATTTTTATCTTTTTAGACTCCTGGGTAAGTATAAGACTTTTTTTTTTATTCTGAGTTGCGGTTTTTGTGGCGGAATCACTGCGAACCTGCCACAAAAAATGCAAACACTGAGCGTTTTTTTCCGCTCAGTATTTACGCAGAATACACATCCACATGGCTGCTACTGTATTTTTCTGTGGATTTTCCGCAACTAATTCCGTTGTGCAAAATCCACAGTATTTACGCAATGTGTGAAATGAGTCTAAGAGACATATTATGGTTAAAAATAATGGGACAATGAAAAGGGGCCCATATGTAAGGGATTTGAGCATAAAGCATTTGTTTGTAATTTTTTAATATATAATCTACTTTGAAAAAAAACAATTGACTTGATTCAAGCACTTAATTCAAAAGGCCAAGTGATCAAGTCTTTTACTATTACGGCAACCCCTTATATTCACACCTCTGCATACATAACTGTTCTATTTCTATTTAAAGTTTCTCTCAAAATCTAGGATGAAGAATGAATTCTTGTAAGGGAGAGATGAGAGATGTACGCAGCATGCTCAGACCAGCAAAGCACAAAAGGAAGATTAGATGCAGAGCTATAATTTGGGACACATAAGTGCATCCTCATATTATTTTTTTATTCAGCTAGGATTAAAAAAAGTATGCATGGTCCCAGAGAGAGGGAACATATGATTAAGTTAACTTGGAAAATACTTATTGAGAAACCATTTGTAGTCATTTCAAAAATAAAATAAAATAGAAAGATAGAACACCACTGGTTGGAAAAGGTGGGGAGAAGAGGGCTTCAAGATGTTAACTTTCAAAGGCAAAAGTTATTTGGTATATTATAGAAAGGATTTTTATACTTGTATATGTACTATGTGGCCTCCCTCATCCTTCTTCTGAGAGAACTTTACATAGTCTCCTTGTCAAATCTGCACTTGGCAGTGGCAGATAAAGTAGATCGTGGGCTGTTCCACAAACTTGGGCCCTCGTTCCACACCGCCGCTCTGCTGTGTCTATAGTGAACACCACCTTTCTGTGCAAGCATTAACAAGTGGTTGTTACAATTGCTCCCCTGGTTAAAGGGCTGTGTCCCTGCATACTGACAGTCTCCAATCATCGTTGACTGTGTCACAATGTGTATTCCCTCTTGACAATGGGAATGGTCACACATTTGTCTATTATTCCTGAGTAGGCAAAGACTTTATGTGGAATACAAGTATTTCCTACAATGGACATGTCAGGAGAGGGTATAGATCCTCTATTGATCCAGTGACTCACAAGTGATGTCTTCTCTGATGGAAGTTGTTCTCTTTTCTTCTCCATCTGACACAGACCGTTATGGCGACTTCTTCTGATGAGACATCTTTGCCACTCTCTTCTGCAACCTCTATAAAAACACAAAAATTCAGACACTAAGGCCCAAGCCCATACATTAACCACTTCCCGCACTTTGCCGTTAATGTACGTCGAGGTGTGCAGTAACTTCGCGCACCTCGACGTACTGTTATGTCTGTGCTATGACAGTTAACCGCCGCGTGGCACTACCCAGCAGCGGCAGTTAACTGTGCAGGGTGTCTGCCAAGCAGGTAGTGTAATGTATTCCAGCAGCGATAAGAGCTGCAAGTCTAAGTGTCCCCTAGTGGGACAAGTAAAAAAAAGTAAAAAAAGAATAAAAATGTGTTAAAAAACATGTAAAAATAAAAGTTATAAGTGACATAAACAAGAACTGATTTTTTTCCCTATAATAAGTCTTTTACGTGTATTACAGCTGACACCCAGGACTAACGGACAGAAACAGCGATTGTGCTGTTACAGGAGCCTGTAAAAATGACAATATACTGCAATACATTAGTATTGCAGTGTATTGTACCAGTGATCTAATGATTGCTGGTTCAAGTCTCCTATGGGGACTAATAAAATGTGTAAAAACAAAAGTAAATAGTTATTATTAGTGGAAAAAATGAAATTCATATTTAATGTCCAAAAAAAAACCCTTTCACATTTTTTCCTCAAAAGTAATGTCAAAAATTTTTCTGTAAAAGTCCAAACTATTACAATATACCATTATTTAACTAGCACGGTGAACGCTGTGAAAAATAAAGAATTTAAAACCGCAAAATCACTGTTTTTTGGTCACCTTGGCTCTACCAAAAATTTTTATAAAATTTTTTCAAAGAGTTGTATGTACCGAAAAATGGTAACAATAAAAACTACTGCTCGTCCCACAAAAAGTAAGCCCTCACACCACTCTATTGACAGAACAATAAAAAGTTATGGCTCTCGGAATGTGGGGAGGGAAAAACGAAAAAGCAAAAGACATGGATCAGTCCGGAAAGGGTTAATTACTTTCTAATGGAAAAACTTTTATGATCACATGTGGGGTATAGCCGTACTCTGGAGAAATTGCATTACAAATGTTGGGGTGCTTTTTCCTCCTTTATCCTTTGTGAAATTGAAAAAAATTCAACATTTTAGTGGAAATAATGTTTATATTAATTTTCACGGCGTAATTATAATAAATTCTGCAAAAGACCTGTGGGGTCTAAATGCTCACTATACCCCTAGATACATTCCTTAAGTGGTGTAGTTTCTCAAATGGGGTTACTTTTGGGGGCTTCCACAGTTTTGATCCTTCGGGGGCTTAGCAAATTTGACATGACACCCAAAAACTATTCCAGCTAAATCTGAGCTCCAAAAGCCAAATAGCGCTCCTTCCCTTCTAAGCCCCGCTGTGGGTCCAAACAGCACTTTATTACCACATATGGAATATTTACGTAATCGGGAGAAATTGTTTTACAAATGTTGGGGTGCTTTTTCTCCTTTATTCCTTGTAAAAATTAAAAATGTCTACATTTTTTCAGCAAAAAAGTAGATTTTTACCTTTACAGACTAATTCCAATGAATTCAGCAAAACAACTGTGGGGTCAAAATGCTAATTTTACCCCTAGAAAAATTCCTTGAGGGGTGTAGTTTCAAAAACGGGGTCACTTTTGGGGGGTTTCCTCTGTTTTCATCCCTCCAGTGCATTGCAAAAGCGACACGGCACTGAAAACTATTCCAGCAAAATCAGAAATACAAAATCCAATTGGGGCTCCAAACCTGCTGTGGGTCCAAACAGCAGTTTATTACCACATATGTGATATTACTATAATCGGAAGAAATTTCTTTACATATGTTGGGCTGTTTTTTCTACTTTATTCCTTGTAAAAATTAAACATTTCTACGTTTTTTTAAATAAAAAAAGTAGATTTTCATCTTCACATACTAATGCAAATAAATTTTGCAAAAAAACTGTGGGTTCAAAATGCTAACTATACCCCTAGATAAATTCCTTGTGGGGTGTAGTTTCCAAAATGGGGTCACTTTTGGGGGCTCTTTACTGTTTTGGCACCACAAAACCTATTCAAACCTGACATGGTGCCTAAAATATATTCTAAAAAAAGGAGGCCCCAAAATCCACTTGGTGCTCCTTTGCTTCTGAGGTCGGTGTTTCAGTCCATGGTAACACAAGCGCCACCCAACCTTCAAAACACACATACTAAAAACGTAATTAATAAATAAAGACCAAGAGACAATGAAGATGGAATAAAATGGCCGTTGTATTTATTAAGGGATTTCAAAATAAATAGAATAAATAAATATTAAACATGTAATAAATACCAAATATTTTAATAAATATTAAAAACCAATAAATATCATACCAATAATTCATGACCTTGTCCACCCATAAACTGGGCGACTAAACCCCACAAGCCATGTCGGATTTAATCCGACAAGCCCCCCCCAAAAAAAAAACACTGCGGCTCTCTCAACCATAGAGTTTAGACCTAAATTAAAAATGTCCAAACCAACATCTGATAAGTGAACCAAGTCATTTCTATACAGGCCTTTAACAAAACCCTCAAGATCCTGATGCCTAAATGACCAACCTCCAATAGAAGGTAAAAAATTGCCATATTTCTATTGATCCTTTTTCTGATTTTTTCCATGTAGGAAAAATCCGAACCGCTCCATAAAAAAACGAGGAACAATTTCAGAAAAGATAATGATAGCATTTGGAAACATGGATTTAATGAAACACAAATCTCGTTTCATTTCAAAAATAAGATCTAAAGTATTAACTTTGCCCAAGTCATTACCACCTGCATGAACAATCACAGCATCAGGAACCTGAAAAGTCAATTTTGTCTCCTTTAAATATTGTACCATGTATTTCCATCTTAAACCCCTATGACCAAACCAGAAGACTCTCACTAGGTTAGGATCCATAAATAAATTAATTGAATTTCGTTCAGCTGCTCTCTTCCATGCCCAGAAAATGAAAGAATGGCCACATATCCAAATGGAAACTGGCTTACCTGAAAAAAGGAATTAAAAATTAAAACAGAGCAAGATTTAACCGAAATCTATCGGAAACCCATCTTCCTAACGTTTTAATAATTGTATCATCTAGACCCATCCTGGCCGCCTCTGTTGCAGCACCGATGCGGAATGAATGAGACGAAAAACCAAAACCTTCTAAATGAATAAAATTCAAGCATTTTTTAAGAACTGCATTAAATTGAAATCTTGTTAAAGGAGAAGAGTCAGCGTGAAGTAAAAATTAACCCTTGCTTCCAAATAATTTGAAATTGCCGACACAGGACATAAACCAGAACCCACCAACTTTCTAAGTTTCAACCATTTGCCTTTGCCTAGCTGATCAGTTTTAGATCTCCGGATCAATATCCATACCGAACAATTCTCTAGCCGAACATCACTGAATAACAGACTGGATTCAGATGACCTATTAACTGCTGTAAATTCACCAATTCTCAGGGCTGCAAAAAAGGCAAGAACAAATGACATCCGAAATAAAATACACTCATAATTTGAAAAACAAATTTTTGGAAGGATAGCCAATAATTTCTCTAAATATCAATAGAAATTGGCCTCCTCTTATCAACAGAAGAGAACGATCTAGAATAACCTTTTAACAATTGTTTCACCTGAAAATAATC
Organism: Rhinoderma darwinii; assembly: GCF_050947455.1. Lineage (NCBI taxonomy): Eukaryota > Metazoa > Chordata > Amphibia > Anura > Rhinodermatidae > Rhinoderma > Rhinoderma darwinii. The sequence goes on along the minus strand of NC_134688.1, from coordinate 335,616,758 downwards.
ATTAAACGAACGACAACAACCTTGTTTTAAAAAGAAAGAAACTCCAGCTAACGTTTTATGAATCAATGATAAACTTAAACCTAAATTAAATAAAGAACAGACAAAAGATAATATTACCTCTAAAAAATTATTTCAATGCTCCACCTCCAAAATGTCACAAAACGTGCACCATTTTCTCCAAGAGACACAATAACTGGACCAAGTACGCTGGGAAAGAGAATTCTTAATATGTTTCGAAATTAATCCCAGATCAATTGCCATAAGTGATCTGGACATTGAATTCACACTCGATCCACATGGGGGGCCAGCTGGTAAAATCTTTCCCACTGTGCACGCGAAAGGGAATCAGCTATATTATTAAATTTAGTATTAATATATTTAGCGTTCAACCATATATTTAATTTAAAACAGTATAAAACCAAATAGCGTAATAACTTAATCACTAATTCACTGTGAGATGATAAACAATTCACTGCAAACAGCACACCTTTATTATCCGTATGTAAAAATATTTGTTTGTTCGTGAGGGATTCACCCCAAATATAAAGAGATACTACAACCGGAAATAACTCCAATAGAACCAGATTTTTTGTAAGTCCAGCTTGAACCCAGGACTCATCCCAAGGTTCAGCTGACCAATGACCATCAAAAAAATGCACCATATCCCATAGAACCTGAAGCATCTGTAAAAAGGCCCAGAGCAAGTGAATCGACAAACTCCTCCTGCCAAATACTTCTACCATTAAAATTTTGTAAGAATTCCTGCCATACCCTAAGATCATCTTTCAAAACCTTAGTTAGACGAATGTGAGAAAATGGAGATTTCAAACCTCTTGTAGACATGTACAACCTTCTAGAAAAAACTCTACCCATTGGGATAACTTTTGAGGCAAATACTAAAAGGCCTAATAAAGATTGAAGCTCCCTCAAAGTTGTTTTACTGCTAATTAGCATTTTAGATAATACATCCATTAATTTTAATAATTTAACCTCCGGAAGTCTGAATTCCATCAAACACGTATCAATTGTGATTCCTAGAAATTCAAGACAACAACATGGAGAAACTGTTTTAATATCCCCTTAGTAATTAAGGGTATTAACCCCTTAATGACCGCCGATAAGCCTTTTCACGGCGGTCATTAATGGGCTTTATTCTACAGCGTCGCCATTCCACGGCGCTGCATTAGAATAAAGTAAACAGAGCAAATCTCCCTGCTCTCAGCTGCCAGAGGTAGCTGAGGGCTGGGAGAGTCCCTGCTCTGCCGGGTGAGATCGATATTAGTATCGATCTCACCCGTTTAACCCTTCATATCTGGTGCCCAATAGCGTGCACCGCATCTGAGTGGTTTTGGAGAGAGGGAGGGAGCTCCCTCTCATCCCACTGACACCCGGCGATAAAATCGCCGAGTGTCTGTGTCTCCGATGGCAGCCGGGGGCCTAATAAAGGCTCCCAGGTCTGCCTGTAGTAAATGCCTGCTAGGTCATGCCGGAGGCATGACCTAGCAGATGCCTGTCCGTTTTAAACGGACAGGCAGTAATACACTGCAATACAAAAGTATTGCAGTGTATTACAATAGCGATCGGAGGATCGCATAAGTGAAGTCCCCTAGTGGGACTAGTATAAAAGTAAAAAAAAGTTGAATAAAGTTAATTAAAAAAATGTGAAAAAAAATAAAAATGAAAAACCCACTTTTTCCCCTTACAAAATGCTTTACTATTAAAAACAACCACAATAAAGCAAAAAAGTTACACATATTTGGTATCGCCGCGTCCGTACCGACCCCGACTATAAAGCTGTTACATTATTTAACCCGCACTGTGAACGCCCTAAAAAATAAAATAAAAAACAATGGAAAAATTGCTATTTTCTGTTAATCCTGACTTAAAAAAAATTTGTTAATAAGTGATCAAAAAGTCGCATCTACTCTCAAATGGTACCAATAAGCACTACAAGTCGTCCCGCAAAAAACAAGACCTTATACAGCTATGTCGACGCAAAAATAAAAAAGTTATAGCTCTTCGAATGTGACAATGGAAAAATGTAAAAAATGGCTTGGCCATTAGGGCCCAGAATGCAAGCAGGGGGAAGGGGTTAAAAAACTCACAAACTTCAATAAACTTATTTAACAGACTGAAACAAACTTGTGAATCCGCTGGACCAAAAAATAAAAAATCATCTAAGTAATGCAACAAATCACCATCCCTCTCATCCCTCAAAGTAACCCAATGAATAAAAGTGGAAAAAGACTCAAAATAATAACACGACAAGGTAAAGCCCATGGGTAAACATTTGTCAAAATAATATTTGTTATTAAATTGAATACCTAAAGAATTAAAACCTAAGGGATTAACGATAATAACCGAAAAGCGGATTTGACATCCGCTTTTGCTAATAATGATCTATGGCCGAATTTTCTCAACAGTATCACTGCATCATCAAAAGATGAATATTGTACTGAAGCAAAATCTGACTCCGCTTCTTCATTAAGAGAAGCCTTATCTGGAAAAGAAAGATGATGAATCAACCGATATTCATTTGGCTCCTTCTTTGGGACAATCCCCAAAGGAGATATTCTAAAGTTAATAAAGGGGGGAGAGGAAAATGAACCAGCAATTCTTCCTTCAACTAATTCTTTATTTAATTTTAGAATGACAATTTCTTTATGCTTCTCTACTGATTTAAGGTTATCGACCCATAAGCAACCTGCCCCCTTGTACTCAGGAACATAAAAACATTCTTTAAACCCGTTCAGGAGCATTAGAGGCTTCTCCCTGTCTGGATACATTTCTAACCACATTACCATTCTTTGCCAGTTCATTCAGAAAATGTGGGTGCGGGCCGGAACAAAATGAACATTCATGACAATATTTACAATTGTTTAACCACTTACATTGAGATTTATTGTAAGCAAAGCAAACTCCTTTTCTCAATGTAGTCTGTGCATTAGGGGTATTTTGCCTTGGATTAACACCCGCTCTCTGAGTAAGCATTAAAATTAATCCAGAGGCCTACGTCTTTAACACCCCATTTAAGACCTGGATGTACAGACAGTTTTTGCCTAAAGAGGTCGTCGTAATTGAACCAAGCAAAATCTCTAAAATTACGGTACGCTTCCAAAACAATATCGATGTGTTGGAATAAACCGCAACACTTTTGTGGGAATTTCTCCCACAATACAGCAACATAAATGCAATAAGCCTGCAACCAATTGTAAAAAGACCTAGAAGCAAATCTTTTTCTACTTTCATGCTCCTTTTCATCAGTTTTCTTATCTTTCAAAACTGCTTCTTTAAAAGAAGGTAACAAAGACAATAAATCAATATATTCATTACGCCAGATCTTTTCCTTAATAGATAATGGCAAATGATAACCTAACGGAGACACCTCACAAGCAATAGCCTCTTTAACACAGGCTTCAGAAACACCTACACCTTTTTCCAATAGTGGTTTAGTCAAATCCACCATTGGAACTACATAAGGTGTTCAAATATCTGCTGGGGAACTAATGTTCCTCACAGATTTACTAGTGAATTCTGATAACATTCTAAAAATATTAACTAAAATATCAAGGATCAACATTAACGTTGGCAGACTGAGCAGCGCTCAGTCTACATGAAGCCTCACCCACCTGTACAGGAACGCCAGCCTGGAGCTGCTCCTCAGATTTCTTATCTGCTGCTGCAAGTCTCCGGTTACTTTGGCCTGGAGATGATTTACCAGTGTTCCCAAGTCTCCCTCTCATTTCCAAAGCAGGTGAATATACATGCCTAGTCTTGCGCTGCCTCTTCCGTGGACCTGGGGAGTCTTCACTGGCACCAGCCCCCCTTAAACGAACAGCCGCTGCATCACTTCCGTCAGCAACAGGCAGGGTCACAAGCTCCGGTGGAAGCTCAATTGATGCGGTCATATCCACTGACGTAAGTCCGACTTCCTCCATTGCGTCCGGAGCAGCTTCAAGACACTTCCGGAGCCAAGCTTCGCCACCACAACCCTCTGCTTTCCGAATTAATTCCCTCAGCAGTCCTTCCATTCTGAAGCAGATGTGTTTCTCCTGGCGATGATGTTCCCGATATATTCAAAATTCCCGCCTTATTACCAAAGGGAACCAATGAAAACACCAGATTTTCCCGCCACATAGGAATTTTCCAGAACCTGTGCGTGCCAAGACCAAGTGGGTGGGGCACCACTGACCTGAACCTGACCTCATTCAGGTAAGTAACAAATAAAAATAGGGGAAAAAGAGGGTTAAACCAAATGACCTTTTATCCCTTCGCGCTCAGCGACGTACTATTCCGTCATGCTGACGACACGTTCGCGCTCAGTGACGGAATAGTACGTCGCGGGAGTAACGGCCATTTCGGCCGTTTTCCCGACACATGCAGGAGCTGTGAATGCTGCTGTCTCGTACAGCAGCTGCCGCAGCTCCTACAGCGGGGACACGATATCCTGCTACACGATAGCGGCCGGCGATAGTGACTATGGCAACCGGACACCTAACAATGGCGTACGGCTATGCCATCGACGGAAGCCTAGTGGGTGCAGTGTATTAGAATAGCAATCAGGGCCTCCTGCCCTCAAGTCCCCTAGTGGGACAAAGTAATAAAGTAAAAAAAAGTAAAAAAAAGATGTGTAAAAATAAGAAAATAAAAGTTTTAAAACTAATAAAAGTAACAATTCCCCTTTTTCCCTTATCAGTCCTTTATTATTAATAAAGATATATAAACAAACAAATAAACTATACATAATTGGTATCGCCACGTCCGTAACAGCCTGAACTACAAAATTATTTTGTTATTTATCCCGCGTGGTGAATGCCGTAAAAGAAAATAATAATAAACCGTACCACAATCATAATTGTTTGATCACTTCATTTGCGAGTGAGGAGAAACCTGTGGCTATGTGTTCCGCCCCTTGTACCTATGTGGTTTCTCCCTTGTCAGTCCGGTCCACTGTTTCCTGCTCTCTGTGCCTGGTCCGGTGGAGTGGGTAGTTGTCTGTTCCCTTGCTGTCTGTCAGGGCCATGCAGGGGGAGCAGTTAGTAAATTGGTAAGGGAGCCAAGCAAATTGCGCATTGTGTGCCAACCTCCAGAGTGATTCTAAAAGAGACGGTACCCAATTAAGGACTTAGACTTAGAACTGTGTGACTAGGCTGATTCCTCACCAGGGACCGTGCTTTGTATTGTGATGACGTCAGAATCTAAGCTCCTGCAGAATTGATATCTCCCAGAATGAGGAGAATTCAAAAAAGTGGTTCTTCTATTTAACAAAGGAATCATTTATTACTGCAACATCTGTGTTATCTCCTTGAAAATCTATCAATAGATGAATTCAGCAAACAGAGAGCTTATCTCTGCAGATTTATTTTAATTGGACCAAATATAGAGAGACATACATATGTACAGTAGATTAATTTATGTAGATTACGGAAATATATTTAGTCAGTATATATCAATATGGTTTAGTCAATGTATAGCCACAGATTTAAATTGGTGTATAGCAGTACATACTAGTAATCTCTGTCTCTTAGATTTTCCAAGATGAACACAGTTTAGCTCTTAGGAAGATAGAGGTGCTGTTGTGTTTTAAAATTGCTATGAGTGGGAGACTTAGCATGGATGGAATATTAGTTAGAAAGGAACCAAATCTAGATAGAGATGATACAGGGATTGCAGGAATTATTGAGAGCTCAGTACACTTCTCTTCCTTCCTAACAATATCAATCTAGGACATATGTATATAAAAGGTATTTTTTTTGACTGCTCATGTATGAATTAAAATACAGAGCAAAAGTGTGTTCATCTTTAAAAATCTAAGTGACAAAGAACCTAGAGAATACTACACATAAGGGCCCGTGGAGCCTATGTTCAGTGTTGAGCTGCATACAGAGAGAAAGTGTTGTGAAGGGCTGCTGTAGAAGCTGTTGAGGAACATTTGGAAAAGTGATGGCACATTGTTGGGGATGTAGCAGAGCTCCTGGAGCGAGTTGAAGGAAGCAGTCTCACCACAGTAGTGTGCATGGTTGTGTGGGCGGTGGTGCGTGCGGCAGGAGCCTTCCCATGAGGACAAGCAAGCAGTCAGAGAAGTTGCGACCTACTAGGCCTTGGTATTGCCAGACCAATCCCCTATATGAGGCCCTGTCTGCGACAATAGCAACAAGCAGCCAGCCATCGTCCACCTAATTTGAGCTTTATGAAATATTGTGCATCTAGTGCTGAGAAGTCAGATGTATTTGTGTTGGCCGTGTGCACCATCAGTGCCAGCAGAATGAAAGTTACGTTTAATGCAAAACACACTGCTTCATTCCATCTTTGACGAAACACCCCTGTGAGGGTCATGTACCACCCAGGCACCCATTTTACTCAATCAAGTACTTCAGGTAAATGCAAAGCAAAATCGAATCTTTGTTTTCTGGGAATCTGCCTGGCATATACAAAACGTTTCTCTGCTTTCTTGGTGAGAGGGCTTTTAAAATACCAACGCATTATAAAATGACAGCAAAACATGTGCTCTAATTTCTGTGACAGTTATAATATATATTAGCAACATCGTCAAACAGCTTAGCACCTCTGTTTCTATTTAAAATTTAACTGCTCGCAAGCAACGCAACTTCATTACAGACACTTCTGAAGAAACATCTGTGGATGATTTTCAAGTTCATTACTCCGTTCAGAACATATAGCACATATACTTGTAGGTAAGAGACTGTTATTGGTCGCCAAGGGAAGAGAGGGAGATGCTGTTTATCTCCTGTACCCATAGTTATGTTCCTGTTTATCCATATGCTGTATTCATTTAGCTGCAGCTGGAGTCTTTATCATCTTTATCATGAGCAACCATATTATCATATTGGTTAAATGACGCAGAATAGTGTTATTACTTTAGAATTTTAGGGTGTACTGCAGATTCAAGAAGGATCTGTGTTAGAAAAACAACTTATCTTGCTGTGGAAACCACAGCTGGTATACGGAGGACTAATCCTTCTGATATACAGTGCATGTGGACTTTAAAGCCACATGCACATGGCCATATTAGGCTTTGTTCACATCTGCGTTGGAAGTCCGTTCATGGGTTCCGTCTGAGCTCTCTGTCAAGAAACCCATGAACGGAATCAAAACTGAAACAAACAGAAACCATAGGTTTCCGTTTGCAACCCCATTGATTTCAATGTTGACGGATCTGGTGCAAATGGTTTCCGTTTGTCACCGTTGTGTAAGGGTTCCGTAGTTTTGACTGAATCAATACCGTAGTCGACTGCGCTATTCATTCCGTCAAAACGACGGAACCCTTAAACAAAGGTGACAAACTGAAACCATTTGCATCGGATCCGTCACCATGGTTTCCGTTTGTTTCAGTTTTGATTCCGTTCATGGGTTTCCCTAACAGAAAGAACATTGTGGTGTGAATTTTCGGATTGAAATTCCGCTGTGAAATTAAGCGCACACACTTACCCCCTTCCTCCTCTCCTCCTCTGACGTCCGCTCTGGCCTCCCTAGATGATATTTCAGGCCATGTGACGCTGCAGCCTGTGATTGGCTGTAGTGGTCACATGGGATACAACGTCATCCCAGGAGGCCGGACTGCAGGAAAAAGGAGGGCGTTCTGGGTAAGTATGTATGTTTGTTTGTTTGTTTTTTTCCGGCATTGCAATTTTTGCAGCTTAAACGCTGTGAATTCGCCGCAAAAGTCGCAACACGACATTCTGTTGTGGGTTTTGCATCCCCATTGAATTCAATGAGGAAAACCCGTAGCAGAAAATCAATGAAAACGCAGCATAAATTGACATGGAATTAAATTCCACACCGCAGGACAGTTTATTAATATTTACGCTGCAGAAATTCTGCAGTGTTTATGCTACGTGGAAACCCGGCCCGATAGTGCGTTTTTTATACGTTTATAGGTGGGGTTTTTACATTTTGATGCAGAATATTTTTTTTAAAAATGGTCAGAAACAATTCGCAAGAGGAAACGCAAGATAAATTGACATGTACCATATTTTCCAATACGCACCGCAGGTCAATTTTTGTGCAGAAAAAAATCTGCGACATGTTCTGTAGATGAGATTACTTGAACTCATTTACTTTGCTGGTACTGCATTACACTGCTGCACAAAAATACCCGCGACAAATTTGCACGTAATAAGCATCGTGTGCATTTGGCCTCGTTCACACATGTTAGATTCCGATGACATTCCGATGATTCTGCATCCCATTCATATGAGGTTTCCGCAATCCAGTTCACATGCTAGGAAAAATTTTACATGTGTATTTTTGTCCGCACCATGAAAATAAATCCACCACAGCAACAAGTATTATGCTACTTATTTTGCACGGAAAAGCAGATAAACAACTTTGAATGGAAAAGGGACTAATTCTCGTGCGGATCTGCTACACACACCCGTGGCACATCTGCGTCAGAAATCCACTGGTAAGCCTCAGATTTTTGCTGTGGAAAAACACATTGAACTTTAATGTTAGGCTGGGTTCACACGAGCACATTAACGTCCGTAATGGACGGACGTATTTCGGCCGAAAGTCCCTGACCGAACTCAGTGCAGGGAGCCGGGCTCCTAGCATCATAGTTATGTACGACGCTAGGAGTCCCTGCCTCGCTGCAAGACAACTGTCCCATACTGTTTTCAGTACGGGACAGTTGTCTTGCAGCGAGGCAGGGACTCCTAGCGTCGTACATAACTATGATGCTAGGAGCCTGGCTCCCTGCACTGAGTTCGGTCAGGGACTTTCGGCCGAAATACGTCCGTCCATTACGGACGTTAATGTGCTCGTGTGAACCCAGCCTAAGAACGAAACATTAGTGCTCATTACCGCCTCACAAGTGCTCCCAGCTCCCTTAACCCAGAGGCGTAGCTAGGTTCTTCTGCACCCGGGGCAAAGATTCAGATTGGCGCCCCCCCCCCCCAATTTATTTCCCGACATCTCCTTCCCCCTCGCCATGTTTTCTTTCCCTACCAATCAATGAGGTGTCATTTTTTTTCACAATTTTTTTTAATGTAACTCGAGTATAAAAGCATTTTTACATTTTACAAGCGATATAGTTCTATAATGTAATTAACATAAAAATAAATTAAAAGAAAATAAATTAAAGTGGCCACAAACAGCCACCTGTAGATAGTGCCATACACAGCCCGCTGCCCCTTTGTAAATAGCGCCACACTCCCCCCCTTGTAAATAGTGCCACACTCCCTCCCTTGTAAATAGTGCCACACTACCCCCCCTTGTAAATAGCTCCACACCCCCCCCCCTTGTAAATAGCGCCACACTCCCCCCTTGTACTTAGTGCCACACTGTGAACAGACCGGTGAGCGGTAGCCTACCACTACCACTACCACACTCTGCCTGGTGTGACTTACCGGAGAAGCCGAGGAGGTCATGCGGTGCAGGTAGTGGAGGAGTTTCTTCTGACTAGGGTCGGTGACAGCCAGGGCCGGCCTTAGCTTGGATGGCGCCCTGTGCGGGACTCTCTATTGCCGCCCCCTACACAAACCAAAAATTAACCACATATATGGACACGCTGGAACATATATACTGTACATACATAAAGATAGATATTTATACTTCCAAGCAAATATACATACACACATCTGGAATATATACATACAGGTAAATATATAGACATACAGACACATATACACACACACACCGGCAGATAAATACACAGACAGGGACATATACAAATACATAAAAGGCACAAATATACAAGCACAAAGACACATTCACAAACAGATCCATATACACACACACAGGCACATATGTACACAGCACAGATAATGTAGTAGATGTTACCTGCAGTCCTATGTAACACCACAGATAACAGTGAGAACTCTCTGAGTACAGATAATGTAGTAAATGTTACATGCAGTCCTATGTAATACCACAGATAACACAGTGATAACTCTCTGATTACAGATAATGTAGTTGTCACCTGCGGTCCTATGTAACACCACAGATAACACAATGATAACTCTCTGATTACAGATACTATAGTAGTGTTACCTGCAGTCCTATGTAACACCACAGATAACACAGTGATAACTCTCTGAGTACAGATAATGAAGTAGTGTTACCCGCAGTCCTATGTAACAACACAGATAACACAGTGATAACTCTCTGATTACAGATAATATAGTAGTGTTACCTGCAGTCCTATGTAACACCACAGATAACACAGTGATAACTCTCTGAGTACGGATAATGTAGTAGTGTTACCTGCAGTCCTATGTAACACCACAGATAACACAGTGATAACTCTCTGAGTACAGATAATGTAGTAGTGTTACCTGCAGTCCTATGTAACACCACAGATAACACAGTGATAACTCTCTGAGTACAGATAGTAGTGTTACCTGCAGCCCTATGTAACACCACAGATAACAGTGATAACTCTCTGAGTAAAGATAATGTAGTAGATGTAAGAGACAAACACATGCAGAGACACAGACAGACAGACACACACACACACACACACACACTGTAACATATACACATACAAACAAAGAGACACACACTGTATTCACACATACACACATAGACACTCACCATGTCTCCTTGCTGACCGCATCACAGGTCAGGACGGGCTGTGGGCGGAGCTTCCTCTTCTGCTTGTCGGCTGTGTGTAACTGCCTCTACTCTGTGCTCTGCTGAGCTGGAAGGCTGCAGCACGGGAGTTGACCTGTCCCCTGACCTGAGTCTCATCTGACCTCATGTCACTGATGTGAAGTCAGGTGACAAGTCAGGTGACTGGACTGGTCCACTCCCTGGCCGTCACAGACCCCAGTCAGAATGCCGTAATTTCCTGGCTCTTCCTAAAGCTGCTGCAGGTGTCTGACATACGGGACGCCTGTCAGCAGCGATCAGCTGCTCTTCAGCGCCCCCCCTTCCCTACCACCAGGTTGCACCCGGGGCACATGCCCCGCCTGCCCCCCCCCCAGCTACACCCCTGCTTAAGCTCTTCCCTCTTTAGCCACTTTTGACCTTCCTGACAGAGTCCCATTTTTCAAATCTAAGATAGTTCAATTTATGTGGTAATAACTTCGGAATCCTTTAACCTATCCAAGCGATACTGAGAATGTTTTCTCGTGACACATTGGACTTTATGTTACTGACAAAATTTGCTTGATACATTCAGTATTAAAATTTTTCTAAATTTAAATGTATCCGCTTTTAAGACAGGCAGTTATACCACACAAAATAGTCACTAATTAACATCCCCCTTTAGATTGGTATCGTTTTTTGAACAGCCTTTTATTTTTCTATGACGTTACAAGGCTTAGAACTTTAGCAGCAATTTCTCACATTTTCAAGAAAATTTCAAAAGGCTATTCTTACAGGGGCCAGTTCAGTTGTGAAGTGGCTTTTAGGGCCTTATATATATGAAACCTCCAAAAAATCACCCCATTTTGAAAACTTCACCCCTCAAAGTATTCAAAATAGCATTTAGAAAGTTTCTTAACCCTTTAGATGTTTCACAGGAATTAATCCAAAGTAGAAGTGAAATTTACAAATTAAATTTTTTGTTGTTGCAGAAATTCATTTTTAATCAATTTTTTTGTAACACAAAGTTTTACCAGAGAAACACAACTCAATATTTCTTGCCCAGGTTCTGTAGTTTTAGGAAATATCCCACATGTGGCTCTAGTCTGCTAATGGACTGAAGCACCTGCCTCAGAAACAAAGCAGCATCTAGTGGATTTTAGACACTCCTTTCTATTAGAATATATTTTAGGCACCATGTCAGCTTTGAAGAGTTCTTGTGGTACCAAAACAGTGGAAACCCCCCAAAAGTGACCCCATTTGGGAAACTACACTCCCTCGAGGAACTTATTTAGGGGTATAGTAAGCATTTTGACCGGACATTTTTTTGCAGAAATTTTTGGAAGTAGGCCATGAAAATGAAAATCGACATTCTTTCAAATAAAATGTAGGTTTAGCTAATTTTTTTTTAATTTCCAAAAGGACTAAAGGAGAAAAAGCACCACAGCATTTGTAGAGAAATTTCTCCCGAGTAAATCAGTACCTGACATGTGGTCATAAATGGCTGTTTGGACACATGGCAGAGCTTAGAAGGGAAAAAGTGCCATTTGGCTTTTGGAGCTCAAATTTAGCAGGAATGGTTTGCGGAGGCCATGTTGCATTTGCAAAGCCCCTGAGGGACCAAAACAGTGGAAACCCCCCACAAGTGGCCTCATTTTGGTAACTGCACCCCTTGAGGAAATTATCTAGGGGTATAGTTAGCATTTTAATGCCACAGGTTTTTTGCAGAAATTATTGGAATTAGGGGGGATTCACACGAACATGTTTTGCGTCCGTGCAGCCCACATGGTTTTCACGCGGGTCGCACGGACCTATGCAAGTCTATGGGGCAGTGCAGACTGTCCGTGAGTTTTGCGCAGCGTTAGTCCGCTGCGTAAAACTCGCGACATGTTCTCTATTTCTGCGTTTTCCGCGCATCACGCACCCATTGAAGTCAATGGGTGCGTTAAAATCACGCATGCCCCACGGAAGCACTTCCGTGGGACAAGCGTTATTCGTGCAACAGCAGTAAAAGAATAAATGTAAACAGAAAAGCACCACGTGCTTTTCTGTTTACAAACATCCAAACGGAGTGTCATATTGATGGCGGCTGCGCGAAAAGCCGCGCATCCATATGAACAGGGCACACGGAGCTGTCAAGTGCCTTTTGCGCACGCAAAACGCAGCGTATTTTGCGCGCGCAAAACTTACACATTCGTCTGAATCTGGCCTTAGGCCGTGAAAATGAAAATCTACATTCTTTCAAAGAAAATGTAGGTTTAGCTATTTTTTCTCTTTCCACAAGGACTAAAGGAGAAAAAGCAGTGCAAAATTTGTAAAGCAATTTCTCCCGAGTAAAACAGTACCCCATATGTGGTGATAAATGGCTTTTTGGACACACGGCAGGGCTGAGAAGGGAAAGAGCGCCATTTGGCTTTTGGAGCTGCATTTTAGCAGGAATGGTTTGTGGAGGCAATGTCACGTTTGCAGAGGCCCTGAGGGGACAAAACAATGAAAACTCCCAAAAAGTGACCCCATTTTGGAAACTACACCCCTTGAAGAATTAATCTACAGGTGTAGTGATCATTTTGACCCCACAGGTGTTTCATAGAATTTATTAGGATTGGGCAGTGAAAATAAAAACAATCCTTTTTCTTCAATAAGATGTAGCTTTAGCTCAAAATTTTTCATTTTCTCAACAAATGGAAAAGGAAAAAAAAATAACCCCAACATTTGTAAAGCAACTTCTCTGGAGTACGAAAATACCCCATATGTGGTCATAAAATGCTGTTTAAGTATGTTAACCCTACAGGTGTTTTGCATAAATTAGTGTGCACTCGATATTGTAGGTGAAAATTGGATTTTTCAATAGATATGCCAATATGTAGTGCCCAGCTTGGCCACCATCACAAGACAGCTCTCTAATTATTATGCTGTGTTTCCCGGTTATAGAATCACCCTACATGGGGCACTAATCTTTTGCCTGGACATTTGACAGGGCTCAGGATTGAGAGAATATCATGCGAAATTGAGGCCTAATTTGGCGATTTACACAGAATTGGTTCACAATTGCAGAGGCTCAGATGGGAAATAATAATAGAAACCACACAGAAGTGACCCCATTTTAGAAACTACACCCCTCAAGGCATTTATTAAGGGGTGTAGTGAGCATTTTCACCCCACAGGTCTTTTCCATAAATAAATGCACTGCATATGGTGCAAAGTAAAAATTAACATTTTTCCCCAGAATTGCCAATTCAGTGCAAGTATGTTGTGCCCAGCTTATGTCACTTGACCTGCCTAAGTAGAGTCGTGTATTAATGAACCTTCCCTTACCCAACCTATCCCTCCACCCCCACCTTTAGAAAAGACACATGACACCGAGGTTGGATGTGAAATGGCCACAGCAGCCGTTTATTAATTTCACAGTTTTATAAAAACAATTTAAATCCGAAACATTCGGATAACTAGTTAGGAATCCACCAGAGAATTCCTTCTAATAATTCACATGACCCAACATGGGTCAGAATCGTAACTAACAATTTAACGTTAACATTAACCCGAGCAGAGGAAGTCCTTGAAGCCCTTTCAGATATTCCTTTTATTTAAGAACACACCGAGTTAGCCATCTGCAAACCACCAATTACCTCCAGCCGTAAACCAGCTCGGAAGCACCGTTCACCTCTGCAGATGGCTCCAACCACTAGAAGTCCACTTCAAAGGGATAACACCCGATGAAGCCCTCAAGTGATATACCGACCACTAGAAGTCCACTTCAAAGGGATAACACCCGATGAAGCCTTCAAGTGATATACCTTCCACCAGAAGACCACTTCAAAGGGATAACACCCGATGAAGTCTTCAACCATGTACCTTTTTTGGGGGACGCATACCCCCGATGCGACCCCCCCACCATTTTGTACTGACTGGCCTCAAGGACTCCCCCCGCCACAGCGAAACAGGCCTTGACCACCTTAAGCCTGTGAGTTCCGCCACACCACCACCGCCCTTTCTATTCCTTCTGCTATCGCCAAACTCCAAAGATCAATGCCAACCTCGGTCAGATGAACCCCATCACTCCTCCAGAAGTTCCCCACTCCTGACTCCAAATCCCTGTGCCGCACACAAATGCCCCCGTTTCTTGCTACAAAACGGGACACCGCCCTATTAACTTTAATGCGAGCCTTATTGACTCTCTCCACTGACCTAGCCAACCGCCAATGTTTCCTTGGGACTATGTCCGACCACACTATCACCAACTTGGGATAAGAAACCCACAAACACAACATATCGTGTTTGATATCCCGCACCAACTCACGAAAGGGGCGGACTCCTAAGTCATTCCCACCCACGTGCAACACTAAGACCTCCGGAACCCTATCAAGCCGGGCATATGTCTGGAATTCCGCCAACACCCTGCTCCATGACATACCTCTAAATCCCAGCCAATGCACAACCGCATCCTGTCGCGGAATGCGGACGTCCGCCCTCAAAGCCCCCCAGTGCACGTAAGAATGACCCAGCAACCACACCAAACACGGAGGCGAATCTGAAACGGAAAAAACAATTAGACACCACCATATAACATTTCTTAAGCGTTAACAACAAACCTCATAACAAATAGGGGCGGACATAGGACTTGAATCTGTTGGACTCCCAACGACCAATGCGCCGCACCCCTTCGTCATCCAACCCCCAGCGCCCCGCTTCTGTTGCTGCGCCAATCCTGAAGGAATGAGATGAATATGAGCCCGCCGCGACACCAACCGCCGTCAGACATTTTTTAAATACAGCTCCAAACTGAAACCTTGACAAAAACGACCCGTCCACATGACGTAACAGAGGCAAATCTGGAGACCCCGCTCGCGGCTTAAAACCCTGCATGCACTCTACGGGGCACATAACCAACCCCGGAAGGGCGAACAAAACTATCAGCTTACCCTTCCCTAATTGGTCAGTTTTTGACCGACGCAACCATACCTCCAGCCGATCTGCGAATAAGCTCACTTCCCCAGATCTCAGCCCCCCTGCCTGTTTGGTACTTGGCGACACCAACTCACCTACTCTAAATGCCCCAAAGAACGCTAACGAAAAAACCAACCGAAACAAATCCCTTTCGTCTGAAGAACGACAAACCGATGCTAATGAACCGCCCAACGAGCTAAGCAACGCAAACGACACAGGCCTTCTACTATCCGCCTCCACTCTACCTCGGCGCAACCCCTTCAAAGCCTGTAGCACCAAAAATTCCTTAGATACATCCTGCAAGCCTCGTAGCTTAAAACCAAACGCCACCGCAGATATGAACCGGTTCACCTTTGCCACTGAAAACCCCGCCTCCCAGGCGTCCCCTAACCAGTACAAAAGTGCCACCAACCTGTCTCTATCCGTATTGACGTCACCCAACTCTCTTACCCACTCCTCCCACTGCCTCCAACAAGCAGAATAAGCACTCCACGTCGTGCGCGCCAAAGACCTTTGTACCAGTTGTTCTAAGGGACCGAGACCAGATCCCAAAGATGTTCCGGACAAGCCAAACCGAGACGTTCCGCTCCTGGTGCCAATTGCCGAAACCGGTCCCACTGCGAGCGAGAAAGAGCATCAGCGATACAATTCCGTACCCCCGGCACATGCACCGCCACCACCCACGCGTTCAACGACAAACATACCAACGCTAAATGTCGCAACAATTGAACTACCGGAGGAGAGGACGCCGTGATGTTATTAATGGCCAGCACAACCCCCATGTTGTCGCAGTAAAAATGAACCTTCTTATCCCTGAGCCTGTCCCCCCAAATGGTTGCCGCCACCACGATGGGGAACAGCTCGAGCAGGGCCAGATTCCGCGTGAGTCCGCTGGACACCCAACTAGCCGGCCATTGACCTGTGCACCACGGACCTCCCCCGTAAGCTCCAAAACCGCCCGCCCCAGCCGCATCCGTAAAAATATTCAAATCACTCGTATCCTGCGCTGGGGACATCCACAGCGAGCGACCATTGTACTGGCCCAAGAAGTCATCCCAAACCTGAAGATCAGCTCGGTGCTCCTCCTTGAGCCGCACAAAATGATGCGGTGCACGCACTCCCTCCGTTGCCGCTGCCAACCGTCTACCAAACACCCTCCCCATTGGCATAATCCGGCAGGCGAAATTCAACTTCCCCAGCAGCGACTGAAGCTCCCGCAGCGTCATTTTCTTCAGTCTACAAGCCCGCCGTACCTCCAGCCTCAAAGCACCCAGCTTATCCGCAGGGAGACGACACTCCATTGCCACCGAATCTATTTCAATTCCCAAAAAACAAATCGTCGCTACTGGGCCCTCCGTTTTTTCTGGCGCCAAAGGGATCCCAAAATCCCTCGCCACCTTCTGTAGTGCATAAAGCAAATTACCGCAAACCGGTGAACCCCCCGGGCCAACGCACAAGAAATCATCTAAGTAATGGATCAACGAGTCGACCCCGGATACTCCCCTGGCTACCCACTCCACAAAGCTACTAAACGCCTTGAAGTATGCACAAGAAAGGGAACACCCCATCGGAAGGCACCGATCCACATAAAAAGCCCCATTCCAAAAACAGCCCAACAGCCGTTGGCTTTCTGGATGAACTGGCAACAACCTGAACGCCGCCTCGATGTCGGTTTTGGCTAGCAGCGCGCCCGGACCCGCAGCCCGCACTAAACCCACCGCCTTATCGAATGAGGTATAGACTACGGAGCACAACTCGTGATCTATCCCGTCATTTACCGATGAACCCTTGGGATACGATAAGTGTTGAATTAAACGAAATTTTCCGGGCTCGCGCTTAGGAACAATACCCAACGGGGACACAACTAAATCTTTTACTGGCGAATCAACAAAAGGCCCTGACATGCGACCCAACGAAACTTCTTTTAACAATTTGTCCGACACGACCTTGGCATGCAAGTAAGCCGATTTTAAATTCCTCCGCATAACCGGAACCTCATAAGGAGGCGGGGGAATAACGAAACCAACACGAAAACCCTCGTAAAGCAACTTAGCCGCCGCCCTGTCCGGATACTCATTTAGATAAGGGGCCATCTTTTCCACCCTCACCGGTGACACCCCCTTGACCAGCCGCGGAGGACTGGTTCCCTGACCTCCTTTTTCGCATACATTTCGCCGCCCCGTGTGATGCACCATTACACTCGGAACACACGTGCTTGAACTTGCACGTGGCCCCGAACTTACACTGGCCTTCATTAAATTGCCAGCAAAACCCTGCCTTTCCCCCGCCGCCTTGTCCAACCTGACTAGACTGGCCTCCTTGGCCGGCGCTCCCGGGAAAGGACTGCCTAACCGGAGCCGTAACCCGTAACCAGAGAGCAATATCCTTCTGGTCCCACCGAATCGCCGGCCGAACCGCTTTCCGCTGACGGAATTGCTCGTCGTATCGCAGCCACGCCTGACCCCCATACGCCCTATGAGCCTCCCCAATAGCATCAAAATAACAAAACAACGCCGAACAATTTTCCGGCGCCTTTTCCCCTATCACACTGGCTAATATGGCGAACGCCTGCGACCAATTAACGAACGTCTGCGGGATAAGCCTATACCGCCGCCGTTCCTCCTCGTCCTTTTTACTCTCGTCCCGCTTGCTCTTATCCAAATTAAATTTAGCGAGCGGCAAGAGAGAAAAAATCTCAACATATTCGTCCTTCCAGATCCGCTCACGCACCTCCTGCTTTAAATGCGCCCCCAACGGACCTTCGAAACAAACATACACCTCCCCACGAGCGCGATCATCAATACGCACCCGATCGCCATCTTTTTGCGCCTCGGTCTGTACCGACACCGCGACCGCCTCTCTAACCGCCGTTACGGACCGCGCTTGTAACAATCCCACTTCCCTGGGACCCTCCCAAACTACCGCCGGGGACACTTCCGTGACTACCGGCGCCACCACCCTATCTAGGCGCCCGACCAGCTCTCTCAAGCAACCCACTAAGTCTGCCAGACCCGCGCCATAGCGCCCGCCCGCGCCACTACCGGCCACCGATGCGACGCTAGCAGCCCCCCCGCCGATACCCGACATAAAAATCGCTGGATATGACAATGATGGAGTTATACACTCACCGGGCTGCACAGGCGCTGTGTTCCCGTCAGCCGGACCATCCTGACCTCGACGATACGCGTCCAGTTCACCTTCCTCCAGCTCTTCTCTTGCAGACGACTGGCCTTCCCACCGACATCTTCGGAACGGAGATGATGAAGTGCTGACCGATGGGCCGGCAGCCTGCCGCCCGACCGCTGGAACCCAGACCTCCGACCGGACCTGTTGCCTCGTCGTCGCTGTAGATCTAGGCGTCCGTCTCGATGATCCTGAAGAAGCCTGCCCCCTGGCCGGAACATCACCAGGCGGGGCGGCCGTACCTTGTCCTCCGAATCTTCCATCCGATGGGGGAGGGGTGACAGGGAGCCCGGCCTGCGACTCCCTGCTTACCGCCGGACCCCGTCGCGGCTTGGGATTCCTGCCAGGACGCAGGGCCTGGGAAGGCGCGGTCCTCCCAGCTGCCTGGCCTGCAGCGTCCGAGATCGGGCTCCCTCTGCGACGCCGTGTCCGCGGGACTGCCTCAGGACTGAGGCGCTCTGGAGGTCGGGACCGCCGGGAGGGACGGGTCGACCCGGCCTGAGTCGCCGTCACCCCCGGCAACGCTCTCAGCCTGCTCCGAGCAGGAGCGGTTGTTGCCGACTCCCCCCCCGCCGCCATAGTAATGCTAGTAAGGGGGCCGGGGGAGGGGAGCCTGTCCCCTGCAACAGACCCCGAACGCCGGGCCTGACGTGGCGAAACGGCGTCCGGGATCCTAGTTAATGCAGCCATGGTCTCCTCAAGCCATCCGGGACCGTGGTGCACAGCAGCGGCACGCAGCCGCTCTAATAATACAGCCTCCGACATTGTTATATGCGCGGGCAACGGGGAGCTTGTCTTTCCCTATGTCACTCCTCCCGCTGCTTCCGGCTCAATGCCGATAACAGCGGGAAGCTCCGCAACGGCCCCCTGAATCCTCCTTGTCCCTCCCCTCCAACTCTCCCTCACCTCTTAACCCTTTCCCTACCAGGGAGGTCATGGAGGCTTCCCCCTAAGCCCTGCAGGCTGCGTCCAGCCTCGTCTGGAGACACACATCCCAAAAATTGTTAAAAGGGTTCTCCCGGGTATGGCGGTTCCATATATGTGGAAGTAAACTGCTGTTTGGGCACACTGTAGGGCTCAGATGGGTGGGAGCACCATTTGGCTTTTGAAGCATAGATTTTGCTTTATAGTAGTTTTGTTTGAGTATTACTGGTGTTTCCGTTTATAATGTGGGGCATATGTAAACTGGGCAGAGTACACCAGGGGCATAGTCAGGGGGTATAATAATGGGGTAAATATTAAAATAATCCATAGATGTGTGTTACGCTGTGAAGCAATCCTTTCTGCACAGGCCGGTGTCGCACTGATAAATGGTGTCTTTGCTTTTGGTCCACACTCCGCACCTTTGCAGTTTGGGGAATTTTGCTAGGAAGTTTTTGTCCTGGTATAATACGGGCAGAAAAATAGGGAAAGTGTTACAAAAAGTTCGCTCACCACATATCCACTGCGTTTCCATTGCGTTTCCACTGCGTTTCCATTGCGTTTGAATGATGCAAGTTGGTATAAATGAATCCAAGTACTGCAGGTGCTCGTAGAGATTCCCAAACTGGTCCTGTGTCAACAGCAGGTAATCAAGGCAATAGTGATGTATAGTGTAGGTATATCCAGCACTCAAAATAAAAGTTATAAGGTTTATTAGATCATCTTTAAATCAAGGAGGTTAAAACAAAAAATCCCGGGACCACGCTTACGCGTTTCAGACCAGTGGGGTCCTTAATCATAGCTTGCTATTTAACAAATGAAATCACATATATATATATATATATATATATATATATATATATAGTGAGTAGCATTAGTCAGGTGACTTCCTAGGGGTGGACTTAAAAATTTAACCATTTACTGCATGTAGTTAGACAGGTGATGCAGACATAATATCGCAGTTGTAATATAATAGTTTACATGGTTATTACACCGGGGTGGTACAAAATCGACATTCCAGTTATCAAATATCAAATAATAGAAACCTTTTTAATTTAAACCAAAGGAATATTCAGTATATTGGCATGAACAAAACATATAGACTAATTAATTAGTGCTCAGGTGTGTTGTGTAGTCGGACTTGATTCAGAAAGGACAGCTGGTGTGCTGCGCGTGTATCTTAATGAAAAAAGATCATTTATTTTTAGGAAAAATGTATATTAACCCTTTCACGACCAAGGACGAAAATGCACGTCCTGGTCGGCTGCTAGTTCCCGCTCCAGGACGTGCATTTTCGTCCGCATTTCAAACTGTCACTCTGTGTAAACACAGAGTGACAGACCCGCGCTGACAGCTGTCCTAGACAGCTGAGACATCAGTCTTGCCGGACAGCGGACCATCGCCGCTGCTTTCGGCAGTTAACCCCTTAAGTGCGGCGACGGATTGCCGTCGCCGCATTTAAGTGGTTTGAAGCACATCGGCAGCCCCCACGAAGTGATCGTGGGGGCTACCGATGCTTGTCACGGCAATCGGAGGTCAGATAATGACCTCCGGGTTGCCATGCACGGAAGCCTCGGAGGAACAGCCTCCGGCCGTTCCTCCTCTGCTTCCTGTCAGTGTGACAGTCACGTCACAATGACAGTTAGAGTACATCACACTACGTGTGTAGTGTAATGTACTCTAGCAGCGATCAAAGCTGCAAGACTAATTGTCCCCTAGTGGGACAAGTTAAAAAAGTAAAAAAAAGTAATAAAAATGTTTAAAAAAAAGTGTAAAAATAAAAGTTATAAGTTCTATAAACAGAAAATGCTTTTTTTTCCTATAATAAGACTTTTATTATAGAAAAAAAATGAACACGTTAAAAAAGTACACATATTTGGTATCCCCGCGTTCGTAACGACCCCAACTATAAAACTATAATGTTATTTTTCCCGCACAATGAACACCCCAAAAAAAATCAATAAAAAACGACGACAGAATCGCAATTTTTTTGGTCACCACCCCTCCCAAAATAAAGAATAAAAAGTGATCAAAAAGTCGCATGTTCCCAAAAATAGTACCAATAAAAACTTCTATCCGTCCCGTAAAAAACAAGCCCTTACACAGCTTTTTTGACTAAAAAATAGAAAAATTATGGCTCTCAGAATATGGTGACACAAAATTTTTTTTTTTTATAAAAAAGTCATTTTATTGTGCAAACGCTAAAAAAAAGGACCAAACCTATATACATATGGTATCGCCGTAATTGTACCAACCCCCAGAATAAAGTAAAAATGTCATTTATAGCGTACGGTGAGCGCCGCAAAAAGAAAACCTAAAAAACGGTGTCAGAATTCCTGTTTTTTGCTCAGGATTGCAAAAAAATTGAACAAAAAGTGATAAAAAAAAAAATCACACGTACCCCAAAATGGTACCAATGAAAACTACAGATTGTCCTGCAACAAATAAGCCCTCGCAGCTCCGGTGGTGAAAAAATAAAAAAGTTCTGGCTTTCAGAATATGGCGATGCAAAATGTTCCAAAAGTGGATAAGATCGGGCGCCATTTATCAGTGCGACACCAGTCACATATCTATGAAATATTATTTATTTACCCCATTATTGTACCCTCTTATTATGCCCTGATGTACCCCGCACAGATTACATATGTCCCCACATTATAAACTGAAATACCAGCGAAACCCAAAACAGAAAAACTACCAAGCAAAATCTGCGCTCCAAAAGCAAAATGGCGCTCCCTCCCTTCTGAGCCCTGCAGCGTCCCCAAGCAGCAGTTTGCGCCTACACATACGGCGTCGCCATACCCGAGAGAACCCGCTTAATGTTTTATGAGGTATTTGTCTTCTGTGGCACACACTGGGCACAACATATAATGCACTAAAATGGCATATCAGTGGAAAATTGCAATTTTCACTTTGAACCATCCGCTGCGCATTAACCCCTTTGCGCACTATGACTTAATTGCCTGTCATGGTGCGGTGGTTGATGTATGGAGCCGGCTCACATGCTGAGCCCGCTCCATACGCTACGGGTGTCGGCTGTGTATTACAGCAGGCCCCCTCGGTACTAACGGACAGGTACAGCGATCGCTCTGTTACAGAAGCCTGTAAGAATAACAATACACTGCAATACATTAGTATTGCAGTGTATTGTACCAGCGATCCAATGATCGCTGGATCAAGTCCCCTAAGGGGATTGATTAATAAAATGTGTAGAAGAATTATAGTTATTAGTAGTGAGATTTTTTTTTTGAAAGTTAAAAAAACAAAACACCTTTTCGCATTTTTCTTCTAAAGTAATGTAAAAAAAATGAACAAAATTGGTATCGCTACGTCCGTAAAAGTCCGAACTATTACAATATACCATTATTTAATTTGCACAGTGCACACCTTAAAAAAATTTAATAATTGAAACCGCCAAAATCTCAGTTTTTTTTGTCACCTTCGCTCTAAAAGAAAAATGTAATACAACTTTTGAATCACTTTTTATGTACCAAAAAATGGTACCAATAAAACCTGCAGCTCCTCCCGCAAGAAATAAGCCCGCACACCGCCCTATTGATGGAAAAATAAAAAAGTTATGGCTCTTGGAAAGCGGGGAGGGAAAATCTAAAATAAGAAAGCAAAAACTGGATCAGTCCTGAAAGGGTTAATTCATTTCTAATGAAAAAACGTATGACCACATGTGGGGTATTTCCGTACTCGGGAGAAATTGCTTTATAAAAAATGGTTGTTTTTTTCCTCCTTTATCCCTTGTGAAAATTAGAAAATTCAACATTTTAGTGGAAAAAATTTTGATATTAATTTTCGCGCCCTAATTCTAATAAACTCTGCAAAAGACCCGTGGGGTGTAAATGCTCACTATACCCCTAGAAAAATTCCTTGAAGGTTTTTCCAAAATGGGATCACTTTTGGGGGGTTTCCCCTGTTTTGGTCCCTCCAGTGCATTGCAAATGCGACATGGCAACGAAAACCATTCCAGCAAAATCATAAATCCAAATGGCGCTCCTTCCCTTCTGAGCCCTGCTGTGGGTCCAAACAGCAGTTTATTACCACATATGGGGTATTGTCGTAATCGGGAGACATTGCTTTACAAATGTTGGGGTGCATTTTCTTCGTTATTCCTTGTAAATAATAAAAATTTCTATGTTGTTTCAGAAAAAAAGTACATTTTAATTTTTACAGACTAATTCCAATATATTTAGCGAAAAACCTGTGTGGTCAAAATGCTAACTATACCCCTAGATAAATACCTTAAGGGGTCTAGTTTTCGAAATGGGGTCGTTTATGGGGAGTTTCTATTGTTCTGGCAGCTCAAAGCCTCTCCAAATGTACAGTGGGGCCTAAAACATTTTCAAGCAAAATAGGAGTCCTGAAAGCCTCCGGGTGCTCCCTTCTTTTGGGGCCCTGCCGTGTGTCCAAACAACGCATTAGGGCCACAATGTGGGTATTTTTGAAAACAGGAGAAAGAGGGTGATAGATTTTGGGGTGTGTTTCTTCATTTTCATGTTCGCTTTACAAAGAAATCGGTCTTCAAACAAATACTTTTATGAAAAAAGTGAAATTATTTTCTTTTTCACCTGATATGCATTAAATTTAGCAAAGAACTGTGGGGTCAAAATAATTACTATACACCTAAATAATTACGTTATGGGGTCTAGTTTTCTAAATGGGGTCGTTTATGGGGAGTTTCTATTGTTCTGGCAGCTCAAAGCCTCTCCAAATGTACAGAGGGGTCTAAAACATTTTCAAGCAAAATAGGAGTCCTGAAAGCCTCCGGGTGCTCCCTCCCTTTCGGGCCCTGTCGTGTGTCCAAGCAATGCATTAGGGTCACAATGGGGGCATTTTTGAAAACAGGAGAAACAGGGTGATATATTTTGGGGTGTGTTTCTTCATTCTCATGGTCGCTTTACACAGAAATCGGTCTTCAAAGTGATACTTTTATGAAAAAAGTGTTTTTTGTTTTTTTTTCACCTGCTATGCATTAAATTTAGCAAAAAACTGTGGGGTCAAAGTACGCACTACACCCCTAGATAAATACCTTAAGCGGTCTAGTTTTCTAAATGGGGTCGTTTATGGGGAGTTTCTATCGCTCTGGTAGCTCAAAACCTCTCCAAATGTACAGTGGGGCCTAAAACATTTTCAAGCAAAATAGGAGTCCTGAAAGCCTCCGGGTGCTCCCTCCCTTTCGGGCCCTGTCGTGTGTCCAAGCAATGCATTAGGGTCACAATGGGGGCATCTTTGAAAACAGGAGAAACAGGGTGATAGATTTTGGGGTGTGTTTCTTCATTCTCATGGTCACTTTACACAGAAATCGGTCTTCAAAGTGATACTTTTATGAAAAAAGTGAAATTTAATTTTATTACGCCTGCTTTGCATGAATTCTTACAAAAAAACTGTGGGGTCAAAATACTTACAACACCCCTTAATAAATACCTTAAGGGGTGTAGTTTTCAAAATGGGGTCACTTGTGGGGGTTTCCACCATTCTGACAGCTATGAGCCTCTGAAAACCTGGCTTGGTGCAGGAAAACAAAATGTACTTCAAAATGTATAAAATTATTACTAAATTTGTAAGTCTTCCAAATTGCTCAAAAAAACCTTTTTTTTTTCAAAAGTGCTGCCAAAATAGAGTAAAGAGATGGAAATATATAT
Organism: Rhinoderma darwinii; assembly: GCF_050947455.1. Lineage (NCBI taxonomy): Eukaryota > Metazoa > Chordata > Amphibia > Anura > Rhinodermatidae > Rhinoderma > Rhinoderma darwinii. The sequence continues at coordinate 335,591,511 of NC_134688.1, read as the reverse complement.
TTAATTAAAAAAATTGTGCAGTATGTGTGTACATATGTGACATATTGCAGTTAAAAATAGGGAAAAATGATCATTTTTACAAAATTTCTTCAATTTCTCTATTTTTTAATTAATTTCCGCAAATCGTATCAGTCTACTTTTACCACTAAAATAAAGTACAACATGTGACGAAAAAACAATGTCAGAATTACTTGGATATTCAAAACTTTCACAGAGTTATTCTCTGATAAAGTCAGACATACCAGATTTGACAAATCTGGCTTGGTCATTAAGGTACAAACATGCCCGGTCATTAAGGAGTTAAAGAGGCTCTGTCACCAGATTTTGCAGCCCCTATCTGCTATTGCAGCAGATAGGCGCTGCAATGTAGATTACAGTAACGTTTTTATTTTTAAAAAACGAGCATTTTTGGCCAAGTTATGACCATTTTTGTAGTTATGCAAATGAGGCTTGCAAAAATCCAAGTGGGTGTGTTTAAAAGTAAAAGTCCAAGTGGGCGTGTATTATGTGCGTACATCTGGGCGTGTTTACTACTTTTACTAGCTGGGCGCTCTGACGAGAAGTATTATCCACTTCTCTTCAGAACGCCCAGCTTCTGCCAGATCACGCTGTGACGTCACTCACAGGTCCTGCATCGTGTCAGACGAGCGAGGACACATCGGCACCAGAGGCTTCAGTTGATTCTGCAGCAGCATCGGCGTTTGCAGGTAAGTCGATGTAGCTACTTACCTGCAAACGCTGATGCTGCTGCAGAATCAACTGTAGCCTCTGGTGCCGATGTGTCCTCGCTCGTCTGACACGATGCAGGACCTGTGAGTGACGTCACAGCGTGATCTGGCAGAAGCTGGGCGTTCTGAAGAGAAGTGGATGATACTTCTCATCAGAACGCCCAGCTAGTAAAAGTATTAAAAACGCCCCGATGTACGCACATAATACACGCCCACTTAGACTTTTTCCTTTAAACACACCCGCTTGGACTTTTGCAAGCCTCATTTGCATAACTACAAAAATGGTCATAACTTGGCCAAAAATGCTCGTTTTTTAAAAATAAAAACGTTACTGTAATCTACATTGCAGCGCCTATCTGCTGCAATAGCAGATAGGGGTTGCAAAATCTGGTGACAGAGCCTCTTTAAATAGTCTGTTTTAGAATGTGTGAAGTATATATTTTAAACTATTCATTTTATCTGATGATTTGTAAAGTTTTTATGTATAAATAGTAAGATTCCCTGATTTATATTGTGTCCGGGGTGCTGAAGAACAGCTAATAATATGGGCGCCCTCGCTTCTAGCAGATATGTTTGCCCCCCCCTTCCTGGTTCCCTAATTTTAGGCCCCCGATAAATCGCCTCTTGAAACAGATGAAATGTTTCCCTCTGATCTGCACAACTGCTTGTTTTTTATTTCCTGACTTATGGAAGCCTTAACTAATTTTATTTTTTCATAGACGTAGTGGTATGAGGGCTGTTTTTTTGCGGGACGAGCTGTAGTTATTATTGGTACCATTTTGGAGTACATACGACTTTTTGATCACTTTTTATCCTATTGTTTGAGAGGCAATGTGACCAAAAAACTGCAATTCTGCCATAGTTTTTTAGGGGGGTTTTTTATACAGCGTTCACCATGCGTTATAAATTACATGTTAACTTTTTTCTGCGGGTCAGTACGATTCCGGCGATACATATTTTATAGCTCCTGACGTTACTGTAAAGTGACGTCAGGGGATTCTCCAGGGCCGGAATCCCTGGCCAGGGCGTCGCCGATGCACTGGCTGTGGACTGGTTTTGCATAGCTTCTGACAGCACCAGAATCCCTGAGCAGAGCACTAGTAGAAGGCTTCAGCCCTGGGAAAGCTTCTGATGTCACTGTCCATTTATGGACAGTGACTTCAGGAGTTTTCCCAGGGTCATTCCCCGGGCGATGTATGCCATACAGTGGGATACGTTTTGGGTAAATAGATCAAAATCCAGGGCATTAACCAGTCACTGACTGCTCCATGGTTTAATTTACTGTAATTGACATCAGCACCAAAATCAGTTAATGCATATAACGTAAAAACGTAAGCGCCACACTTTACCTTGCCCAACCCCGGTAATGGAGGGGAGGGCCCAGACATCTTGGCTGTATGGGGCCCAGAAATTCCTGAAGGTGGCACTGGTCAAAGTCTCTTTCTTCCTAACTGGTGGATTCTGAAGCCTTTTTTGGTTGCGTTTTACAAGTGGAATTCTACTAATGTGCCCACTTGCAGGATATGTGGAGTGGTACCAAAATGTTATTCTACACCCAGGTGCATATCACGACTGGATTCCATTCCTTCAACATCTAGGCAATGTGGTGAGCAACACTAGCAGAGATATGAAACTGCATCACAGTTTTTCTGCCTTGGTTGATACTGGAAACAAGAAAAACACTATGAGAAGCAGCAATATCAGAACCATCAGTAGTCAATTACATATGTAAACCAATAGTACCCTGGCCCCGGGAGAACTCCAAAGCTGTAATCCCATGTCAAAAGAATGTGGTAGTGCCTTGAATTTTACTTTAACCAGGCAGGTGCTGGTATGTCCCTCCATCAATGCCAGGATAGGAAGATATGTAAGAAACAAAGCAGCCTACTATTATTTCAACCCCTACCACAAGCCACTACTATTGCCACAATCGTCACCAACACCCACAAATTCTGCAGTTTACAGTCATTTTGTAATACAGTCCAATATTCTGTCACAATTCCAACGTATTATTCGGAATTCACTTGTTCATATAAAACTATTATATATGAATATACATTTGTAGAACTAACTTAATTAAAAAAAAAGTCCTTTCTTATCTAAAGAGTGTAACACAATCAGCACTAGATAAATAGATTGAAGACTAGAGATGAGCGAACTTATCAAAAGTTCGGTTCGGCTAGTTCGCCGAATTTCACAAAAAAGTTCGGTTCGGACCGAACTAGTTCTGACCGAACCTGTCACTTACGTGCGCCGAGCATGCTACTGTCCAGGGTGCTGATAGAGTTAATGGGCTGCACTAACTCTTTCAGCAACCTTCACAGTACATGCTCGGCGCGCGGAAAATACCATTTAAATGTAATAAAAAAATAAAAATTATACGTTCGTACTTACTTTCCTCCTGTCCGGCCTCCAGCGATGACGTTTCATCCCTTTCGCCGCTGCAGCCAATCACAGGCTGTAGTGGCGGTCACGTACGTCAGGATGACGCTTCATCCCACGTGACCGCCTCTGCAGCCAATCACAGGCTGCAGCGGCGACATGAATGAAACGTCATCGCTGGAGGCCGGACAGGAGGAAAGTAAGTATGAACGTATTATTATTATTTTTTGGCATGTATGTATGTTGGCATGTATGTATGTATGTATATCTGTGCATGTATGTTTGCATGTATGTTGGCATGTATGTATATATGTGCATGTTTGTATGTATATTTGCATGTATGTATGTATGTATGTATGTTTGCATGTATGTATTTTTGCATGTATGTTGTCATGTATGTATGTATGTATGTTGTCATGTATGTATATATGTGCATGTGTGTATGTATATTTGTATGTATGTATGTTTGCATGTATGTTTGCATGAATGTATGTTTGCATGTATGTATGCATGTTTGTATGTATATTTGCATGTGTGTATATATATATATGTATGTATGTATGTTGTCATGTATGTATGTATGTATATATGTGCATGTATGTTGGCATGTATGTGCATGTGTGTATGTATGTATGTATATTTGCATGTATGTATGTTGTCATGTATGTATGTATATATGTGCATGTATGTTTGCATGTATGTTGGCATGTATGTATACATGTGCATGTTTGTATGTATATTTGCATGTATATATGTTTGCATGTGTGTATGTATGTTTGCATGTATGTATGTTTGCATGTATGTATGTTGTCATGTATGTTTGTATGTATGTTGTCATGTATGTATGTATATATGTGCATGTATGTATGTTTGCATGTTTTTATTTTTGCATGTATGTTTGCATGTATGTTTATATATATATATGTGCATGTATTTATGTTTGCATGTATATTTGTGCATGCTTGTATATATGTATTATGTATCTTTGCATGTTTGTTTGTATGTATGTTTTCATGTGTGTGTGTGTATGCATGTATGTATGATAGTTTGCATGTATATATGTGTGTATGTTTGCATGTATGTATATTTGCATGTATATATGTGCATGCTTGTATATATGTATGTATGTATGTTTGTATATATGTATGTATATTTGTATATATGTATGTATGTATGGCCATGTATGATACTGTCTGCTGGCGCCCTGTATCTAAGTCAACTTCACGGCAGGCTTCTATACATGGTATAACAGTCAGTATCACACATTAAACTGAATCTAAGCCTACGACATGTTTTATTTCATTATTTTATTTTTTTACAGGTTTGGTGTTTGGACTACGTCGGTTTCGAGGACTACTTCGATGACGTTTTTTTTTCTACAATAAAATGGTTAATGAGGGTTGTGTTGGGGGTGCTTTATTTCAATAAAATATTTTATCTATATCTTTGTCTTTTTCTTTTCAAATTTTATTATTACCACTTTAGTAATGGCCGCTGTCTGAGTGACAACATCCATTACTAATGCGAGGCTTAGTGTTAGCCGGTGCAGAGGCTAACACTAACCACCATTATTACCCCGGTACCCAAAACCACCAGGGGTGCCGGGAAGAGCCAGGTACGATCCAGTACCCGACCATCTGTTGTGATGGTCGGGCTCTGGGGCGGCCGCAGGCTGGTATTATGAGGCTGGGAAGGGCCAAAAACAGTGGACCTTCCCACCCTTGTAATGCTAGGCTGCTGCTGCTGTGTTGTATCTGGCTGGTTATAAAAGTGGGGGGGACCCCACGTCATTTTTTTAAATTATTTATTTATTTAAATTTTTTTTTTTTAAAAAGACATGGGGTTCCACCCAATTTATCATAACCAGCCACATACAACACAGTGTTATTAGCCTGGGAATGGACAAAACCAGTGGCCCTTCCCACCCATGTAATGCCAGACTGCTGCGGCCTTGTATATGGCTGGTTATTAAAAATGTGGGGGACCCGTCTATTGCTAAATTTGTTAAATTCCAAAAAAAAAACGACGTGGGGGTCCCCCCCATTTTTATAACCAGCCCGATACAACACAGCAGCAGCAGCCTAGCATTACAAGGGTGGGAAGGTCCACTGATTTTGGCCCTTCCCAGCCTCATAATACCAGCCTACGGCCGCCCCAGTACCCGACCATCACAACAGATGGTCGGGTACTGGATCGTACCAAGCTCTTCCCGGCACCCCTGGTGGTGGTGGGTACCGGGGTAATAATGGGTGGTTAGTGCTAGCCTCTGCACCGGCTAACACTAAGTACCGCCTTAATAATGGACGCTGTCAATCAGCCAACTGCCATTATCTAGGCACTAATAAAGTTTGAAAAAAAAACACAAAGACAATTCTTTTTTATTGAAATAAGAAATCCCCAACAAAACCCTCGTTAACCATTTTATTAAAATTTGAAAAAACGCAGATCTACGCAGTAGTCCAACGAATCGTAGATGTAGTCCAATCGGTACATCAAAATCTGCAACAACATAAAAAAACAGTTATCAATGTGAACAATACCAATACTTCTACTCTCCTACACACACATATATACACGCACACACACACAAACAACCATACACAGACACACATATATACACAAACACAACAAGATATACACACACACATAAACAGACAAACACATATACACGAACTCACACATATCCAAACACACACACACACACAGTTATACACACATACACGAACACATATACACAAACACATATACAAACAAAAACACACATACCCAAACACACATATACACAAACACATATACACAAACACACCCATATATACACACAAACACACACCCATATACACACATATACACATATACAAAAACACACACAAACATCTACACACAAACATATACACAAATACACCCATATATACACAAACATATACACAAAACACATATACACAAACACACCCATATATACACACACACATATAAAAACAAAAACAGACAAAGTCACATACCCAAACACACATATATACACAAACACACATACACAAACACAGTTTCTTTTAAATGCTGCTGGGGAACCCGCTCGATCCACTATATAAGGCTGCGCTACAGTGCAGCATTTAAAAGAAACAGGATCCTGACCTGTCCATAGAGTTTAAGGCAGCACAGAGTATTTCAGGAGATGAGCGTGCAGATTCAGTGCTGCTGCGAACTCTGCTCTTACCATTACGTAGCTCTCAGTCTGTTACCTCTCCTCCACTCCTGTCCTCCAGAACACCTTCACATGATTGGCAAGTCACCACGTAATGGTAAGAGCAGAGTTCACAGCAGCACAGAGTATTTCAGGAGATGAGCGTGCGGATCTTGTGCGGGGTGGTGACTTGCCAATCATGTGAAGGTGTTATTGAGGACAGGAGTGGAGGAGAGGTAACAGACTGAGCTACGTAATGGTAAGAGCAGAGTTCACAGCAGCACTGAATCTGCACGCTCCTCTCCTGAAATACTCTGTGCTGCTGTGAACTCTGTTCTTACCATTACGTAGCTCAGTCTGTTACATCTCCTCCACTCCTGTCCTCTATAACACGTTCACATGATTGGCAAGTCACCACCACGCACAAGATCCGCACGCTCATCTCCTGAAATACTCTGTGCTGCTGTGAACTCTGCTCTTACCATTACGTGGTGACTTGGCAATCATGTGAAGGTGTTCTTGAGGACAGGAGTGGAGGAGAGATAACAGACTGAGAGCTACGTAATGGTAAGAGCAGAGTTCACAACAGCACTGAATCTGCACGCTCATCTCCTGAAATACTCTGTGCTGCCTTAAACTCTGTGGACAGGTCAGGATCCTGTTTCTTTTAAATGCTGCACTGTAGCGTAGCCTTATATAGTGGATCGAGCGGGTTCCCTAGCAGCATTTAAAAGAAACAGGATCCTGACCTGTCCACAGAGTTTAAGGCAGCACAGAGTATTTCAGGAGATGAGCACGGGCAGCCGTTCGTTTTTCCGAGCCGTGCTCCCATCATGCACACGACCGTAAAAACACCCGTTATTGCGGGTCGTAATTACGACCCGCAATAACGGGCTCATAGACTTCTGTTACCCACGGGTACCTTTCCGTATTCTCACGGGAAGGTGCCCGTGCCGTTAAAAAAATAGAACATGTTCTATTTTTCTATTTTACGGGCCGTGCTGCTATAATTATAATGACAGCACGGTTCGCAAAAGCGGCCGGCTGCCCGTGGCCGGCCGGCCGTGCTCGTAGTTACGAGTCGTAATTACGAGCACGGCCCGTAAAATAAAAAAATAGAACATGTTCTATCTTTTTAACGGCACGGGCACCTTCCCGTGAGAAAACGGGAAGGTACCCGTGGCTAACAGAAGTCTATGGGCCCGCTATTTCGGGTCGTAATTACGACCCGTGATAACGGGTGTTTTTATGGTCGACTCGTGTGCATGAGGCCCCGTAATGACGGGTGGCTACATGTGTGCACCCATCATTACGGCAGCGTTGCTAGGTGACGTCAGTAAGGGTATGTGCACACACACTAATTACGTCCGTAATTGACGGACGTATTTCGGCCGCAAGTACCGGACCGAACACCCTGCAGGGAGCCGGGCTCCTAGCATCATATTTATGTACGATGCTAGGAGTCCCTGCCTCTCCGTGGAACTACTGTCCCGTACTGAAAACATGATTACAGTACGGGACAGTTGTCCTGCAGAGAGGCAGGGACTCCTAGCATCGTACATAAGTATGATGCTAGGAGCCCGGCTCCCTGCACTGTGTTCGGTCCGGTACTTGCGGCCGAAATACGTCCGTCATTTACGGACGTAATTAGTGTGTGTGCACATACACTAAATAGTCACTGTTCAGGGTGCTGAAAGAGTTAACTGATCGGCAGTAACTGTTTCAGTACCCTGGACAGTGACTACCGATCACAGTACCTGTAAAAAAAAAGACGTTCATACTTACCGAGAACTTTCTGCTTCCTCCAGTCCGGTCTCCTGGCCGTTGCCTTGGTGACGCGTCCCTCTCGACATCCGGCCCGACATTCCTTGATGACGATGCAGCCTTGTGAGCGCTGCAGCCAATCACAGGCTGCCGCGGCCTCTGCAGCCAATCACAGGCTGCAGAGGCCTCTGCAGCCAATCACAGGCTGCCGCGTCAGAAAAGGTCGGACTGGAGGAAGAAGAGGGACTCGTTAACAAGACAACGACCGGGTACGTATGAAATGCTTTTTATTTTATTTTTAATCAGCAGCCTCTTTTCTCTATCAGTGATTGATAGAGATAAGTGGCTGCCGATTTGTATAATGTTTTTGACCGGGTTCGGTCAAAACGGGTTCGGCCGAACCCGGTGAAGTTCGGATTCGCTGCGAACCGAACTTTACCGGAAGTTCGGACCGAAACCGGGTTCGGTTGTCCCGGTTCGCTCATCTCTATTGAAGACCTTGGAAGAAGATGATCAGCAAGTCTACAGTATTGTAGAGACACTCTCAGCGCTGCGGTAGACTGTGCAATAATAAATCAGGATAATCATCATCACAATGAAAGACACATATAAATGCTGATTATCATTACGTTTCCTGGAACCTACCTCCATTGCTGGAACATGCACACACTGCACAGGGCTTGATATCTGTTAATTGCTCCAGAACTGCGAGTGCTCACAATATGTTTGTGTGATTTAAGGCATCCCTAGTTTGTTATTATTGCTGAGTGCTGACACCTCTGCATTGCCTGCTTCGTTTTTGTTGAGCAGTGATACGATTTTAATTAGAGAACAATTGCTGGAAGAAGCATAATAAATCTATAACTGCTGAAGTAGAACTTCATGAAAATATGCTACCTGTGGAATGGGGATAATAGTCACAGTCCCAACTCCATATTCATATAAGCATTGCTTGTATTAAGAGTGTCAATCATATGAAGACAGTCTCAGACTTAGCAGTATGGACATCTTTATTCTATGTCAAAGGCCACTTTCACACGGCAGTATTTTGCGTCAGTATTTGGAAGCCAATACCAGGTGAAGAACTTACATAGAGGAAAACTATAATAGAAAGATTTAATACTTTTTCCGTGTTTGGATCCGCTAGTTTTGGCTTGCAAATACTGAAGCAAAATACTGAGCAAAATACTGCTACTGGAAAGTGACTTTTGGCACTTAAATTTAATGACATGACATTCATTTTATGACCAGTTGTGAACATATGTTAAGTGACCCAATAACAATAATATAGAACAATATGCATTTCCAAATATTTTTTATTGTGAGAAACCTTCTGATAACAAAGGCTTATCTAATATAAAGTAGAATATTAGTTTCATTTTATTCTGTTGCCACTCATAGTGTCGCACTGTGGTAAAAACTCTATAGGCCTAAATGTGGCCATACACATTAGGGTATGTGCACACACACTAATTACGTCCGTAATTGACGGACGTATTTCGGCCGCAAGTCCCGGACCGAACACAGTGCAGGGAGCCGGGCTCCTAGCATCATACTTATGTACGATGCTAGGAGTCCCTGCCTCGCTGCAGGACAACTCTCCCGTACTGTAATCATGTTTTCAGTACGGGAGAGTTGTCCTGCAGCGTGGCAGGGACTCCTAGCATCGTACATAAGTATCATGCTAGGAGCCCGGCTCCCTGCACTGTGTTCGGTATGGGACTTGCGGCCGAAATACGTACGTCAATTACGGACGTAATTAGTGTTTGTGCACATACCCTTAGATTTATGTCCGCCTAACCCACATAATTTGTATGGCCGTGTCCCGACTCTCCCCTGACAGTACATGTCGAGGGAAAGAAGGGTCGGGCATGTTGGATTTCAACATGCCTGATTCTTTTGTTTGTTAGGAGATAAGCTGCTGCTAGAGGAATCTGGCAGCGGATTTCTATCTTTTCCCTTTCGGGAATACATGCAGTATCGGTCATGTGTGGATGTGTATGGGGGAGCCAGGAGAAATAACTATCTGCCAAACAAATGTTTGGGTGACGGCTATCTAAAGTGTATGGCCAACTTAAAATTTGGAGGTCCCTCAGCGTGACATTATCTGGAAGAATGAGCAAAGTGCTGTATAGGGGAGCGATGTCTAAAAAAAAAAGTGCATATAGCTGACAGCAGAAAGCAATATCTCTCTGCACACCTTAGGTGGTTGTGCTTTAGACACAACAACTATTTCAGCAACACAAGGGCCGCTACTGTACATCCAATAGTATCTGCTAAGTGGATCAGGGGTGCTGTGGACTGTTAGTATGAGAAGCAAAGAAAAACAAGGACCTAGATCACTTTCAGAAGAATTAATAGCAGATCTTCGGAAAGTATATTGTTTTAATAGTTTGTGTTGTAAACATAAATAAATGTCTCCAGTAATAACGCGTTTCAGGGTTTTGGTGACCCTTCTTCAGAACACAAGAGGTTACATAGTTACATAGTTACATAGTTAGTACGGCTGAAAAAAGACACATGTCCATCAAGTTCAACCAAGGGAAGGGAAAAGGGAAGGAAAAATGTCTACACATAGGAGCTAATATTTTTTTGTTCTAGGAAATTATCTAACCCTTTTTTAAAGCCATCTACTGTCCCTGCTGTGACCAGCTCCTGCGGTAGGCTATTCCATAAATTCACAGTTCTCACTGTAAAGAAGCCTTGTCGCCTCTGCAGCTTGAACCTTTTTTTCTCCAGACGGAGGGAGTGCCCCCTTGTTTTTTGAGGGGGTTTTACAAGGAACAGGATTTCACCATATTTTTTGTATGTGCCATTAATATATTTATATAAGTTAATCATGTCCCCCCTTAGTCGTCTTTTTTCAAGGCTAAATAGGTTTAATTCTTTCAATCTTTCCTCATAACTTAAATTCTCCATGCCCCTTATTAGCTTCGTTGCTCTTCTTTGTATTTTTTCCAACTCCAGGGCATCCTTTCTATGAACTGGAGCCCAGAACTGAACTGCATATTCTAGATGAGGCCTCACTAATGCTTTGTAAAGTGGCATTATTACATCCCTGTCCCGCGAGTCCATGCCTCTTTTAATACACGACAATATCCTGCTGGCCTTTGAAGCAGCTGATTGACACTGCATGCTGTTATTGAGTTTATGATTTACAAGTACACCCAGATCCTTCTCAACAAGTGAATCCGCCAGTGTAGCGCCCCCTAGGACATATGATGCATGCAGGTTGTTGGTACCAAGATGCATAACTTTACATTTATCTACGTTAAACTTCATTTGCCAAGTGGATGCCCAAACACTTAGTTTGTTTAAATCTGCCTGTAATTCATGAACATCTTCCATAGTCTGAACTATATTACATAGCTTGGTGTCATCTGCAAAAATAGAAATAGTGCTATTAATCCCATCCTCTATATCATTAATAAATAAGTTGAATAATAGTGGTCCCAGCACTGAACCCTGGGGTACACCACTTATAACCGGGGACCATTCAGAGAAGGAATCATTGACCACAACCCTCTGGATACGGTCCTTGAGCCAATTCTCAATCCAATTACAAACTATATTTTCTAAACCTATAGTCCTTAATTTACCCATTAGGCGTCTATGGGGGACAGTGTCAAATGCCTTTGCAAAGTCCAAAAACACTAAATCCACAGCGGCCCCTCTGTCTAGACTTCTGCTCACCTCTTCATAAAAACAGATTAGGTTGGTTTGACAGCTTCTGTCCTTAGTAAAACCGTGCTGGCTGTCACTTATAATGCTATTTATTGTCACATAATCCTGTATATAGTCCCTCAATAGCCCCTCAAACATTTTCCCCACGATGGATGTTAAGCTTACTGGTCTATAATTACCCGGGGAAGACCTAGAGCCCTTTTTGAAAATAGGCACCACATTTGCCCTGCGCCAGTCCCTTGGCACTATACCAGTCACTAGAGATTCTCTGAATATTATGAAAAGGGGGACAGAAATAACTGAACTAAGCTCTTTAAGAATTCTAGGGTGTAACCCATCTGGTCCCGGAGCCTTGTGCACATTTATTTTATTTAATTTAGCTTGGACCATCTCTACATTCATCCAATTCAGTATATCAACTGATATATTAACAGCACTGGCACCGGCTACATCAGCTGCTCCTTCTTCTGTTGTATATACAGAGCTAAAGAACCCATTTAGTAACTCTGCCTTCTCTTGATCCCCTGTGATCAACTCCCCATTACCATTATCTAGGGGTCCTACATGTTCAGACCTTGGCTTTTTTGCATTTATATGCTTGAAGAATTTTTTAGGATTTGTTTTACTATCCTTGGCCACCTGCCTTTCATTTTGTATTTTTGCTAATTTTATTACATTTTTACAGATTTTATTAAGCTCTTTATATTTTACAAAGGCTACAGCTGTACCCTCAGATTTGTATTTTTTAAATGCCCTTTTTTTGTCATGTATTGCCCCTTTCACAGAAGGTGTAAGCCATGTGGGGTTTAATTTGAGTCGTTTATACTTATTACCTGTAGGAATAAAATTTGCACTATAATAACTCAAAGTAGATTTGAAAATCTCCCATTTATCATTTGTTCCATTATTTGACATTAGTTCTTCCCAGTCTATATCCTGAATTGCAGCCCTCATCCTGGGGAAATTGGCTTTCTTAAAATTAAATGTTTTTGCCCTCCCAGCCTGCGTTTGTTTTTTACAGTATAGGTAAAATGTAACTATATTATGATCACTGTTACCGAGGTTTTCACGAACATTGACATTCCCAACAAGATCTGCATTATTAGAAATGACCAGATCCAACAGAGCTTCACTTCTAGTCGGGTCTTCCACAAACTGGCCCATAAAATTTTCCTGCAACAGGTTGAGGAAATGTCTCCCCTTTGCAGTTGAAGCCGAACCATGACACCAATTAATATCCCGGAAATTAAAATCTCCCATTATCACTACAGTACCCGCCTGTGCAGCCCGCTCCATCTGTTTATATATCTGACCTTCCATCTCCTCAGTTATATTGGGGGGTCTATAGATTACACCAAAAGTAATTTTTTCAGTGTTTACCTCCCTTTCTAGTTCCACCCACAAGGTTTCAACCTCCTCACAGTCTTCACCCACTATTGTCTCTTTCACACTCGCCTTCATATCACTTCTCACATACAGACATACACCACCACCTTTCCTATTTGTCCTGTCTTTACGAAAAAGTGTAAAACCCTGTAGATTTACAGCCCAGTCATGTGAAGAGTCCAGCCATGTTTCAGCAACACCAACTATATCTATATTTTCTTCCAGTATCAAGGCCTCCAGCTCCCCCATTTTGCTTGCTAGACTTCTGGCATTTGTGAACATACACTTTAACTTGCCTGTCAGTTTTTCACTTTTATTATCAGAAATGTGATTTGACATTAATCGGTCCTTTTTATTTACACTGATGTTTTGTAACGAAAGGATCTCCTTATCTTGTTGTCTAGTCCTCTCCCCACATTCTGTTTCTCCCCCCACCAATATAGTCTGACCCCTCTCTAACCTGGCTACCCCTTTTTTTTCTACATTGACCTCCCTCCTCAGCCCTAGTTTAAATACTCCGCCACCCCAGCTAGAATTCTCTCCCCCAGCACAGCGGACCCCCTTCCATTTAGGTGCAAATCATCTGCAGAATACAGTTTGTACCCCAATGAAAAGTCAGCCCAGTGCTCTAGGAACCCAAATCCTTCTCCTCTACACCAAGACTTCAGCCATGCATTTAACTCCCTAAGCTCCCGCTGTCTTTCCTGTGATGCGCATGGCACAGGCAGTATTCCTGAGAATACAACCTTGGAGGTCCTTCCCTTCAGCTTGTAGCCTAGTTCTTTAAAATTATTCTTAAGGCTCCTCCACCTACCATTTATTCTGTCGTTGGTACCGACATGGACCACGACAGCTGGATCATCACCAGCCCCTCCCAGCAATTTGTCCACCCGTTCCACCACATGCCGAACCCTGGCACCAGGGAGACAGCAAACCATTCGGTTGAGGCGGTCTTGGCGACAAATTATTCTATCCGTCTTCCTGATTATAGAATCCCCTACAACTATCAATTGTCTTGGCTTGCCTGCATTACCATCCCGCCGACTACTAGCTGGGCTGTTCTCCCGGCTGTTAGGGAGATCAGTATCCACTAGGGCTGCCTTTTCTGAGACTGACACCCTCGCATCATCACCCAACCTGGCAATTTTGCTTGGAATGCCAGAAACCGGATCGGCCTTCCTTGTCTTTGACCCCTTTCTACTGCCCCTAACTACATTAACCCAGCTACTTACCTGATCCTGCTCACCCATGTCTTCACCCTCCAGTTCTAACCCACTAACTGCATGCTCTGTGAGCAGCAAGCTCCGCTCAAAATTGTCTATCCTCCTCAGTGTTGCATTCTGCTCCTCCAGATCTCTAATACGAGCTTCCAGGTGAACAACATGCTCACATCTGCCACAGAGATATTCACCCTGGAACTCCGGCTCCAGTCGTGTATACATATGACAAACTGTGCACTGAAGAAAACCTCCAATCTTGCTATCCATTATCCAAGTTACACCAAAACAGCGAACAATTGTCAAAGAAAAAGAAGAGTACTTACTGGGGCTTCAACTCCTCTTTTCAACTCCGGTTTTAGAACTCCACTTAGTTCACAAGCCACTTAAACCACCAAGCTCAGAAAGAGCAAGCTCAAAATGAGGTCTGATGACTAATTTATACCACCTGTGTCCAGTTAACCCCTTCCCCCTCGTCAACTGCTCAGCTGGAACGAATCTGTGTCCAGTTAACCCCTTCCCCCTCGTCAGCTGTTCAGCTGGAACGAATCTGTGTCCAGTTAACCCCTTCCCCCTCGTCAACTGCTCAGCTGGAACGAATACAGAAATACAGCAACACAATACAGAAGTACAGCAACACAATCCGGTTTTAGAACTCCACTTAGTTCACAAGCCACTTAAACCACCAAGCTCAGAAAGATTTTACAACTAATGACATGATAGTAATATTTAAAATACAGGGAAAGGCACAGGTCAGTACGTGGCACTTGCAAAGTAAAAGGTTAGATTGCAACTCAAAGAGTTGTACCAATAAATAAAACTAAATAAATAAAAACTTAAAATCATTATCTGAGGAGAAAGCAGTTTATGTACAAAATATAACACGTGCTAAAAATAAATAATAGGTGGGGGGGCCTAAGCGGCGATGTGAGCGCACACACTTTGGCCTTATTTACACGAACGTGTGCGTTTTGCGCGTGCAAAAAATGCTGCGTTTTTTGTGTGCGATGCAGTTCCGTGTGGCATCAGTGTTTGGTGCGTGGCTGCTTGTTTTTTGCGAGTATGGCATCTTTATCACACGTGGTTTTGATGTTTATAAACAGAAATCAAGGAGGTGGTTTTATTATTCCCTTAATTTCTTCAACAACTGTAGCGTGAATCACGTGTGGCACACGGAAGTGCGTCCGGGTGCCGTGCGCGGTTTTCATGCACCCATTGACTTCAATGGGTGCGTGATGCGCGAAAAACGCTAAAGTATAGGATATGCTGTGATTTACACGCAGCGGACACACGCTGCGTGAAAAACACGGAATGTCTGAACGGCCCCACTGACTAGAATAGGTCCGTGCGACATGCGTGATTTTCACGCGCGTACCACGGACGTGAACTGTGCTCGTGTAAATAAGGCCTTAGGCTGAGCTCCGGCTGTTCTGACTCCTTATCAGTATCCTGCTTCCACCTACTCATAAACGGTATGTTCCTACCTGTGCACATCCCTTCAACTAGCCTGGACCTCTGCCTCGGCACCTGAGAATGGTCGAAATTGAACCTTCACCGGCCTCTCGAGCTCTGGAGCGGTTTGCGCACCAAAAGGACCAACACGGGGCCGGCACCACGGCTGCTTACCCAGCGGCTACGTCCATGGAGACCCTGACGGCCGAACTGGAGCTTACTTTGCAGCAAGTAACAGCCCAGCTCCTGCACACCACAACGGCCTGCTAGGCCACCATCACTGGGAAAATAGAAGAGGTGAGGGTTGATCTGGGCCACGTCTTCCAAGCCCTAAGAGACCGTGTGTCGGACGCGGAGGGCCGTATTTCTCCGGTGGAGGGTCAGCTTTCCCCTACGTCTGCTAAGGTCGACTCACTGACTACAGCGGCAGCAGCCTGGCAATCCAAGGCGGAGGACCTGGAGAATCGGCTGTGCCGCAACAATGTACAAGTTACCTGAACATGTGGAGGGCCAACAACCAGAATAATTTGCTGAAAGATGGCTTCAAGAGGTATTTGGGACCATGGCCCTGTCATCTGCGTTTGTGGTTGAAAGAGCCCACCGGGTCCCCACCAGACCCCTACCCCCAGGGGAACCTCCATGACCTTTCCTTATGCGATTTCTTAACTGCAATGATCGAGACCAGATTCTCTCGCTGGCGAGACAGAAGGGTCTCATTACAGTAGATGGAGATGGAGTTTCCTTCTTTCCTGATTTTTCAGTGGAGTTGCAAAAGAAACGAGCTCCTGAGGAGATATCCTATTCCATGGCATTTCCTGCCCGTCTCTGTGTTGTTTGGGAGAATCGTGTCCAATTTTTTGAAAATCCTGCGGTTGGATGGTTGGATGGACTTCATCGCTCTCCACGTCGTAAAGATCACGTTGCTTAATTGTTGATGCATCGTCCTTCTTTCTAACTGCTGATCCTCTACACCATCTGCTGATACCTACTAGTGAACTGACGACATACATTCTGCACTGTTAGGAGGACGATAATATTGAGGTGACAGCCTGTGTTCCGGCGTTCTGCTCCGTGGCTGCTAGTTAGTGTGACCCACTATTTTTGCGTATTCGGGATCCAAGCCTACTATGTTGGGGACTAGTGTAGGTGGGGTGGATGCGGGTGTTTGGGTGTGGGAGGGTGGGAAGGGGACTTTTTGGCTTCAGTTCTATGAGGCCAATTTGTTTGATGTTTTTTATTTTGCCTATTGTACCTTGATGTACTATGACCTTACTCCTGTCATTGCTCTATATGATGCCCAGCTTTGTCTTGCAAGTATGTACTTGACAATCTCTGATCATCTGGTAACTACATTTATGTATATGGCCCAGGATATACTGCTCGATGCGGTCTCCTGCTTTAATTATTTGCCTCTCAAATTCAATTGGTTTTTATTTTTCAAAAAGTACAATACAGAAGTATACAACATCCCAATGATACAGTCTCACAGTATTGTATACAGAACACAGAAAAAGCTTACACATTTAGATATCAGAAACGTGTCTCGGACGTTGACATACTGAGGTATTAACAGACAAACAAACATAAAAACAGACATACAAAGAGTGGTGGTGATAAATACAAGCAATTGTACATAGTAGATGCCAAAAAGGAACAGGATGGTACAGAATACGAAAACCATGTATTAGTTAGCTCAGATACATTAATAGAAGGCCCTCATATGTCACAGAGTGACATAGTTCTTACGGAGCAGAAGTTGAACATGTGGCAACTCCGTCCAAGGGGCCCATTGAGACAAACATTTATGCCTATAACCTTTAGATGTAGCAAAGTGCAATTCGTAATAGATGTAAAGATAAACACTGTTTAGCATCTCCGAGAGATTTAAAGCCTCAGCTGTTTTCCATCTCTTGGCTATATGGATTCTGGAAGCGATAAGAATATGGCTTATTGGCCGCCTATATTCTAAAGGGATCTCATCCATCTGCATATCTAATAAAGCCAATGCAGGGGAAGGTAAAAGTTCTGCTCCCATTAATTCGGATATGTAGCGGAAGATAGGCCTCCAGAATGGGTAGACTGATTTACATGTCCACCATAAATGAAATAATGTGCCCCTTACTCCACATTCCCTCCAACACAAAGGATAACCCCCGGCTTGCATATGTTGTAGACGCACAGGCGCACAGGTGTGAGATACCAGCGAAACTGAATTTTCCTAACGGCTTCTATATGATTGACACATTTGGATATCCTATGTGAGTGATGCAAAGCAGCCCTCCAGTCCTCCCCTAAGAATTCCCGACCCATATCCGTCTCCCACTGAGACATGTATTACAATTTGAGAAATGAGCTGTGGGTGTTTAAAGGGAATGTGTCGCTAGAAATTTTTTTTTTTCTTTTTTTAGTTAAACAGTTAGTGCATAAGTGATTAAACATTGTCCTATTTTTTTTAATTTTTTCACGAGTCAGGAAATATTATAAATTAGATTGTCATTTATAACATTTCCCAGTGCTGGTCACTAGATGGAGCAATTCCCAAAATTGCAGCATTGGCATGTGGTAAAGCAACCACATTGCTTTATGCTGCAAAATTTGCGAAAACTCACTCGCTCTAGTGAGCTCACAGAATCCCCCCTCCTTTATCCTGGCTAGTGCCAGGAGAAAAGAGGGGATTGAACGGTCAAACCTCCTACACTGTGTGTCGCCATTTTTTGAGCTAACACACAGTGTAGTAGGTTAACATACAGTAGTAAACACACAGCAAAACACGTACATACACAGACCTAACTTACCTGCTCCTGCCGCCGCCGCTCACTCCGGTCCGTCCGCTCCGTCTGCTCCCTCCACTCCCTCCACTCCAAGTGCACAAGTCCGGAAGCCGCGACTGGAAGTAGTAATCTTACTGTCCGGCCGCGGCTTCCGGTCCACAAGAAAATGGCGCCGGCCGTCGCTCGGCCGAAGACCTTCAATTTGGACTGTGTGGGAGCGGCGCATGCGCCGTTCCCACACAGACGGCGTACAGAATAGTGGATCGAACGTTTCTAGGGGTATAGTTAGCATCTTGACCCCACAGGTATTCTGCTATATTTATTGGAGTTTGCCTGTGAAAGTGAAAATCTACTTTTTTTCTGAAAAAATATTTAAAAAAAAGATATTTGCAAGGAATAAAGAATAAAAAGCACCCCAAAACTTGTAAAGCTACTTCTCCCGATTACAGCAATACCCCATATGTGGTACTAAACTGCTGTTTGGACCCACGGCAGAGCTCAGAAGGGAGGGAGTGCCATTTGGATTTTGAAGCGCAGATTTTGCTGGATTGGTTTTTAGTGCCATGTCGCGTTTGCAACGCCCTGGAGGGAGTAAACGGTGGAAACCCCCCAAAAGTGACCCCATTTTGTAAACTACACCCCTCAAGGAATGTTTCTAGGGGTATAGTTAGCATTTTGACCCCACAGTTTTTTTGCTGAATCTAGTGGAATTAGGTCGTGAAAATGAAAATCTACTTTTTTCTGAAAAAACATAGAAATGTTTAATTTTTACAATGAATAAAAGAGAAAAATCACCCAAAAATTTGTAAAGCAATTTGTCCTGATTACAGCAATATGCCATATGTGGTAATAAACTGCTGTTTGGACCTACGGCAAGACTCAGAAGGGAAGGAACAATATTTGGCTTTTGGAGCTCAAATTTAGCTGGAATGGTTTTCGGGTGTCATGTCGCATTTGCAAAGCCCCTGAGGTACCAAAACAGTGGAAACCTCCCAAAAGTCCCTTTAGGGGACTGGAACGAGCGATCATTAGGTCGCTGGTACAATACACTGCAGCACTAATGTATTGCAGTATAATATAATTTTTACAGGCTCCTGTAACAGCGAAGACGTTAATGCGCAGCGGATGGTGCAAAGTGAAAATTTAAATTTTCCACTGATATGCCATTTTAACGCACAATATGTTGTGCCCAGTTTGTGCCACTGAAGACAAATACCTCATACAATGTTGAGCGGGTTCTCACGGATATAAAATATCATATATGTGGACGTAAGCTGGTGTTTGGCTTTTGGAGCGCAGAGTTTGCTTGGTAACTGTTCTGTTTGGGGTTTTTCTGGTATTTCAGTTAATGATGTGGGGGTATGTGTAAATTGGGCAGAGTACATCAGGACATAATAAGAGGGTATAATAATTCGGTAAATAAATAATAATCCGCAGATATGTGGCCGATGTCGCACTGATAAATGGCGCCCGATCTTATCAGCTTTTGGACACTGCACAATTTCTGTCGCTATATTCTGAGAGCCAGAACTTTTTTAATTTTTTTCTTCACCGGAGCCGTGCGAGGACTTATTTTTTGCGGGACAATCTGTAGTTTTCATTGGTACCATTTTAGGATACATGTGATTTTATTTATCACTTCTTATTAGATTTTTTTGGCAAGCAAAGTGACAAAAAAACTAATTCTGACAATGTTTTTTGTCTTTCTTTTTTTTTACACTTTTAACAGTGCGCTATATATGACATTTTACTTTATTCTGCGGGTCGATACGATTACGGCGATACCAGATGTATATAATTTTTTTTATGTTTTGTGGCATTTGCGCAATAAAATCACTTTTCGATAAAATTATTTATTTTTTGTGTCACCATATTCTGAGAGCCATAACTTTTTTATTTTTCAGTTAAAAAAGTTGTGTAAGGGCTTGTTTTTTGCGGGACGGGTTGTCGTTTTTATTGGTACTATTTTACGGTACATGCGACTTTTTGATCACTTTTTATTCAATATTTTTGGAGGGTTGATGACCAAAAAAATTGTGATTCTGACATTGTTTTTTTATTATTTTTTTTGCGCTGTTCACCCTGCGGGAAAAATAATATTATAGTTTTATAGTTTGGGTCGTTACGAACGCGGTGATACCAAATATGTGTACTTTTTTAACATTTTCATTTTTTTCCTATAATAAAAGACTTATTATAGGAAAAAAAGCATTTTTTGATTTTGTAACTTTTATAACTTGTTTTTACACTTTTATAAAACATTTTTATTACTTTATTTTTTACTTTTTACTTGTTTTACTTGAAGACCTGCAGCACTGATCACTGCTATAATACATTACACTACCTAGGTAGTGTAACGTATTATAAACTGTCAGTGTGACGCTCAGAGTCACACTGACAGGAAGCTTATGAGGACCGGCCTCTGGCTGGTTCTCATAGGCTGCCGTGCATGTCTTGGGACCAGATGCAGGGGTTAACAGCGCGATCCGGTTGTCAGCGCTACTCTGAGAATCCCGGATCGCACTTTTAACACCCACCGTGAATTCACGTCGGCACTGAACAGAGCCCAGCAAATGCCGACGTGATTATACAGTGGGCGGTCGGGAAGCGGTTAAGGCTCAGAGCCCATTTTTCAAATCTGACATATTACACTTTATGTGGTAATAACGTCGGAATGCTTAAACCTATCCAAGCGATTCTGAGATTGTTTTCTCGTGACACATTGGGCTTCATGTTCGTGGTAAAATTTGGTCGATATATTCAGGGTTTATTTAGAGAAAATTTTGAAAAAATAGCATTTTTCAGAATTTAAATGCATCTGCTTGTAAAACAGATTATTATACCACCCAAAATAGTTACTAGTTCACATTTCCCATAAGTCTACTTTAGATTGGCATCGTTTTTTGAGCATTCTTTTATTTTTCTTGGACGTTACAAGGCTTAGAACATAAACAGCAATTTCTCATATTTTTAAGAAAATTTCAAAAGCCTTTTTTTTAAGGTACCTGTTCAGTTCTGAAGTGGCTTTGAGGGGCCTATGTATTAGAAACCCTGATAAATTACCCCATTTTAAAAACTAGACCCCTCAAAGTATTCAAAACAGCATGTAGAAAGTTTTTTAACCCTTCAGGCATTTCACAAGAATTAAAGCAAAGTGGAGGTGACATTTGCAAATTTAATTTTTCTTGCTGAATTTCAATTTATTACTTTTTTTTTCTGTAACACAGAAGGTTTTACCAGAGAAATACTACTAAATATGTATTGTCCAGATTCTGCAGTTTTTAGAAATGTCCCACATGTGGCTCTAGTGTGCTCGTGGACTAAAACACAAGCCCCAGAAGCAAAGAAGGACCTAGTGCATTTTGAGGCCTCTTTTTTTATTACAATATATTTTAGGCAGCATGCCAGGTTTGAAGAGGTATTGAGGTGCCAAAACAGTAGGAATCCCCCAATAGTGACCCCATTTTGGAAACTGCACCCCTCAAGGAATTAATTTATGGTTGTTGTTACCATTTTGACCGCACAGTTTTTTCACAGCACCTATTTGAATTGGGCTGTGAAATTAAAAAAAAATATTTTTTTCCAATAAGATTTCATTTGTGATCAAAAGTTCTTAGTTTCACAGGGAACAAAATACCCCATTTTGTTGCCCAATTTCTCCTTAGTGCGGCAGTACCCCATTTGTGGTGATAAACTGCCGTTTGGGCCCATGGGAGGGCTCAGAAGGAAAAGGGCGCCATGTGTTTGTTGGAGTCCAGATTTTGCTGGATTGGTTTTCGGGTGCCATGTCGCATTTGCAGAGCCCCAGAGGTATCAAAGCAATGAAAACCCACCAGAAGTGACCACATTTTGGAAACTACACCCCTCAAGGAATTCAAATATGGTTGTTGTTACAATTTTAACCGCACAGTTTTTGCACAGCACCTATTTGAATTGGGCTGTGAAATGAAAAAAAAATAATTTTTTCCCAATAAGATATCATTTTTTTATCAAAATTTCTTATTTTCACAGGGAACAAAACACCCCATTTTGTTGCCCAATTTCTCCTGAGTGCAGCAATACCCCATTTGTGGTGATAAACTGCCGTTTGGGCCCATGGGAGGCCTCAGAAGGGAAGGAGCGCTGTGTGTTCTTTGGAGTGCAGATTTTGCTGGTTTGGTTTTCGGGTGCCATGTCGCATTTGCAGAGCCCCAGAGGTATCAAAGCAAGGGAAACCCACCAGAAATGACCCCATTTTGGAAACGACACCACTCAAGGAATTCATTTATGGGTAATGTGACCATTTAGACACCATAGTTTCTTCACAGAACTTATTTGAATTGGGCTGGGAATTAAAACAAAATTAATTTTTTCCAATAAAATGTAGTTTTGGCTGAAAATTTCTTATTTTCACAAGAAATAAAATACCCCATTCTGTTGCGCAATTTGTTCAGAGTGCAGCAATGCCCCATTTGTGGTGATAAACTGCTGGGAGGGCTCAGAACGAAAGGACCACCATTTGGCCTACTGGGGATTTTCGGGTGCGAAGTCATGTATGCAGAAGCCCCTGAGGTACCAGTACAGTTGAAACCCGCAATAAGTGACCCCGTTTTAAAAAACTACACCCTTGAGGCATTCATGTAGAGGTGTAGTGAGCATTTTGACTGGAGACATACACCCCATAAAATGTAATGTTGGTTCTCACGGGTACGGCAATACCCTTAATGTGGCTGTTATCAGCTGCCTGGGCACACAGCAGGGCTCAGAAGGGAAAGATGAGGGGGATAAGTTGTGCGGAGTGCATCAGGGTAAGTAAAATTGGGGTAAATTATAAACCAAGGGATGTATGATAAATTTTAAAACACTCTTTCATACAGAGCTCTGGTTTTTCGGGACACACGTCATATTGATATATTGTGTCCTCCCTTATCCCCCTCTTATAGCAGACTTTGTACCTCTTTTGACTTTTTCCCGTCTTGCCCGTTTGGGAAACTTCTCCTTGAAAGTGTTGCCTTGGTACGATGCGTGTGGCCCCGTTTCCAGAAGTCCTGGGTGCCCCCCCTTCCTGGTCCCTAAAGATTAGGTTCTTGATAACCACCTCTTGAAATTCCAGGAACGTTCCCCTCTGGCTTGTACATCGACGTAGCATGTACACATTGTACAATGCCATCTGTATGATGTGCACGGCCAGCTTCTTATACCACACCGCATGGCGCTGTAGGGCTTCAGGACTTGATCTGACAAGTCCATCCCTCCCATGTACCTATTGTAGTCCAGGATGCAGTCTGGTTTGGGGGTCTCTGTGCTGGTACCTCGTACTGGTACATGGGTACTGGTGTGGCATCTCTCTTGTCTTGTACTTGACACACAATATGTTGCTGCTGGATTGTGCCCTGCTCTCACCCCTTCTTGTTTGCCCAAGCAGAGTCTTAGGGAGTCCTCTCAGATTTCTTCTAGCAGTGCCGCATGCCGCAGGACTTCTGGAAGCGAGGCAGTTGAAGAGTGGGATGCTGGTATAAAAATTATCCAGGTAGAGGTGGTAACCCTGGTCCAGCAGTGGGTGCACCAAATCCCACACAATTTTTGCATTAACTCCCAGTAAGGGGGGGGGCATTATGGGGGTTGACTACTGATGTCCTTCCCTTTATATATCCTAAATTTGTAGGTATACCCTGATGTACTCTCACACAGCTTATACATCTTCACGCCATACCTTCCCTTCTTACCCGGCAGGTACTCGCGGAATTGAACCCTCCCTTTAAAATCTACCAAGGACTCATCAATAGAAATACACTTCTCGGGGGTGTATGCTTGGGAAAACCGGGCACTGAAACGGTCTAATAGGGGTCTCCGTTTATACAAACGGTCAAAACTGGGGTCATCTCGGTGTGGGCACTGCTCATTATCAGTATAATGTAAGAAGCAAAGTATTGCCTAATTTTATTTATTTTTTTAGGTTCCAGTTCAGTTCTGAAGTTGCTTTGAGGGACCTATATATTAGACACCCCTATCAAACACCCCATTTTAGAAACTAGACCCCTCAAAGTATTCACAACAGCATTTAGAAAGTTTATGAACCCTTTAGGTGTTTCACGGGAATTTAGAGCAAAGTAGAGGTGAAATTTACATATTTTATTTTTGTCAGAAAATCCTCTTTATACAATTTTTTTTTATAACACAAAAGGTTTTATCAGAGAAACGCAAGTCAATACTTATTGCCAAGATTCTGTAGTTTTGAGAAATATCCCACATGTGGCCCTAGTACAGTAATGGACTGAAGCACCGGCCTCCGAAGCAAAGGTGCACCTAGTGGATTTTGAGCCCTCCTTTTTATTAGGCACCATGTCCGGTTTGAAGAGGTCTTGTGGTGCCAAAACAGTGGAAAACCCCCAAAAGTGACCCCATTTTGGAAACTAGACCCCTTGAGGAATTCATTGCAGTTTTCTTGGGGTGCATGCGACTTTTTGATCAGTTTTTATTCTATTTTTAAGTGGCGTGGTGACTAAAAAACAGCAATTCTACTATTGTTTTTTTTATTCTATTTTTTTTACAGCGTTCACCGTGCGCTATAAATGACATATTCACTTTATTCTGCGGGGCGATACGATCACGGCGATACCAGATGTTTATAGTTTTTTTATGTCTTATGGCGTTTGCACAATAAAATACTTTTTGTAAAAAATCATTTACTTTTTGTGTGAGTTTATTCTAAGAGCCATAACTTTTTTATTTTTTCATCAAGAAAGTCATGCGAGGACTTATTTTTTGCGTAACAAACTGCAGTTTCGATCAGTACCATTTTTAGGTACATGCGACTTTTTGATCTCTTTTAATTCAATTTTTGGGAGGTGAAGTGACCAAACAATTGTGATACTGGTACGGTTTATTATTATTTTCTTTTACGGCGTTCACTGCGCGGAATAAATAATAAAATAATTTTGTAGTTCAGGCCGTTACGGACGCGGCGATACTAATTATGTATAGTTTATTTGTTTGTTTATATATTTTTATTAATAATAAAGGACTGATAAGGGAAAAGGTCGGATTTGGACTTTTATTACTTTTAAAACTTTTATTTTCTTATTTTTACACATCTTTTTTTAACTTTTTTTTTACTTTATTACTTTGTCCCACTAGGGGACTTGAGGGCAGGAGGCCCTGATCGCTATTCGAATACACTGCACTACATGCGTAGTGCAGTGTATTAGAACTGTCAGCTACTCACTGAAAGCAAGCATAGTGGGTCCTGACTTCGTCAGGACCGACTAGGCTTCCGTCGATGGCATAGCCGGACGCCATTGTTTGGTGTCCAGTTGCCATAGTCACCATCGCCAGCCGCTATCGTGTAGCAGGCCGGCGATGGTTGCTTAACCCCTAAAAAGCCGTGATCGCTATTGAACACGGCTTTTAAGGGGTTAATCAGCGGGGACACAGCGATCGGTCCCTGCTGTAGGAGCTGCGGCAGCTGCTGTACGAGACAGCAGCTCTAACAGCTCCTGCATGTGTCGGGTGGACGGCCGAAATTGCCGTTACTCCCGCGACGTAATAGTCCGTCGCTGAGCGCTAACTATACAGTTAGCACGACAAATTATTACGCCACTGAGCATTAAGGGGTTAACAGAGATATTGGTCTAAAATTACCTGGTGATGTTGGCGGCTTCCCTGGTTTTGGCAGGGCAATAACTGTAGCTGCCAGCATTTCCTTAGGGAAGGAACCCGCTTGTACTGAGGCATTAAACACTTGGGCCAAAGCGTCTGATAAGAGGTCAGGAAAAGTTTTATAGTACTCTCCCGGAATCCCATCAGGACCCGGGGCTTTCAAGGTTTTAATAGTTTTACTAGTTTTCCCTATGTCTTCTACTGATACAGGAGCATTTAAAGATTCTGTTTGTAAGTCATCTAGCTTTGGGGGATCTAGTCCGCGATGGAACTCCTCAATCAGCTTGTCTGTAGGCTGGGGAACCTTCTCATCTGTGTTTAAATTGTATAACTTCTCATAATATGCAACAAATGCATCAGCAATATCTACCGGATTATGAACTTTGCTTTTTGTAGGGTGATCAATGAAACCTATTGTACACCTGGACTGATATTTTTTAACTCTCCTAATAAGTGTAGCCCCAGCTTTATCTCCGGCTAAATAGAAATGTGCCTGCATCCGTTTCAAAGCCAATTCGTATTTGTACAACATCAATAAGTGGAGTTGTTTATGAAGTTCTCTAATCTGGGCAGCAATTTGAGCATTAGGCCTTATTCAAGCGCTCCAGGTGATATAACTGAGTCAGTATGGATTGTTTATACGACTCTCTGCTTCTTTTCGAAAGCCGCTAATTTAATAAATTCTCCACGCATAACTGCTTTGTGGCAACACCAAAGTGTGGATGCAGAAATTTCAGGGGATGAGTTAATTTCAAAGTATCCTTGAATGGCTGCAGCTAAAGTTTCCTTGTATTTAGGCTTATTCAGAAGATATGTATTCATATGCCATGGTCTATGGTTTTGGAAATTATATTTTTCTAAAACGGTGAGTAAAATTGGTGCGTGTTCAGACCATGTAATATGACCAATAGAAGTTGATTCCACTGCTTCCACCAATTCACTATCTATAAGAAACATATCTATTCTCGTATAAGAATTATGGGTATGGGAGAAGTAAGTGTAATCTCTTTCCCCAGAGTGTAAGTATCTCCATATATCATGCAAGTGTTCTTCTTTCAGTAACTGTGCTATGGAGGGTTTGCCCCTACCAACCACATTCGTAGAATCCATGTCAGGATAAGATGTAATATTAAAATCTCCAAACATTATAAGGGATCCCTGTTTGACCTTATTTACTAATTTAAGAAGCTTATTAAGAAAATAGATTTGTCTTTGATTGGGGGCATATACCCCAACTAAGGTGGTATGTTTTTATTGCTATCACAGGTGTTAATCAAATATCTCCCTTGTGCGTCTACCCATGAATTCCTACAGGAAAAGGCCAGTGTATCCTTAAAGGGAATGTGTCGCAAGAAGTGTTTTTTTTATTTTTTAGTTAAACAATTATTATTAAAGTGATTACACATTGTTTTAATTTTTTTAATTTTTTTTAGATTCTAATTTATAACATTTCCATGTGCTGGTCACTAGAGGGAGCAGTTCCCAAAATTGCAGCATGGTCAATGTGGTAAAGCAACCTCATTGCTTTATACTGCAAATTTGGGGTGGACACACTCGCTCCAGTGTCCTCACACAATTCCCCTCCGTTATTCTGGCTAGTGCCAGGAGAAGGAGGGGGTTGAATCTTCAAACCTCCTACACTGTGTGCCGCCATTTTCTGAGCAAATGCACAGTGTAGGAGGATTAGATACAGTGCTAATCAGACCGTATAACACGAACATAATACACACATCACATCTGCTCCTATTCCTTGCGTCTTCGCTTCCTTGAACATATGGCCGGAAGCCGCGGCCGGAAGTCGTCATCTGACTGTCCGGCAGCTTCCGGTCCACATGAAAATGGCGCCGGATTTCGCTCTGCTAACGAGCTTAGTTTTGGTCTGTGTGTGTGTGGCGCATGCGCTGTCCCCACACAGACGGCATACGCTGCAGTGAATGGAACGGCTCTCGTTCGCATTCTCTATGGGGATGTATGTGCCGTATTCCATCTCTGTATGTGTCGTTAATCCACACATAGAGAGATGAAAAAAAAATGGCAGCCCCCATAGAGAAGTAAGAATAAAAAAAAAAGTAAAAAGTAGAACACACGAACACAAATAAATAAATTTTATTTTTGTATCATACTAAAAGCAATATGATAAAAAAATAAATAATTCATGACACCTTCCCTTTAATTGCAAAGAGCACCCCAGCTTTCTTATTCTCATTATTTGCAGTGAAAATATGAGGAAAACGGGCATGTGAACATTTAGGCGGGCAGAATGTTTGAAGTGAGTTTCTTGGACACAGATAAAGAAATAGCCGGACACATCATGCAATGATTGGGGGAGGCAATCATGACCAGGGTTGCAGGGGAGAAGGAATGAGGTGAAAAGTTCAAGGGAAGGAGGGGGAGGAAGGTGGAGGGGAGGGGGCGTGGTGGACAGAGGGAATATAGGAAGGGTGAGAGACAGTTTCGCGCCATTCACGCCCCAGGAAAGCAGTTAGACTTGTATTGACCTTGAGAACGATGCAGGCCCTGATGGAGCAAGTGCGGCAGGCTGTGGCGGAACGGGGCATGGCCTGGCTTGAGGAGGAGCTCGGGAGGACGGGTCCGGTGGCATCAGGGACGGAGTTGTCGGCAGGGCTGGAGGAGGCAGCGGGTTCAAGTGCGGCCGGGATGCAGGCAGCGCCTGAGGTGATGACATCCCTCCTCCGGCGGTCGCGGCGGGTGCGGCCGCCAGAACGCCTTAGCCCGGACGAATTGCCTAGGGCTCGACGCAGGCTTGGGAGCCCCTCGAGGGACGCTCCGGGCCGGGTTTCCACTTCCACCGCTAGGGGGCGGAGGTCCCGGTCCGGGAGGAATCCCGGTCGTCGGTCGGGCCCTCCGGAGAGTGGAGGGCAGGGTCCCAGGCCAGTGGGACAGCCTCCCGTCTCCAGGTCAGCACCACGAGGATTTGCGGCGGGCCGTTCTGGCGATGCACCAGTCGGGCGGCCCGCCTGTCAGCAGGAAGATGTCCCCGGATGGTCACGCAGGCCACAATCGGTGGTGCTGCAGAGACGGAGGGAGGGGGCAGCGGTGGAGAGAGAGCGGAGGCCGGAACGGCTCCTGACGTCTGGCGACACTTATGCGTTTCAGGATGGTGTGCACGGCTGCAGAGCCTGTGGTGCGGCTTCAGGCCCCAGATGTCCGGAGGTGGGTGAAAACGGAGGTGTGCCAATGGAGGATGATCGTCGAGGAGGTCCCGTCGCCCCGGCTGGTGGGAACTCAGCGCCCATGCAGTCTGGTGAGTCGATGTCACCATTACATACATTTCCAGCGATATTTAGATCCCCGGGGTTTGGGGAGGGTTCCCAAGGGGAGGCAGTTAGGAATGTTGAAAATAGTGGGTTGTTGTCTGTTGGGAGAGGGGGGGGAGATGTGCAGGAATTGCTGAAGTGTGTAAAGGTGTTGCTAGCGCGTTGTGAGGGGGGTAGGTTGCCTGCTGCATCCCCGGTTGAGGCGTGGGTTCCGGCAGCGGGAGGGGGGGGTGGTGAATCGGTGCAACCCCCGAGGACGGTACCCGAGGTGGAGGTCGGGGGAGTGACGGTTGCGGTTCAGACTGATAAAGATAAGGAGAAACCTATGAAGAAAAAGAGGTCAAGTACACTAGAGATAATAAGTAATAGAATAAACTTTCTTTATTGAACAAATAGAGAGACAAACAGTTAAAAATGAGTCATACAGTGTGAAAAAGGCGTCAGCCCATACGGAATACATGAAAAAGATACTGGTACTACTAGGTAACAGGGACCCAGGGTTGAATGTTGATTCAGTGAACAGCTCAAAACATGTTAGCATATGTATAGGGAATTAAATCAAGTGATTCTAATATCAGTAGCACCATGACCTGGTATTGACATATGTGACTAACAAAGTATAAGTTTGTATAACGTGACAATATAGCTAAAACTGATTACAAGTAGTATAGCCTGGATCTAGATAACACAGCAGCCATATGTATTAAGTATATGAGAAATTGCACGTACCCGGATTCATGTAGCCGCATGGGAGAGACGCCAAGCCCGACGCGCGTTTCGGCAGATGCCTATTCGTTTACTCATGGTTACTCATGTAATTTTGACCATTACCGGCACTTATTAAGATATATATTTATAATATCTTTTTTGTTGTGGAGTTCATACCTTTGCTGCTCATGTACAATTTGGTTTTTGATAAAGATAAGGATGTGGATAGGGTGAGGTTAGATGATAAAGCTAAAGGTGAGGTGTACGTTTGTTTTGATGGGTTATTGGGGTCACATTTGAAGACTGAGGTGAAAGAAAAAATTTGGAGGGACGAGTACGTAGAAATCTTTTCGCTTCTTCCTCTGGAAAAGTTTAATTTAGACAAGGGTAAAAGGTGGGAAAGTAAAAAGGAGGAGGAAGAGAAGCGTCGATATCGTTTAATCCCGCAGACGTTTGTGAATTGGTTGCAGGCGTTTGCCATACTGGCCAGTGTTATAGGGGAAAAGGCACCGGAGAATTGCTCCGCCCTTTTCGGGTACATGGATGCGATAGGTGAGGCGCATCGCTCGTATGGGGGTCAGACTTGGCTGCGGTATGACGAACAGTTTCGTCAGAGGAAAGCGGTTCGTCCCAACATTAGATGGGATAATAAAGACATTGGGCTTTGGTTAAAAGTAATGGCCCCGGCTAAGTTCGGGCAGTCCTTTCAAGGGGGGGGGGCTGGGGTTGCCGGCCCCTCAGGACAATCGGGGCAATCGGGGGGAGGGACAGGAGGAAGGGCGGGCTTGTGCTGGCAGTTTAACGATGGTCAATGCAAGTTCGGGGCGGGTTGTAAGTTTAAGCACTCTTGCTCCTCTTGCGGCGGGACTTCGCACGGGTCCGCCAAGTGTTTCAAAAAAGGGAAGGGAAAAGGGGGAAGTGGTGGGGGTCATAGGACTGACGCCGGTGAGGTGGGAAGAGATGGAGCCGTACCTAAATAGGTTCCCGGACAGGGAGAAAGGCGAGTTGTTGTTGCGTGGTTTTCAGTTTGGTTTTGTGATCCCTTCCCCGGTTCATGCGGTCCCCCTTTCCCTACGGAATTTAAAGTCGGCAATGGAGTATCCGGAGGTAGTGTCAGACAAGTTGCGTAAAGAAGTGGGGTTGGGGCGCATGGCGGGACCGTTCCCGGTGCGGCCCGTTCAGGACATGGTTGTGTCACCGTTAGGGGTTGTTCCAAAAAAGGAGCCAAATAAATTCCGGCTTATCCATCATTTGTCGCATCCGCGGGGGTTGTCTGTAAATGATGGCATTGCGCCTGAGCTGTGCTCGGTGGTATATATGTCGTTTGACGCGGCGGTTGAGTGGGTGCGGCGGTACGGGGCGGGGGCCCTTATGGCAAAGACCGATGTGGAATCGGCTTTCCGGCTTCTCCCGGTTCATCCGGACAGCCAGCGGCTGTTAGGGTGTTACTGGGAGGGGGCTTATTATATGGATCTGTGTCTCCCGATGGGTTGTTCAGTATCTTGCGCGTACTTCGAGGCGTTTAGTTCATTCCTAGAGTGGGTAATCCGGGAAGTGGCAGGTTTAGAGTCGGTCATACATTATCTAGATGACTTCCTGTGTGTGGGCCCAGCGGGTTCGAAGGTGTGCGCCAATTTGCTGGGGGCAATACAGTGGGTCGCTCAGCGGTTTGGGGTTACGTTATCTCCAGAGAAGACTGTGGGTCCCAGTACTTGTATAGTTTTTCTTGGCATTACCCTGGATTCGGTGGAATTGGAGTGTCGACTTCCTAAGGACAAGCTGGAAGTGTTGCGATGGGAAGTGAGCAGGGCGGGTCGGCTTCATAAGATTCAGCTGCGGGAGTTGCAGTCGTTGTTAGGAAAACTTAATTTTGCTTGTCGGATAATGCCCATGGGCAGAGTTTTTTGCAGGAGGTTGGCGTCAGCAACGGCGGGGGTTAGAGCCCCACATCATTTTGTGCGGTTGACGCGGGAGCATCGGGATGACTTGGCAGTATGGAGAGAGTTTTTGAATTTGTATAATGGAAAATCGTTGTTGATCTCGCCGGTGGTGGATAATGTGCAATGGGAATTGTTTACCGATGCTGCAGGTAGTGTGGGTTTCGGTATTTATTGTGGAGGACAGTGGTGCGTGGGCCAGTGGCCGGAGGAATGGGTGTCGTTGGGACTGGTTCGTAATCTTGTACTTCTGGAACTCTTCCCAATTGTGGTGGCGGTGGAGATTTGGGGGGAGCGTTTCCGTAATAGCAAGGTGCAGTTCCACTGTGATAATATGGGGGTGGTGTTGGCAATCAATAATGTAACGGCTTCTTCACCCCCGGTGGTGAGGTTGTTACGGCGGCTGGTGTTGCGTTGTTTGGAACTCAATGCGTGGATTGTTGCGGTTCATGTTCCGGGGGTACAGAATGACATCGCGGATTCTCTCTCTCGCCTACAGTGGGAGCGGTTTCGGCTGTTGGCACCGGAGGCGGATCTGGAAGGGGTCGCGTTCCCGGGATGGCTTTGGGACGTGGTTTAAGAGCAGAACGAGGTTTGATCAAGTCTTCTCTAGCGCCTGGTACATGGTTGGCGTACGACGCGGCGTGGAGGGACTGGGTGTCGTGGTTAGCAGGTTCGCCCGGAGGCGGGTCGATGGAGGAACAAGTGGTAGCTTTGTTGGGGTTTTTGGGATGGGTCTCAGTGGAAGGCTGGTCGGTGTCTAAAGTGAATCGTTTCGTGTCAGCTTTGGCCTTTGGTTTTAAACTAAGGGGGTTGGGGGACGTGACGAAAGATTTCTTGATTGTCCAGGCGTTGAAGGGGTTTCGGAAAAAGGGGGTGGGGCGGCCGGACGGCTGTCGCCCGGTTTCTTTTGCGCTTTTGGAGCATTTAGGTGAAGCGTTGGGGAAGGTGTGTTTCTCGGGCTATGAGGTAGCATTGTTTCAGTTGGCTTTTTCATGGGCGTTTTTTGGGGCTTTAAGAGTGGGCGAGTTCATTTCCCCTAGTAAGAAGAGAGCGGGGGGTTTGCAAGCGGAAGATGTAACAGGAGGAGGGGGGAGAGTGGAATTCTGGGTAAGGCGGTCGAAATCGGATCAAAGTGGAAAAGGTAAACGAGTGGTTCTGGGGGCGGTGGCAAGGGCAGGGTTGTGCCCGGTGAAATGCTATGAGCGGTACGTCGCGCTGCGAGGGTGTAGGGGGGGCCGCTGTTATGTCATACGGATGGGGCTTTCTTGTCAAGGTGCCAGTTTACAGCTGTCTTCCGTAGATGTTTGCAGGTGTTGGGTTTGGATAAAGGTATTTATTCACCACACTCCTTTCGTATAGGAGCAGCCACGGAGGCTGCGTCATGGGGGTTGGGGCCTGATGTGGTGAAGCGCATAGGTCGTTGGGAGTCTGGGAGGTATAAGTCCTACGTGCGTCTCCACTTTATGTGATTTGTTTTCTCGTATCAACGTGCTGTTTTTGGTTGGTGTTATCGTTGTTATTCTTCTATTTCAGACGGTACACCGGCACTGGTGTGGATTCTTGGGCACTCATATGTGCACTGGGGGGCGTTAAGGGCGGATGTGCGGCCAGATGGGCGGCAACTGGGGTTCCAAAGGTCGGCGGTGGTGATACGGTGGCTGGGCACGCGCGGTATGGTGTGGAGTCGAGTTTTGCCGGATTTCCATCGGTATGCGCAGTTGGATCGGGTTCCTGATTTGTTGGTCCTTCATGTAGGGGGAAACGACTTAGGTACTCGCCTGTTTAGAGAATTAATTCGGGATGTGAAGTATGACCTTCTCCGGCTTTGGTCCTGTTTTCCGAAGGTAAAGGTGATTTGGTCGGAAATAGTGCCGCGTAGTGTATGGAGAAATGCGCGTTCGGTAGAGCGTGTGAACAAGGCCCAGGTGAAAGTCAATCGGGCGGTTTCCAGCTTTGTGGTAAAAAACTGGGGATTTTTTGTGCGGCACTACGATTTCGAGGATGGCCAAGGGAAGCATTGGCTAGGTGATGGAGTGCATCTCAATGCGGTGGGCATTGACCTATGGGCCTTGCGGATTCAGGAAGGAATCGAGCGGGCGATGATGGATGGTGGGGGCTCGCATACTTAAAGTTGGTCTAAGTATGCTCGTGTGGCGGATTGGGGGGTCCTTGGAGTTGGTGGTAATTTGAAGTAGGGGATTCATCAGATTCATAGTCCCTAACAAATACATAATTGCTCATGGAGATGGG
Source organism: Rhinoderma darwinii (assembly GCF_050947455.1). Classification (NCBI taxonomy): domain Eukaryota; kingdom Metazoa; phylum Chordata; class Amphibia; order Anura; family Rhinodermatidae; genus Rhinoderma; species Rhinoderma darwinii. The sequence goes on along the minus strand of NC_134688.1, from coordinate 335,557,135 downwards.
CGTACTTTGGACTCCTGCTGGGTGGTGTCCCGGGGAGTGGTTTTACATACTTGGCAAGCCAACTGCGGAGCAGAAAGGTGCCTCTGAGCCTGTAGGGGACGGCTGGGGGTAAGTAGCTATACAGGGGGCAGTTAGGCGCCAAAGTTTTGGAGCTCCAAGGACTTCCCCTTTCCTAGTAATGCTATTTATAAAGGAATGTTTTATGTTCATGTAAATTTGTTAATAAAATGGCTGCTGTGGCCGAAAATTTCCAACCCACTGTCTCGTGTGTCTCACTGGGGGAGTGAAGAGTGACATGGGAGGAGGGGAAAAAGGCCTGGAAGCAAGAAAGGGGGTGGACAGTATTGATGGTAAGATTAAGCAATAAGGGTTCGAAATGGGGCGAGCTCTGTAATCCCATGGTCATGTCACTCTTTGTTTGCAAGGCTTCCTTCCACAAACTAGAACTTTTATATGGGCTATTAAGCCCATGAGCATTCAGGGAGAGAATTTTAAACACCATCTTAAACAAGTAAAAGCAAGGTGTACCTGATCCATAACGAAAAAGTTGTAAGGATTAGTACCATACATATTACAAAAGACATCACCACCACAACAAATAAACAGCATATAAAAACAGTGTGCAACAAGGCCACATATTAGATGTGTTAGCCAAAGGAGTGAGGGCATAATTCTGGAATATAAGTATAAAGCCATACACATACACCTATGGACCTCACAAACGAAGTGTGATCTGGGGGGGTATTTAAAGAAGAACTAAAAGTGCACAGGCAGAGAGGACACTATAGGGACTCGTATTCACAGTATCAACTTATAAAAGGCTTGTCATAACAATTGTAAGAACATATCTAGTCAAGTGCCCCACTGGTGGGAGGGTTAACAGGAGGCAAAAACATCAAGATAAGTCAGGCACTGAAGAAAGATCAATAGCTACTCTTAACTGTCCTTGCCATTCTATCTTGTACAACAGCTTCCACAGCCTGGCCGTAGGTACCAACTGAAAAGAAAATATGCATTCTACACACGCAAAAGAAAATGTACCAAACAGTAATCACACGGCTGGTACTTCCCGCTATTTTTCCTGAGTCCTTGCTGGACCTCGAGGAGAAGTTCCTTGAGCAGATGGGCGAGGAGAAGAAGAGGTTCCAATCCTTGACGACTTTCGCCGCCTGTGCTGGAGAAGAAAGAACATGGAGAGACCCATCCTTGTGGACCAGGAGCTTAACCGAAAAGCCCCATCGATATGGTATGCCACGATCTCGGAAGAGTCTTCTGGATGCTTCAAATTCCCTCATTTTAGCAAGAGTGGCCGCTGATAAATCAGTGAAGACTGTGATATCCCTGCAGGCATCCGGCAGGAGAGAAGGTTGTTTGAAACGTTCAATGAAGGCCGCCTTTATATGAAAGAAATGAAATCTGGTACTAACATCCCTGGGTAGTGAGGGAGCCACAGACTTAGGTTTCGGCAGTCTGTGAATGCGGTCAAGCACCTGCTCCATTTCAGAGATATCTGGTAGCAGAGCAGAGACAATGTCCACTACATACTTATACAGTTGGTCGTTAGAAATGGATTCTGGGATGCCCCTTAGCCTCACATTGTTTCTGCGAGAGCGATCTTTCTGCACCAGTGAGTTTAGAGGCCTGTCTCTCCAGCTCATCCTCCATGCTGCTTACTTTATCAATAAGATCATTGTGCGACCCAGTGAGCTCAGCCATCCTAGATTTTAAGCGATCCGTACGATCACCAATGCTTTGTACATCAGATTGTAGTGTGTGAAGCATAACATGAAAGTTTTCCTGGAGAGATTTACGTAGTGTAGATAGCATACGTGCCATTGTTTCTTCCATCAAGGATATTGTTGGGGTCTGAATGGGACTACAAGTACCACCACTGCTGCCGCTTTCAGCTGGTGAGGAGCACGCCATGGTAGTTTTAGAGCGCAGGCTACGCTGAGGCGTATTTCCCTCAGGAGGGTGGAAGAATTCTGTCAGTTTTTTAGGCTCCTTAACCTTACTCGTACGTCCCATATCTCATATCATGCAAACAAGCCGTATAGCCTTAAAATAGTTAAACTGGATAGTGCCGCAGTCTTCCCCCACAAATGGCAGAGTGCAATCACGGCATGGTCATTACATATACGTTAGAGGAGGACCAGTCGCCATGCTGGATAGAACTTAGCGCTGCTGAGCTGCTGTGTGTCCCCTTGACGGGTCAGGCTGATGGCAGATGCAACACACAAATGCTTCCCTAGAGGGAGATGTACTGCACAGTATCTTTACTAAAGACCAGAGGTTCTAGACCAGGGCAATGCACGGCCCTTGAGGTGATGTGGGTGAGCAGCAGGCCACGAGCTGTGACTCCTTAAGCCTCACAAAATGGCGACGGTGCTTTATCGCGTTTGTCAGGACCAGGTTATACCACTCTGGCGGTACTCACTGTTTTCAGGGTGATATCCTTTCTGGATCTCGTAGTTTCCTGAGCCGGAGAGGATTCCTGACCAACTGTCCACCTTTTTTGCATCTAACCATGGCTCACCAGTCCCTCCCTTTACCTGGGATGTGGCCAAGGCATACCTGAGAGGATGCATTAAAACCTCTGCATCATTTGTTAAGAAATACGCTCATGCTGCGGAAGAGGACCTATGTGAGGCGGTGCGTAGTGCTGAAGAGACGTATATCTCAGACCCTACAGACCCTAACGTGATATCTTGGCGCTCCCTACAGAGATCTTACTCTCAAATTTGGGCTGTTGAGCCAAAAGGTAGATGCTTCTATCGGAAACAGAGGGGTTTTGAGTTGGGTAATCAATCAGCTAAGTTGCTTGCATTTCTTACTAGGGACCAGGGGAGTGCTCCTCCCATTATATCCATAAGGAGTGATGGAGGTGAGGTCCACCGTTCAGTTTTGGCTATTGCTCGATGTTCTCCAGGTTGCAAAAATCTGACTCTGAAATACGTGCCTATCTTGATGGTGTGGTTTTTCCCAGGCTAAACGAGGCTCAAGTGGCTCCGCTAGAGGCACCTATAACCAAGGGGGAGATCATAAAGACACTGGCGGCTCGGGTAAGGACACGGGCTCAGACAGCCTCCCACCAGATATTTATAAGAGATATGCTAAAGAATTCACTCCACAACTCCTGGCCATGCTCCAAGCTAGTTAACCCAGAGTCTCTATATAAGGCTTCTATCATAAATATTCCCTGTGAATGTAAATTGCTTGCTAAAGTCTAGCCAATTCGCCTGAATACAGTAATCCTCTCTATTACACACCCGGACCAGACTGGCTTCATGCCGGGAAACTCCACATCCATTCATTTACGCAGAGTTCTCATACATAATTTTGTAAAACATGATGTGATGGGTGACAGAGTCTTAGTGTCCCTTGACGCGGCCAAGGCCTTTGATTCATTGGAGTGGAGGTTTCTTTGGGCATGTCTGGAGGCATTTGGCTTCGGGCCTAAATTTATTAGATGGGTTCACCTTCTATATATATCTCCGGAGGCCAGAATCCTTACCAACGGCCACCTTTCTCCTTTCTTCCGCTTGGGGAGGGGAACTAGGCAGAGGTGCCCCCTATCCCCCACTTTTTTGCTATAGCTATAGAGGAGCTTGCCATTCAGCTCTGAGCCTCCTCTGATATTAAAGGTCTGACTAGGAATGAGGTTGAGTCCGGACTCGCTCTATATGCTGACGACCTCATCCTTCTCCTTAGTGATTCGTACCAATCCCTACGGGATCCAGAGGATTGATGAATTTGTCCCCTATTCGGTCCTGCTCATCAATTGGGATAAGTTGGCCCTTTACCCCAAATAGCTTTAGATACTTAGGAATTTACATAACGCCCTCAGTCGCAGAGTTCCACCATCGTAATGTTGCACCCTTACTGGGGTGGGTTAGACACAAGATTACCACTTGGCGCCCTCTCCCTATCTCCTTGGTGGGGAGAATAAATTTCATCAAAATAATTATCTTACCTAAGCTCCTATATACCCTACAACATGTATGTTGCCCCATCACCCACTCATTTTTTAAGTCCCTTGACAGTATCTGGATCCCCTTTATTTGGCACTCATCCAGAATTAAATTGAGACTTGTCACACTCAAGCATACTAAGGTACAGGGGGGTTGCCCCCCCCCCCACACTTCCATCTGTACTACCTGGCTGCTCAGCTTTGATATGCTCGATCCTGGATAGCCCCTTCTTTAGATATGGGAAATGAAATGTTGCTACAGAACGATTGGGGAGAGGTGGTCTGCAAGCTTACCTTGAGGGCATTAACTGTATTACTCCACACGTAGACCTTACTCCATTACATGCACTCGCTAGACAGGTGTGGAGACAGGTAAAGACCGTCTATGATAACATATCTGGCCCTCAGTCTTCATGGTTGCGGTGGGACAACCCTCTTATGCCAGATTTGAAAGAGTTTCAGGGAGGTGGGCTTTGGAGGGATAGGGGTGTTTTCTGTTTGGGTCATTTAATTACTGACAAGCTCAATTCCTTAATTTCTCAGACTGTCCCATAGGTGCCTCAACCCTCATTTTCAACTTCACTTCACTCTCACCTATAGCTAGCTGTTAAAGGGGGCACATGATTATCTGTATTATCTCCCTTTTCTCCGTTCCTAGTCCGTTACCTCTGTTTCCTATATAGTCCGCTTACTTTGTATTGTTCACAATGTGCACACACTCCAGTCCTTCACACACCACAGGAGTAACATACAACCCTCGCAGATACTTAAATATATAAAAATACTTTACTCATAACATAGACGTGACAAACCAATATACACTACATCAAGATACAATACATTACATAGACAACACAACCACACACAACTGCCTCTGTTCCTACCTTCCCTGGACACTTTGCACATGTGACTAGTAATGTGTATGTATATATAATATAAATCCAGGTACCAACCTTATACGGTCTCCTGGTACTACAACTATAACCAAAGCCACATACAGCGCCTGACCATTAGTACATGTACATATAGAGACTCATGCATAAACAGCATATATATATCTACTCATCTATAATCCACATAAGATTCCTAGAATATCTCTATGTACACATATAAAGTCTGCTGTAATATAATTATACTTATATACATACACAGAAAGCACACATATAATATAACTTAGCTTGCTCCTGATATTAAGTGCTGAGCGTCCAGGGCTGGCAGGAAAGAGCCAGCACCAAGAGCTTCCCCTGACCTATATGTTCCTATCCCTGGGTTGAACCCACCCATTCCATTGACTCCGCCTTATGACCACCCATACACCTTCCAATGTGCATCTGTACAGTATAGGTAAATCTATTCCCAGTATGCTCAGCTGTCTCTACATCCAGTTTACAATGGCTCCTTCCTGTACTGAGGTCCATTGTAATGCTAATAAGGCAGTAGATAAGAATCTATTACCAAATGGCTTCTGAGCATACTGCCACCTCAAAGGGTGAACACCACTGAATAATATCAGTATATACTATATCTATTTACCAGGTATATTTTATGTGGTCATAAGACAGAGTGTCTGGATGGGAACAATATTCTCCTGTAACACTAGCACATCCCAAATTTATAAGGAGATACTTATTAGATTCCATGACAGCCATCCTCCTCCGGCCAAATTACGCTGGATACAACACATTCTATCCCTGACAAAGGAGGAATCAGAAGAGGTGCTAGGTTCTCACCTGTTGGTATCCCCTGCAGCTAGAAAACGTCTTTCCCAGCTATATATCACCCATCAGACATACTTAATACCAATACGTCTACATAGAGCGGGACGCCTCTCATCCTGCCAATGCAGATTTTTGGCACTTTATCTGGCAGTGCCCCCAGGTGCATAGGTTCTGGGCTGTAATCCGTATTATCAATTCCTCCTCAATAGCCCCCATTAGGTTAAACACTGTTTGCTCAAAAAGGTATTGTTGATTTATCCCATCTTTGGGAAGGTGCCCATGTGCTGTCTTTTGAGAAATGATCTGCTAAATTTTATTTAGAACTATCTAAATATCTACATATTAAACATTTTATTTCCAAACATGGTGGCACTGTGAAGCCTTGTAATAAGCTTATTCTTCAGATATTTGCAAAGCATTCTAAATGCTTGAATCCGACATATAATCTCATGCATGCTCAATGCACATTCATTAAATCTTATTCAATCCATGTTTGGGAGAGAGATATGGGACGTACATTTGGAGTTGATGATTGGTCTGAATCTTTTTGTTTAATAAATAAATCACTGAGTTTTATCTCACATCACAAATCAGTTCTGAAAACTCTTTTGAGCAGGTACTTCACTCCTGACCACTTGCATAGTATATACTCAAACTCACCACCCACTTGCTGGAGAAGATGTGGACATAGAGGTACTTTATTTCATATCTGTCATGATCTGTGGGTATGTGGACCCACTAGGCCTCACCACCATAGCGGGGTAGCAGCTGGCCAAACAACAGTATACCAGGGCTATACAAGGTCCAAGAACAAGGGTACCTGTAATAGTCCAGACAGTAGCAGCGGCTAGGCACAGAAGGTATTTAGAATGCAGGTGATGCAAAACGTGGCAGGAGGTACCAGGCGTGGCAGATGACACCAGACATGGTGTAAGCCAGCAGGTGTAGCAGATGGCACAACAAGACCAAAACACTAGAGAGGGCACAGGAACAAATACAGCACGGGATACAGGATATAGGTTGCAGGGCACGGGAACACTGGGAACATGATACGACTAAGGGACCATTTGCAAGACTAAAATAGGAATACAAACAACGCTCAGGCAAGGAGTGAAAGGGCAGGGCCCCTTTTATAGTCCAGTGTGATTAGGGCTAATTAGTAACATATTTTCATGTGCACTGCCTACAGGACACTGCAGAGTGGAGCGAAAGTGAGTGCTGGCATCTCCTAGGAAGTCCATGGTCGCGGCCGTCGAGAGGTGATTAACAACGACGACCTGCGGCCATGGACGTTACAATATCTTTTGGAATTGTCCACTCCTAGAGCGCTATTGTCAGCCAATATTTCAGATGATCTCAATTAGATCCCCAGAAATGGCTCTCCTATTTATGAATCTTAACTTAATTTTGACTTCTAGTATGTAAAATATTAATAATTGCTAAGATTATAGTGACTAGATACTGGAAGAGCAATACTATTCCACTATTGGATGAAGTAATCTTATCCTTTAACAATACCTTTATGTATGAAAAACTAATAGCTTATGGAACTTATACTTTTAAGACCTTTTTGTTGGTGTGATGCGTGGACACGTAGCCCTAGATGTCATTCTTCTTAGTGACAATATATGCATATGGGTTGATATAATTTTGAAGAGAAAACTTGTGTATGAACAGAAAAGCAAAAGGCACGGCGCCACATGGTGCAGGTCAATGGGATAACGGGAGAGTCATAAACATCGTTAGTTATCCTCACCTCGTTAATGTGTAGTAAAGACAGTGAGTAATCAGTCCACTTCGTGCTGCTGCCAGGATCCAAAGCCGGTGAACCAGAACGGTTACCGCTAGTCAAAACATATAGACAGGAGGGAGCAAAGGGAGGATCCTATAAGGCGCTGCTGCGTGGTTGTTAGGGATGGTCAATGATGATAGGTACGAAAATATATAAATGAATGAATATTTATTCAGGCTACGCGTTTCGACACTGTACCAGCGTCTTCCTCAGGCCGACAACCACGCAGCAGCGCCTTATAGGATCCTCCCTTTGCTCCCTCCTGTCTATATGTTATAACTTGTGTATGAGACACATTTGTACTCTGATGTTGTTGTCACATCCCGAACGGTTTTATTCATATTTTTGTATGTTATTTTGTTGCTTTTCTGCATAATTATGTATGATTATGACGGTTTATCATTAGTTATGCATGATGCGATATGTATTTTCTTTTTTGCAATGCAACTTGTTATTACTAAATTTTTCTATGATAAATCCAATAAAAATATTGAACCATTAAAATAAATAATAAGGGGGGGCGTGGCCAGCTATGGGAGAGTGAGGTGTTTCTCTGCGCTCCTCCACCATCTTACCTGAATCAGCTACCATCCGTACTCTTCAATGGGGAAGGCATCCAAAAAACCCAAGGCGGCTTCCTCTTCGCGTACCGCATTCCCACAGGGTGACATCGGGACTTTTTTCGGGAGGCAGACCACGATGCACCTCCGGTCAGACGCACGTGGGCAAGATGGCCAACCGCCATCTCCATCTAGGTTGCCCCAGGGCTCTGGGGGCGATCCTCATATGTCGGCTGACATCTCCCTGCCCTGTCATTGGACAGCGAGCTGCACACTCCGTTCTGGGGCCACAGATGAAGCTGGGCCCCGGGCATCCCGGCCAGCTGACTCCCAAGATGGCCGTCCAGATCTCGTCGCAGCCTACCACGGTGTAACGTCTATGGCCGGGGGTCATCGTTTAGACTTACCCCTTGACGATCCCGGTCATGGACATCTTTCTTAATGGCGTCAGCTCCCTCCAGGGAGACCACGGCACTGTCTTCCGGGTCCTCGGACTGATTCCCGCAAGGCACGCGCGCGTACACAGCCTTAAAGGGCCAGTATGCGTCCAGCTGTCACCCATCAGTTATCAGCCCAAATGGCTGCTGGACTATAATAAGGGGCTCTGCCCACTGGTTCTTTGCTTGAGCGTTTTTGTATACCTAAGTTTGTCTTGCAAATGGTCTCCCAGTGTTTTCCAGTTCCCAGTGTTACCCGTTCCTGCTGCCTGTACCCTGTATCTGGTGCTATCGTATCTACAAGTAATAGTCAAGTTGTGTCTTCCCGCTGCATCCGCGGAGCCACCTGCTGTGAAAGTCAAGTCGTGTCTCCGCTACTGTCTACATTGCCTCAGGCACCCGTTCTGAACTATAGACATTGTTTTGTACCTTGTTGGCCAGCTGCTACCCAGCTACGCGGTACGGCGGCCCAGTGGTACACACAGGCCTGCTGCAGTACTCCGGCTGTCCTTCCATGCTGGGGTAGACCGGAGTGCGGGTACCCCACTGAATAGCCCTGTAGTCGCCGGGCCTGTCTCGGGAACCGCCGCTCCTCTTCCAGCCTCGTGTGAGGCATTCCAAGATGGCCGCCGGCACTCCTCATCAGGGCCGAAGCACCCGGAATTGTATGCTGGGCCCTCTCTGCAGGATGCATCACTGCAGGCCTGGCTACCGCTGCCTGCGGTTCCTTCACCGGCAGCACCAACCTGCCTGCTGCCTGCACCTGGCCTGGACCCATCCATGCTGGGGGATCCGGGATCCGCTGATCCAGTCCATCAGGACCTGCCTGGTCATGCAGCTGCTCCATCCCAAGAAGCCTCGCCCCATCTCCCCATGAACTGTGAGTACGGAGGTCATTGTCCTCACAGCACTGGGCCCAGTGTTGCGACCTCAGGATTCCAGGCCCAGGTCTTCCCACAGACTCACCAGAGCCCCATGCCCCTAGGAGCTGCCCCCTCGTGGCCCTCAGGCTCTTCCTGGGGTGGCCCCCCGCATATTCAGCCAACCACCCCACCCTTGCTGCCCCAGAGGTCCCCCCCACGCAAGCGGCCTCTGTCCTCCTCCTGTGGGCCAAGTCAAGATATTTTTTCCTCCAGTCTTCCTGTTCTGGACTCTGCTCACGATCCGGATGACATTCCAGCGGTTTTCAGATTAAGTAATCCAGACTCCTCATTGGTACCTGTATGTGAAAATCGCCCGGCCACTCTCTCGGATGTCCGTCAGATGGTTCAAACGTTACCCACCAGGGCTGATATGTCTTCCTTTGCCAGGCAGATTGTGGACGAATGTAAAGCGGAGTTCACCCAGTTCCGTGCTGAACTTTCTTCACTCTCTACGAGAGTAGATACTCTTGCTCATGATCGTGTTACTGACTCTGCCACGTTGGCGTCTATGCAATCCACCCTGCAACAACATTCGGCTCATCTGTTTACTCTGCAACAACATCTGGATGATATTGAGAATCGTAATCGGAGGAACAATCTTCGGGATTGGGGGCTGCCTGAATCTATCCCTGCATCGGACCTGTTCTCTACTGTCTACCATCTTCAATAACTTACTGGGTCGTCCGCCAAATACGCATATTGAGATTGATCATGCTCATAGAGCCCTGCGCCCACTGAATCTGGATAACTAGCGGCCCAGAGATGTCATTTGTCGGATTCATTTCTATGCCATTAAAGAATCGATTCTGCAAAATAACAGACAACAATCTGTCATCTTCCATCAAGGTACGCAGATACGTATCTTACCGAATCTGTCCAGACACACCTTGGCATAACGATCGGCTCTCAAACCTCTTCTGGAGGTACTTCGGAACCAAGGCATCATCTATAGATGGGGCTACCCCTTTGCCCTCATGGTTAGACAAGAAGGACATATCTACACGTTGAGAGCTCCGAGTGACTTACCTGACTTCCTGCGGGATCTAGGCCTTCCTCCCATTGCTATACATGAATGGCCCTCGCTGTTATCTTCTGCTGGCAGAGGTTCTTACACAGGACGCCCTCATTCTTCGCACCCGCCACCTGCTGGGGGTCGCCCTCCGAGGGGTCCCAGAAGACAGTCTGGTCGTGGCCGCGACAGAGAGCCTACACCCCATAGAGATCCTGCCCGTTCAGCCTAATAGTTTGGGATGTATGCGTTCCTGCTTATATATTCTGGGACTTCTCTTGCTACCTGCAAGTGATTTTCTAGGTTCTGGAAGTCTTCTCTTGTTTCCGATTACTGTAGGATGTCTATATTGTTCTATGTCTTGGGTTTTGTTTTTCCTGATGTATTAACATGCCTTTCCCTCTATTTTACACATGTTTATAATAATAGCCGTTTATTGTTATATTTCAGTTACTATACGCTGGGGTTGCTTTTCTGCATAGCTGTCACCTTCCCCCTGTCGGTACTGGACCAATGGGGCGTGCAATTGACGCCTTCGGGTCCTTCAAGAATTTTTGTTTAGTCTGTGCGGCAGTCTCCATTTTGCTGCCTTTTTTGTTGATGCTTTTGTTTTTCTTTAATGCTGTGATTTCTCTCCCTAGACTGTCCATTCTTTTTCTCTTCCTTGTGGTGATCCTGGACTCCTGCTTTTCCTGTTCCGTCCGGATAGTCTCAGAGAGCGGTATTGCATGCATCTATGGCTGACCTCACAGTAGCCTCCTTCAATGTGAAGGGTTTGAATACGCCTGAAAAGAGAGCACAAATCCTCCACCACCTGCATAAGCGCAAGGTACATATTGCATGCTTCCAGGAAACACACTTTAAGGAAGGTCACTTCCTTACTATTAGACATAAATTTTACACACACTGACATTTTAGTAATAATCCCCTTTCCAGATCCTGTGGAGTGGTCATAGCTCTTCATAAATCCCTCACTCATCAGGTTGTCAATGTTGTCACCCGTATGCCCGATATATAATATTAGTACTAAATATTGGTGGGCGTGACTTCACTGTGATTAATGCCTATGCCCCTAACATCGGTCAGGTCCCTTTCCTCCTTCATCTCATAGACATTGCCCTTCCGGTTGTGCGGGGGACTGTGATGTTATGCGGAGACTTTAATCTCACTTTAGATCCGACACTGGACAATTCTACTGGTCGTGTTAGTATTGCGTATAGTGCTCTCAAACGGGTGAAACGCGCAGCTTCAACTCTGTGATGCTTGGCGTCTACAACACCCTTCTGATAGAGATTATAGTTTTTACTCTCATCCGCATGGCGCCTACAGTCGCCTGGACTACATCCTACTTCAACACCATTCTCTCCCATGGGCCGATTCCACGTCCATTGGCAACATATTATGGTCTGATCATGCCCCAGTGTACTGTACCCTACACCTTCCTTTCCTTACTAAAGGTCCCTGGTCCCCGAAGCTTAATGAGTCCTTGATGGGGTTTGCAGTGCTGAACTGTTGCAAACGGTGGAGCACTTCACATCCTATCACGCTCATAATACCACATCTCCGATGATGCAGTGGGAAGCCCTTAAATGTGTACACTGAGGTGTCCTTATAAAACATGGAGCGCATCTCAAAAGAGAAAGGGCCCATTCCTTGAAACTTGCTTTCCAAAAAATTAGTTCCCTGGAACTGGCTCACAAGCGTGCGCTTTCTCTTCCGCTCTTACGGGAGTTACAAAGTGCCCGACAAGATGCCCGTCGTCTGTTGGACTTGGCTCAAAATTGGGCCCTCCAGGTGTGCCGGAGCAAGTTTTATGAATTTGGCAACAAAAGCTGACGCATGTTAGCCAGAGCTTTAAAGGCACTATTGGCCCAATCCTCTGGCCATGTGGTCTATACGACCCCTGAGATTGCGGACTGTTTTCATGCATTTCATTCTGACCTTTATAACCTTCGGCCCTCCACTGACTCATCACCCCCGGATCAGGCCTCTTTCCCCTCTCCTTTCACGCCTTTGTCCAGGCAAGTGTCGGAGGACCTGGAGGCTGACTTTACCTCATCGGAGGTGCTTGCTGTTATAAAGGACCTCCCAGGGGGAAAGAGTCCCGGGCTGGATGGATATACTGCCAAATTTTATAAATCATTGACTGACGGTTTAACGCCGATTCTGCTCCAGGCCTTTAATTAGATCTCACCTGACGTCTTGTTCCCCCCTGGCTCCACCATGTAACGGTTATCCCTAAACCTGGTAAAGATCCCCAGCTCTGCCCCAGTTATCGCCCCATCTCTGGCTAAACATCTCTCTGAATTAGTCCTTAGTCCACTCGGATCAGGTGGGGTTTATGCCGGGTCGGAAGGTGCGGGATAATACTCTTAAAACCTTTGATATTGTCCACCATGCCCAGACTCACCACATCCCCCTCATGATCCTTTCCCTAGATGCTGAAAAGGCGTTTGACAGGATATCCTGGCCTGCCCTTCACCAAACTCTTCAACATATAGGACTGGGACCTTCCCTTATGAGTAAAATAATGGCCCTCTATCATTCTCCATCCGCCCAAGTAAAAGTAAACGGCTCCCTTTCTGCTCCATTTGCTATTCATAATGGTACCAGACAGGGTTGCCCTCTATCCCCATTGTTGTATGTCCTTGTTATGGAACATCTTATGACCTCCATTCAGAACAGCTCGGATATTAAGGGCATTGTCATAGGTGGGACTGAATATAAGTGCTCGGCTTTTGCTGATAACCTATTGGTTTATCTCACGGACCCATATGTATCGCTTCCCTTGTTGATGTCCGAGCTGTCCCGCTTTGGAGTATGGTCAAATTATAAGATTCATTTCTCCAAGTCTGAGGCGTTGAATGCATCCCTTCCATCCTCGACGCTATCGCTCCTCCAAAATAATTTCCCCTTCTCCTGGCCTGCTAGGGGTATAACATATTTGGGTACACGTATAAGCTCTGATCTCTCCCAACTGTTCCCAAATAACTTTATCCCTTTACTAGCCAAATTTCGCACAGACCTCGCCTCTTGGAATAAAAAGGAATTCTCCTGGTTTGGCCGTATTAATATTATTAAGATGTCACTTCTCCCCAGACTTCTCTACCTCCTGCAGACTATCCCTATCTCCATTCCATCCTCTTATTGGCTACGTATCCAACAATGCTTTGGTTCTTTCATATGGCCAGCGGGTCGTCCCCGTTTAAGTAGGATGATTCTTACTCGTTCCAGGGGTGCAGGTGGGATTGGTCTACCGGACTGTCGACTTTACTATTTGGCGTCAACTCATGCTTGTGGCCTAGACTTTTTCCACAATCATGACTATAAACTCTGGGTCAGTTTATCCCAACAACTGTGTACCCTTTCTTCTCTGCCGTGCACCCTGCCTGGGAATAGACCGACTTTCAGCTCCTTTGTCATTTTCCATACCCTCTTGGCATTGCGGTCCTCTGGGAGGATGGGCTCACTAGTTGACCCATTGGGTCCTTTGACCCCCGTCACTGACAACCCCGCCTTTCTGGCTGAGGAGACGCGTCTCTCCTTCCTGGGTAGGTCTTCCACCAACCCCATGTACTTCACTCATGTTCTCTCTGATGTATCTCTGCTCCCACTGGCCACGATCTGCCCCGCTGATACACCGGCGCCACATCACATATTTGCATACTCCCAGTTAAATAATTTTTATAGTGTCACTAAGCGTCGGGCTCATCTTCACCGGCCGCTTACTGACTTCGAGCGGTTATGTGTTTCCACCCGGTCCCCTGCCCACGCCATCTCCACACTCTATAAACTACTCCTATCCCAGCGATCCCCTCATCTCCCATCCTTCTGCAGGGCCTGGGAGACAGAATTGGACGCAACATTCTCTGATGCTCAATGGAGACGGTGTTTCTACCTTTCCCAGAAGGCCTCAATAGCCATCCGAGGCCAGGAAACTAGCTACAAAATTATTTCTAGGTGGTATCGAGTTCCTGCTGCCCTGCACAAATGGTACCCATCTGTACCTGACGAGTGTTGGCGGTGTGGGGCGTCGGGGGCTTCCATGTCTCACATTTGGTGGAGTTGCCCTAATTTGCAGAGTATTTGGGAGGCGGTTCTTAAAATTATAGTGGAAGTTACTGGGGTTTCGGTCCCTAATTCCCCTGAGGCGGTCTTTTTATTCATGTTCCCTATACCGCTAGCCATTTACAAATGTTCTTTAATTAGACATCTCCTCCAAGCCGCCAAATCGGTAATCCCACTTTGGTGGGAAACGGCAGTCCCTCCACTGTTGGATGAGTGGTTCCAGGAGGTTGCTTTGATACGGCGAATGGAACACCTTCTGGCTCATTCTACCGACCACTTCTATATGGTACAAGGATACCTGGTCTCACTGGCTTATGTTCCTCTCTTCTTCCACCTATCGCACTGCAGTGACCTGAGAAAATCATCCTTTCCCATGAGACTTTGAATATGAAAAAAATAAAAATAATTAAAAAAAATAAAAATAAAAAATAAATAATAAAAAACGAATCACAATAAATACAGCCCATTAGATTAAATGCATAAATGAAATACATTATCCACACGCCCTTATGAAAACAACTAGTTTATTTCAGTTTATCCCAATATTAGGCCACTTTCACATGGCAGGATTTTGGTCAGTATTTCGCTTCAGTATTTGGAAGCCAAAACCAGGAGTGGGTCCAAAAACGGAAGAGGTTAAAAGCTTTTTATTATACTTTTTCTCATTGTAGGTTCCACAACTAGTTATGGCTTACAACTGCTGATGCAATATACTGACTTAAATACTGCCATGTGAAAGAGGCCTATGTGAAGTAACCATGCCAACCTAGATGCTAAGAGGCTGATTGGCACGTGTATTTGTGTAAGCCATTGTCATGCCAACCCAGAAGCTATGAATTTGGTATGCATGCACATTAAAGGGGTTTTACAGTTTTATGGTAATAAAGCTTAATTCGTGTATAAATAAAAAGTTCTTCAACTTTCTAATATACTATGTTTTTCAATTCCTCCACCTTTTTAAGTTATCAGTTTGCTGTCAGTAAATGAGTAAAGTCGTGTTTACATGCAGAGGCTAAAAGCCCAATAACACCCAATCCTGCTCTCAGCTGAGAAGTGGATACAATTATATAAAAACCTAGGCAATGCTTTGCAAGCTAAAGTGTCTGGACTATTGATTGATACATTCTAGAAAACTATCAGTGAGATTTGTGTAGCTACTGATGATGTATTTAGATTGGATACAATTGTATTCACTTCTCAGCGGAGAGCAGGACTAGGTATCTACTCTGAATATAAACAAGTGTTCCTGTTGACTCACAGCAAACTAATATCTTGAAAATGATATGAAATTGAAACACAAAGTACATTAGAAAGTTTTTTTTTATACACTGATAAATCTTTATTTACTGAAAACCAGAAAGTATATTAAGAATCTGAAGCTGATGTGCAGACAATAGCGGCAGGGCCATTGTCAAGTCAACTTAGATAATATAAGCTTGATACACATGCAAAGTAAATTGGCCATCTTAGGGACCATTGGAATTCTGTGATATATGTTCACTACAGAAATTGGATAAGTAAGACCTGCTGGTGAAGTCTATGGGGTAATCTTATATATATTTTCGAAAGTTTGTTTGAAACTCGATTTTTCATTGGTTTAAAATCAGGGAATAGCTATTTTTGATTGGACACGCGTTCCCCAGTTAACGGATTGCACTGAGAGGCTCCGCCCCTATTGATGACGTGACAGCCCATAATTGGAAGCAATGAGCGATTGAGGGACTAAAATGCATGGAGAAGCAATGAGCGATGGAGGCACTAATGGTAAAGATGAGGAGCGAGGAAAAATGATGCCAATTGGGCATGAATCAGAAGTCCCCGCCCCTCATCCTCCACTTCGTAGTTTAGTCTAGGAGCACTGGCTTATCACTTTATTTCCTAAAGGGAATACATATTTTTGATCATGTGATCATAGTGTTAAGGATTTTTAATGGTGCTTCTAATAACATTGGGTCCGATGTCACCAGTATTCCACCCGTACTTACGGACCCGTTTTCTCTGCACTAATCATCAGCCCCTTCTCTCTATCAGTGCTGGAAAGAGAGAAGGAGCAGCCCTTTCGGGCAGAGTTTCCGCAGCGATTGAAAGTAAAAGAACTTCATACGTACCGTTGTCTTGGTGACGCGTCCCTCTTGACATCCAGTCCAACCTCCCTGAATGACGCGGCAGTCCATGTGACCGCTGCAGCCTGTGATTGGCCTGTGATTGGCTGCAGCGGTCACTAGGGATGAAACGGCATCCCGGGAGGCCGAACTGGAGGAAGAAGCAGGTAACTTAACTTTTAATACTCATATAAAGTATGGTAGCACGGTCCGTAAAAAGCAAAAACAGGACACGTCCTATCTTTTGCGGAGCCTTTCTACGGCACGGACACCTTCAACAAGTTGAAAGGCGCTGATTGGCGGGACAACTCATTGTGTCCTGCCAATCAGCGTCAATGTAAGGCGCTGAATTGTCGGGCACGGAATGTACCAGGCCATTTAGCGCTTATGCATGTAATTGTCCCTTCGTTCTATAGACGCAGGTACAATTAGTGCAGGAAGGGGTGGCAGCGGCTGGTTTTAGTTGCGCCGCCGCCCTTTCAGAGAGTCAGTAGGCCGGATGGTGCGGCCCTGCCCTCCCCATTAGCAGCGGCCTTATTCCCTCACAGTCCACCCCTCCTCCCCATTAGTGGCGCCCCTATACCCTCCCAGCCCGCCCGCCCCTCCTCCCCATTAGCGGCGCCAGCGCACTGCAATGCTGATTTTTTAAAATGATGTGAGGTTCAGGCGTCCATGGGCCCCCTGGGAGCCGTGCTTCCCGGGCGGCCGCCCGAAAAGCCCATATGATGATCCGCCTCTAAGAGATTACCACTTCTACTCTAAACCACCCAACTCTTATTTAAGGTTGTATTAGTTGTTCATTTCGCAATGATATATTACATAACTTTGTCAGCTCATGCCCCTGCACTCCTAAAGTTTTTATTGGCAAGTTTCCATCCCAGGGAGTGGACATGGAGGTTAAAATAATCATTGTTGGCCCTGGACTCTGTGGTCTCTGGGATTAAAAAGGCACTAGTGGAGTGTTTTTAATTTAATGAATCCCCATATGTTTCCCAGCCCTTGGTCTGGGAGACATATAAAGCATTTAACAGGGGTGTGGGCTCTAGGCTTCAAAAACAAAGGCAGGCAGAACTAAATTCTCTGCTCACTCAAATCGTTACACTAGAGACTCAAGGTAAGCGGCTATTATTACACAAACTGAACTAGAAGAATTGAAAAGAAAACTCAATTCTCGCTCAGCTAAACTTTTTTAACACAGTCAGTTTAAGTTTTATGGTAACAAAGGCTCAAAAATAATGTCAGCCTTACTTAAGAAAAGGTCAGAACAGTCTTTCATTTCCTCCATTACCACAAGGTCCAAAACCATGTATTCAATACTGAAGGTATCACTACAGAACTCTTATCCTTCTATGATTCTGTTAAGGATCTGCCAGGCACAACTTCTGTATCTACACCCATAGGTAATCAGTCTGCACCTGCTTCTATGTCAGTGAGACTGACTCCATCTTCCACCACTCAGGATGGCAGGCTTAGGAGTGGGAGAGCCTATCACAGCCTGGCCAGATGGAGCTAGCTCCCGCCCTCTGTCTATTTACACCTGCCTTTCCTGTTCCTCCTTGCTTGTAAATCTTCTCGTGTGGTTTCCTGGCCCTGCTGCAGCTTCTTGATCTATTTGACCCTGCTTCATATTGACCCTGGCTTACTGACTACTCTCCTGCTCTGCGTTTGGTACCTCGTACACTCCTGGTTTGACTCGGCTTGTTCACTACTCTCCTGCTCTGCGTTTGGTACTTCGTACACTCCTGGTTTGACTCGGCTCGTTCACCACTCTTGTTGCTCACGGTGTTGCCGTGGGCAACTGCCCCTTTTCCCTTGCTTCTGTGTACCCTTGTCTGTTTGTCTGTCGTGCACTTATTGAGCGTAGGGACCGTTGCCCAGTTGTACCCCGTTGCCTAGGGCGGGTCGTTGCAAGTAGGCAGGGACTGAGTGGCGGGTAGATTAGGGTTTACTTGTCTATTTCCTTACCCCCATCATTACATAATCACAAGCCCTTATACCTAGTCTACCCTGGTCCCTCACACTACTATGGACCCCCTTGAGACCCTGGCTCAGCAAATGCAGGGTCTCTCCTTACAGGTCCAGGTCCTGGCTCAGAGGGTCAACCAGCCTGACGCTACCATGGTAGTGCCCCTCACCTCACCTCTTGAACCCCACCTCAAGTTGCCTGACCGGTTCTCAGGGGACCAGAAGACTTTTCTCTCCTTTAGGGAGAGTTGTAAGCTCTATTTTCGCTTAAAGCCCCACTCCTCAGGTTCTGAGAGTCAGTGGGTGGGTATAATTATGTCCCAGCTCCAGGAAGGGCCCCAAGAATGGGCCTTCTCCTTGGCTCCTGACGCCCCTGAACTTTCCTCCGTTGATCTTTTCTTTTCTGCTCTCGGACTCATTTATGACGAGACTGACAGGACTGCCTTTGCCGAGAGTCAGCTGGTGACCTTACGTCAGGGTAAGAGACCTGTGGAGGAGTATTGCTGTGACTTTAGGAAGTGGAGCGTAGCTTCTCGGTGGAATTACCCTGCCTTAAGGTGCCAGTTTAGGTTGGGTATGTCGAACGCCCTGAAAGACCTGCTAGTTAGCTATCCCTCTTCTGACTCCCTAGACCAGGTTATGGCTTTAGCGGTACGACTGGACCGACGTCTCAGGGAACGTCAACGTGAACGTTCTTGTGTTTTCTCCTCTGACTCCCCCATGATGCATCCCGAGGTTCCGTTGCTTCGTTCTTCCACGGAAGACTCGGAGGTACCTATGCAACTCGGGGCCTCCGTGTCCCCCCAACAACGTAGAGAGTTCCGCAGGAAGAATGGTCTCTGCTTCTATTGTGGGGATGACAAGCATCAAGTGAACACCTGTCCTAGGGGTAAGAATAAGCAGCTGGAAAACCTCTGCGCCTAAGTGATCATCGGGGAGGTCACTTGGGCGCACAGGTATTTCCCGTGAATATGAAACCTAATAAAATCTTGCTTCCCTTTCAGGTCTCTTTTGGTGGTAGGTCTGCTACCGGCAGTGCCTTCGTGGATTCAGGGTCATCTGCTAATATCATGTCTGTGGAATTAGCTATGTTTTCTAGCTATGCCTTTGATTGATTTGCCTAAACCTGTCCCGGTAGTGGGTATCGACTCCACTCCTCTTGCTAATGGTTATTTTACACAGCATACCCCTGTTTTTGAACTCCTTGTTGGCTCCATGCATTTGGAGCAGTGCTCTGTACTGTTGATGCAGGGATTATCGTCCGATTTGGTTTTAGGCCTTCCCTGGTTGCAGTTGCATAATCCCACGTTTGACTGGAATACTGGGGAGCTTACCAAATGGGGTAATGAATGCTTGACGTCATGTTTTTCTGTTAATTCTATTTCTCCCCCTGAGGAGGTGAACACGCTACCTGAGTTTGTTCAGGACTTCGCTGATGTTTTCTCTAAGGAGGCCTCCGAAGTGTTACCTCCTCATAGAGAATACGATTGCGCTATCGATTTGGTACCAGGAGCTAAGCTCCCTAAGGGTAGGATATTTAATCTCTCTTGTCCCGAACAAGAAGCCATGAGAGAGTATATCCAGGAATACAGCAGAAACAGGGGAGTTGGAACCAGCGCTGAGAGTGCAAATTCTGTTAAAACGGGAATCTTCTTCCAAGTTTTAATATGTCTTGATTAAAATCGAAGCAAAGGGCTACGAACAAATGTTAGTGACAGGTAGGTATAGTCCAAGGTACAGAGAGAAAAAAAAAGGAGATAGGCGATAGCCTACGCGTTTCAGACCCTCACCATAAGCCATGACTAAGGACCCAGCAAGGGTCTGAAACGCGTAGGCTATCGCCTATCTCCTTTTTTTTTCTCTCTGTACCTTGGACTATACCTACCCGTCACTAACATTTGTTCGTAGCCCTTTGCTTCGATTTTAATCAAGACATATTAAAACTTGAAAGAAGATTCCCGTTTTAACAGAATTTGCACTCTCAGCGCTGGTTCCAACTCCCCTGTTTCTGCTGTATCTCTTGCGTGTGCCGACACGAGGATCCGTGTGCTGACTTTCATACCCTTCTTGTGACAAGGTGAGCTGGAGGATTTTTTCCATATATTTTTTCTATAT